>NW_020664490.1:14225472-14251864 GCF_002925995.2 Terrapene triunguis
GCCAGATCGCCGGGGGGAGGGCGGCGAGCCCTGCTGTGGCCCCGGTCTCCCCGGCGGCCACCGCGCCGCCCCCCTCCAGGTGCCGCCCCAAGCACCAGCTTGGGTGCCTGGTGCCTGGAGCCGGCCCTGCCCACAATAGGAAAACATTCAGGACTGTATTCTGTTCTAGATGCACAGGGCTCTATCAGTGTAACTCCCATTAGTGTTAATGATTCTAGTGTTGACAGTAATACACTATAGATCTAATTTAGAATCACATAAAACTCTTACAAGTACTTCAGATGGATTTAGTTGATTCACCATAGAGCTAATTCTTTACTTTCAACCACTAATCTTCTTCCCACCCTCAACCTCCTCCAAATACTATGTTTTGAGGCAAAGTCAGGGTGCCTAATGTGTGCTGGTACTGTAAATATTTATGAAAATTGTGATTTAATGAGAACAAAACATGTTTTGGCACATTGGCTTGGATTCTCACACGAAAGAGCAGGGCTTTGGAGCACACATCTCATTAGCATTAATGTGAGTTTCACCAGTTAAAGTCCCAAACATCAAAATGAGGAAACAATGTTATGAATTGATACTTCCTTCCCCTGATCTCCCCATTTTCAAGAGTAAAGCAAATCCAACATATTATTCTTTTTCTAATTAAAGTATTAGTTGGAAAAAATAAAATCTTTGTTGCAAATAAGGAATTCATTCTATAGAGAAACTAATATTTTACCTAAGAATGATAGCAATTCTACAAAGTCACAATTATTTGAATAATCGCATTCCTGACTATCGCTCTCAAATATATGAGAGAGAAATTAGGAATGTCATTTAAAGAGCCAGGGCTGTATATATGAAAAGGAGCAATAAAGAATCAGATTGTTCACTTTAGAATGTGAGATTTGTTTCAAATCCAATTGCTCAATGAGGGACAATTTCGGAATGAGGAAATACTGATGTGTCTACCAACTGTTGGCCAGACACTACAGCAGACTTAACCACCTATTACTATAGTCCTCTATTCGTTGGCTGGACGGACTTGCTACATAGACCCTGCACATTGCCACAATTGAGATTTAAATTGGGATACCACAAGTTAGAAGGTATTGGATCTATCTGTCCTGGCCCCAGAGCAGGGGTGGGCAAATTTTTGGCCCGAGGGCAACATCGGCATTGTGAAACTGTATGGAGGGCCAGGTAGGGAAGACTGTGCCTCCCCAAACAGCCTGTACCCCACCCCCATCCACCCCCTCCCACTTCCCGCACCGACTGCCCCCCTCAGAACCCCCGACCCATCCAACCCTCCCCCACTCCTTGTCCCGTCCTGGGACCCCCACCCCCTGCTCCCTGTCCCCTGACTGCCCAGACCCCTATCCATACCCCCACCCCCAGACAGGCCCCCCGGGACTCCCATGCCTATCCAATCCCCCCTGCTCCCTGTCCCCTGACTGCCCCGCCCCAACCGCACCCCGAGACTCCCACACGTATCCAACCCCCCCACTCCCCGCCCCTTACCATGCTGCTCAGAGCAGCAGAAGCTCGCAGCCACGCCGCCTGGCTGGAGCCAGCCATGCTGCCCACGCTGCCTGGCAGGAGCAGCGGGCCAGAGTGCTGGCGGCACGGCACATTGAGGCTGCATGGAAGGGGGTAGAGCAGGGGAGGGGCCGGGGCCTAGCCTCCCCGTCCGAGAGTTCAAGGCAGGGCCGTACTTAGGGCGATTCAGCCGATTCCCCAGAATCGGGCCCCGCAACATCCCGAAGGAGCTGCCGCCGAAGTCCCGCCACTGTCATCGTCAGCAGTTCAATCGTTGCCGCTGTCTTCGGCGGCATTTCGGCGGAGGATCCTTCCTCCACGGCAGCGATTGAGCTGCCGCCAAAGACAGCAGCAGGACTTCGGCAGCAGCTCCTTCGAATCGGGCCCCGTGGTGCCTAAAGCCAGCCCTGGCTCAAGGGCCGGGCAGGACGGTCCCGCGGGCTGGATGTGGCCTGTAGTTTGCCCACCTCTGCCCTAGAGGCTAGATCCATAGAAGGATTTAGGCACCTAACTACCACTTAAGTCCAAAATGTAGCTCCTCAAACCCATTGCTTATCTGGCTTCTATATTCCTGCCAGTAATGTCCCCTAGTTGCCTACATTTCTGCCAGTGCACATACACAAAGCCACATAAGTCCGTATAGCACTGAGCTACTCAACACCTAAGTCCCACTGAGATGCTCAAAGTAGGCATTCCCCTGCAGGCTCAATCCAGTAGGTGTTCTGAGGCCATGTACCAGGCTGGGCCTCACACAAAATGGTGATGCTCCACCCCCACCCTCACTTATATGCTATAGCTCAGTAATCAGCACACTGAGGTAGGAGACCCCAGTTCAAGTCCCCACTCTGCTTGAGCCAGATCAGGGCTCCCCCTACCCTGCCCCAAGTGAGTGTCTTGACCATCAGGTTATAGTCTATTCTGAGTGAGTGGCTCTATCACTCTCTTCTGTTGAAGTAGTTCTGCTTTGTACAAAATACTTGAAGTTAACTGAGGCAAGAAGAATCTGTAGCCCAGTGGTTAGAGCGCCCACAAAGGGGACTCAGGGTCTAGTCCCTGGACCTAGATGAATATTTATACAAAATGAAAGATCTTCAACTGGAAAGCTTAAGCAAAAGCCCAGTGGTTCAGGTGCTCACCTGGGCTCAAGTCCCTACTCCAGATCAGGCAGAGTGATTTGAACCCAGATCTCCCACCTTCTGGGTGAGTGTTCTCACCACCATAGGCTGTGACTCCCTGGGTGCTCCAGGGCTGGAGCACCCACAGAAAGAAACATAGTGGGTGCTCAGCACCCACTGGCAACCCTGCGGATCAGTGCCTCCCCCTCCTCCCTACTGCCGATCAGCTCCTTCCCCTCCCTCCCTGCCTCCCAGCGCCTCCCACCAGCCACAGAAGGCACTGGGGGGCAGTGGGAGGAGCGGGGTCAGGAAGAGGTTGGGGGAGGGGGTGGGAAGAGGCGGGGCAGAGGCGGAGCAGGGGCAGGAAGACGTGGGGCTAGGGTGGGGCCTTGGGGAAGGAGTGGAGCGGTGCTGGGACAGAGTGGGGGTGGGAAGAGGCAGGGCGGGGTGGAGACTTGGAGGAAGGGGTGGAGTGGGGGCAGGGCCGAGGGCACAGCAGGCATCAAGCACCCCCTGGGATCTGAGTAAGTCAGCACCTATGCACACCACAACCATTATTTGTGAGAAACAACTGACCCGGCTTCTGGACAGGGTTCACAGCTGTGAATCCGTACTGGAGGAAAGTGTCTGCCCCCCAGTCCAGAGTTAGGTGCCTAACTCCCTTTCAGGGGTGGGGCTTAGGCCACACCTTTCTCCTGAGCATTTCCTACTGGCTAGCTTAGACAGCTCCCTGCTCAACTCGCTGGCTTTTGTGAATCCCATTCTTAGGTGCCTAACTCTCTCCATGCATTGAATAGGGACCCTGGGTGCCAACTTGGGGTGGATTTCACTAGGCAGCAGGGCAGCTAAACATTAGTCATTGCAATGCTGAGTCTAAGTCCCCTTTGTGGCTCTAGCCCTAGAAGCATGCAAAGCTTGTTTCAGCCGGGCCTCACTCTTACATATCTTTAAGAATAAAGGACCCAAGCCTGTTAAGTGCTGAGGTCCATTAGTTTCCACTGACTCAGTAAGGCTTCAGCATAAAGTCAGTGTAGTCCAGTGGAGCAGGCACAGACCTCTAAGTCAGGAGAAGCGCGCTCTGTTCCCACTACTGCCACGAAGTCACTGCACACGCTTGCAGTGTATGTCTCTATCCACCCAATTTTACAGCTGGGGAAACTATTGCCTTCCTTTGAGATCTACAGAGGAAACAGCGCTAGGTAAGTGCTAAGTATCGGTATGTATTGGTTGAGGGAGAGTGGCCCTTCACAATAGGCACCACCCCTACCCTGTGTTGTCCATCAGCAATCAGGGACCAAGATCAGTATGAAAAGGTAATAGTGTTTCTTTCAGTCAGTGAAATAGTCCTAATTGAAAACTGCACTTGACCAGATGACATGAGATGGAGAGACTCTGTTTCAAATGCTAGATAAAAATCAAATGTCACCAGCATTAAACAACTCATCCAATTTTAAATCTGGGTGCAGTGAAATTATAGCCCTCACTGGTCATGCCTGCGATAATAGGTAATCTAACAAAATAGTTTCCATCATAATCCCTTTAATTAAAGGCTGCTGTGTTTAAAAAGATGGGTCTGGATTTAACAAAGGAATGACCATTTGACAATTACATACAGAGTGTGTGCAAGAGAAAATCATCTCATATCAACAGGTATGCACTTAAAAATACCGGTTCTGCACAGCTAGTTGAGTGTGCACTTACTGAAGCCAACAGAGTTCTGTCCAGGTATGCCAATGACAAATTTGCCCCATTATGCGAGTGTGTGTACAGTGTACCACTGTTCAATTCTGTGCAAAACACAAATGCTCATATAGCAGGTGCATAAGGGTAAAGGTGTGGCAGGGAATTACAAGTGGGTCATTATAATGACTAAGTAACTGAGTGACCTTTTTATAAATTCTAAGTAATTTATTTTTCCCTGGAACCATTGCAATGAAGCCATAGTTAGGAGCAAACCAGGAAACAGAGTGCGCCGTTCTGTAGCTATCATAGGCAGAATTTATGAAAAGTCCTCAGACCTCACCACATGTCTGCTGAGATTGACTGTTTAAAGCTAGAATTGTATTACGTCCTTTAACCTCACTGTGCATCTGCTGTTTTTTTTGGCTAAAGAGGGACCTGCCTAAGTGGGCGCCACACAAAACGTCTGTTATCCACCTAACTATGGGCCTAATTCCACAAGCCCTGACTTATATATGCAATTCCATTAAAGTCAAAGAGACTATTTTTGTTAGGACTACTCATGAAACTAAGGATTTTGCAGGATTGGGACATAGTTGGATGTGGACCCAATTCTTTCCAACCTCTCTCATTTACTTACTTAAAAGAGTACTGATAACTCAGGGGGACTATACTCATCAGTACTATTCAAAGTGAACAGGAGTGACAGAAGAGACCCCTGGATTAGCAGAAAAAGGCTTCGAATGGACCAATCACAATAATGGATTTTGGCATCCTTTTTAGCCCAAGTTTGAACAGACAGGTAGAACTAAGGATCCTCCAATCCCCACAGGCTGTTTTTCCTGGTTTGGTCTGAGACTCATTAACAAGGCAGTCTTGGAAAGCTGGCACTGCTTGTGGGCACAAAGGGCCAGATTTAGGCACTTTGAGATACAGATAGGCAGCTAGCGAGATTTCCTCATTGGAAGTTGGGCACCTAGACAGTTTTGAAAATCCCAGCAGGAGCTTAAAAAGGTGCACAGTCTCCCCATGGGGCTAAAAGAGGGATTCACAGAAGCCAGTATACTGAGCCTTCTGAACTAGCCCATAGAAAATGCTAAGGAGAGGGGTGGGGCCTACATTCCTAAGTCGAGGCCAGAGGATTCACAGCTGTGACCCTTGTCCAGAAGTTAGGTGCCTCAGCCAGGTCAGTTCTGTCTCAAGAAAAATTGAGGGGGTTCTGCTGTTCCCACCCCCTTTACCAACTACCCCAGTGGTCACAACACTTACTTGGGATTTGGGAGACCCACATTCAAATCCCTCCTCCACCTGACAGGGAGCAGAGATTTGAAGCCACATTTCCCATATTCTAGGGCAGTATCAGGCAGTTGGCTATGTTGGAGTGTTACACTCAATCTCTGCTCCTGGAACTGTTTCACTTGGTGTAACTATTGATTGAGTCAATGGGGGAGGGTGTGGACCCAAATGTTAGATTTAGGCCCCTTATTCCCCCTTGCAAGCTCTACCTGCATCTTTAGGTGCCTACATACTTTTGAAAACCTGGCTCAAAGAGGACTACATTCTGCGGGGCTGACGTCTTTCACAAGAACAGCATTCATGTTCATTTTAAAAGTAATTCATTACTTCTTACCTTTGATGGGGAGTGTGATCTCTTCAAAAATGTCTCTTAACATACAGCAATACAGCAGTGTCTATAATTTTCCTTGCATTGTACAAAAATCTGACAACAGGATTTCAAAGCCTTCAGGATTTTTCTTTAACCACAGCCCATCAATTAACTTTGTGTACATATATGCAGTTCAGAAGCAACTGAAGCAAGTTTTAACTGAACATTATTGAATCCATTGTGTTATTTTCTAAATGAGAGAGAAGCAAACACTGTAATTTGGACCTAATGTGCCTTTCCAGACTTCCTTGACAGCTCCAGACAAAAGAAAACAAACATTTTGCTGACGGTTCCCTCTTACAAGTGGACGGGTACTTTTAGCATTTTCATGAAAAACTAAAGAGTAGGATTTTCAATAGCACTCAGCACTGGCCTTACTCTGCTCCTGCTGTAGTCAGTGGGAGCTCCTAAAGAGCAGGAGGGCTACTGCTCATTTCAATAGGAGCAGATTTAGGCCAATGCTGAGTGCCATTGAAAATCTAACCCTTACGCCCTGGTTCTGCAACTGCCTCTGTGCAGATGGTCACCTGCATGGCTGCATGACAGCTCGGCACAGACAGGCAGGAGGCATTTGCAGACTCAGGGCCTAAAGGGTACGTTTGAAAGGTACCTATGTAGCATATGCAGTAAAAGCTTAAAGCTGTGCCTTTAGGAACAGCCTTGAGCAAGAGGAAGTGTGTCCTCTGAGGCACAATTCCCTCCTTGCTTGCAGGGTAGCAATTTCCTGCTGGCTCTGACCATTCCCTGCCCCCACTCTGAGCTGGAAGGAGTATGCATATATACTGCTTAATCTTGTGTGCCTACGCCCAAGGTTATTCACAGTCCAATACAATATGAAGACCAGGAGCAATGACTTGAAGCTGGTGAAGGAGACATTTAGGAAACAACTAGATATTAGGAAAATGTTATTAAGGGCAATTGAGCAGGGGAATAGGTGGCGGAGTTTCCATCACCCCCGGCATTCAAGAATAGGTTAGATAACAGGAGTGTGGGAGTGAGCAATCCTGTAAAAGTGCAGGTAGGCAGACTGGATGACCAAAGTGGTTTTATCCTAGACTTAGTATTTATTGAGATATGAAAGCACAGGCTCCATGGCCACCAGGGAATTCAGACAATACCTCTCTGAGTCTTCAGTTTCATCTTCCTTAAAATCCCTTGCTGATTAATTGAAATGCTGGGACTATACACACCAGAATGTTGGCAAACCAATATATTATTGTATGCATTGATACAACTTCAGTGCACTTCTGAGAACTACAAGACATCCTTGGGACCCTCTCGTTCTCATGGGAAATGCATAAAACTATGAAAGGAATTCTCAGTATGTTTATAAATATTCAGAAACTCTATCCTAAAGATTGCAAACCCTCCTCTTTTACCACACTGACATGCCCACAGCCCTCGGAGAGAATGTGTGTAACCACTACATTCTAATCATAGGGAAATCTCTAAATCTAAAAGGCAAAGCTGAATTTTCCACAAGGAAAATAAGCAATATGTACAATCATGCAAAATAATGCAACCAAGGCACCAATTCAAATCACCCATTTGGAGTAAAGGGGCTGTTTGACAGGGATATAGAAAAATCAGAAGAGGTAACCAACAGACAATGTATTTCTTTGTTTTTCCTAGTAACTAATTATTAAAAATACTTGTATAGCTAACATAATATTGGATGTTGTTATTTTTAAAACTACCTTTTTTTAAAGCAAGAGTTTGCAACTGCTTAGCGCATGGGCTAATTAGATATTCCTTATTGATTCTAATATTTCAATATGATGCATTAAAGATACCTGATTGTCATCCCTGGAAAGAGAAGCCTTTTATCCACAGAAAAGCTATACCATGGGCAGTAGCAGTAAAAATCTTCCCTACCACATTGCCAGGAAGGGTCTTGTTATATAGACACTTGTTCATGGAACTGAAATTGCTACTCATTTTACATAGGCCGTCAATCAGCCTTCAGATAGCTTCAGACTTGTCACTACCAATCTGGGATGGATTCAAACTAGTGACTTGGTTAAACGTTTTGTAGCTCAGAGCCATCTAACCCACAAAGGGATGGAGCCACTGTCCATTGAAGTCAATAGAAGGAGTCCCACTGATTTCAGCTGGCATTGGATTGGGCCCCATAGATTGCAAAAATTGTTAGGAATATCTAACAAAATCCACCATGTGTGTAATTACCATATGGTACTGAGTTCAGTGCCAATTACTTTCTGTAGAGAGATGGGAGAACAAAATATTTAGGCATGTTCACTGTTGGCAGATCTTTAATTGAAACCTGAAGCGGTAACATCATATTTCCAATAAGGTACTTGGAAGAAAATTAATCTAAGCAGCACTTTGTTTTTCAGGAGTTTCAGCCTCAGTTTCTAAGGCCCAGATCCACAAAGAGACTTAGGGATTGCAACATTTTGTTAGGCCATCTGTAAGTGTGTACAGAGGCCATGATCCAAAACCCATTGAAGGCTCAGACTAAAGGTATACCCCAAATCAGAAAAGACAATAAGAGGACCAAAAGAATGGCACCGTCCCTAAACAGCAGAGGGCTGTTAGAGGCAAAAAGGCATCCTCCTGGGACTGTCAACAAGGGAATCAGAGAGATAAGGTTTGTGAGGAAATACCTTTTATTGGACCAACACCTGCTGGTGAAACAGACAAGCTTTTGAGCTAAACAAAGCTCTTTTTTAGGTCTGGAAGAGTCCTGTGTCACTCAAAAGCTTGACTCTTTCACCAACAGAAGTGGGTCCAATAAAAGATATTGCCTCACCCACCTTGTTTCCCTCATATTCTAGGACCAACACAGATACAGCAACTCTACAGACAACAAGGAAATCGTATTGATGACGCGTTTTGATTGATGAGGTCTTCTGATTGTTTTGACACTGACCTTCTGGGATCTGAAAAAGACCACCAGTTTCCCCCCCCCCCCCCCACAGACACAAGACTGGTGAAGACTTTCATTTCAATGAAGTGAGAATACTATTTATCCTTCTGTTGTGATCCATCCACCACACCGGGAGGAAAAACTGTCTTTGTCCATTGAAGTATTGGATGCAAATAGCGTTGTTTATCATTTTGACGACCTGCTTCTCTTTAAATGTTAATCACAGAAATCTCAGAGCAAGTCCCTCAGCTGGTGTAAAGCCACATAGCATAATTGTCATGGAGCTATGTCCATTTACACCAATCAAGGATCAGACCCTCTGACTTTACCATCCACCAGTGCCACCTCCCTTTTCTTCACAGCTCTCCAGCAGTAAATGTCCCATTCCACAAACAGTTGGGTCTTTCAGTCTGCTCCATAGAGAAGCAAATCCCAAAAGATGCCAAGCACCAGCAATTCACATTGACTTTGATGTGGGTTGCTGGTGCCTAGCACCTCCCAGGGAACAGGTCATGTCCCAGAGATCCAGGTACCATTTAAATCTTCCATTGCCTCTTGTCAACCCTATTTCTCATATACCATGTTGGCCCCATTAGCCAGCACCAGCTACAAAGGAAGTCACAGGGATAAATAAGGGCTTCCCACACCAGAGCCAGAGGGATCCTCTTTAATCACTGGGCCCAGTGCCCCTCTATTTTTTCTCAGCTAATGAGTGGCCTCATTCCTAGATGTGTGGGCCCAGCTCCCCTGTGTTCCCAGTGGGCTTTGAGCACTAGTTTCCCTGTGTTCTTTCCTTCCAATACTTTATCTTGCTTCATCAACCTCAAGTCACTATTTCCTTTTTACCTTTTGTTTTAATATCCAGGTCTTGTACTTCCAGAATCAAAATAGGCTCTGTAGCTGGATTGAATGATCCCAAGCCAAATTTCACAACATCTATTGTTTGCAACAGAGAGGGGGGAGGGAACAATCACATTTCTGATCAGTATCATTTTCTTACAGCAACAGTTTTCTTAATGACTGAGTGCCCATTGTAACATAGTCTAGCAGTCAGTAGATCCCATTAGCTCTGTGATTCAAAACTGTGTCATTCACAGCTGCAGATATGCACTGTTGACTCCCCTCGCATGAGTTCAACTGTCTGAATGGTGCAAAGAAATTAAGCATATCTAGCCAAAGCTCTTAATAGCCACTGATGCAGAGTCTGAGCCATAAGTGTTGGGGAATTTCCCTTCACGCTAGAAACACCTGTTATTGTGGCACCCCGCACATGACATATAGGATGTTTTGAACAGTGTGTGTCAGAGGGGAAACTAAGCAATACAGATGTAATTCTACATGACCAAATTAACAACATTAATGACTCATACTAATGAATCTGGTACTATAACTAGTGTCCTACTAAAACACTTTCTTTTCAACTATTTCACAAAATATAGACTATAAACAACCAAAATACGTTCCCTAGTTCATACCAAGATCTATATATGGTAACAGGCAAAGCTTCCTGAAAATTAGACTTTATAGGACAGATCCTGATCCTCCAGCTTAACCTGCCATCTGAGGTCTCCCTAAAGCAGATGTACAAATTTTGAAGATGGAATTCAGACAGCCAATTTTGAAGAGTTAGCTCCCAGAGTATAAGCATGACTAAGAACTAAGAAAAATACACCACCACCACGCTTGGTACTCACTACATTTACAGTTTTTTCTACTAGCCTACACAGTCTATGGTTTACAGTTAGACAAAAATGTAGGGCATCTTTTCTATGGTCTCCAAAACACAGTGGAAACATACATTGCTGCGTAGACACACACACACCCCCAGCATGTCTTGACTAAGTCCAGGGTCACAGCATGAAAAGCACAGAATTTTTTAAAAATATAAATATGAAAGAAAATGGCATGAAAATGTTAACTCCTCATTATCAGGGACAGAAAACATATGCAGCTGCACACCATCAATTAAAAAAAAAAAAAATCAGTGCTAAGAGTGAGTTCAGCCCATATCATTTTAGAAGATTTAAAATCACATAGACCACCAAGAACAAAGACACATCATAAAATACACTAGAAGCCCCTCCCCCCCAAAAAATTAGACCTAACATTTTTAAAAGCTAACATTTCCTCTTCCTAATCAATACTTAGCAAGCAACATGGAGTCATGGAACAATTTTAAAATCAAGACTGGATGTTTTTCTAAAGGAATTTTTTCCGGGGAAGTTCTACGGCCTGTGCTATACAGAAGGTCAGACTGATAACACTGATCCCTTCTGGACTTGGGATCTATTTTCTCAAAATTCTTGGAAAGCCCTTTATTCTATAAACAGCCAATAGCAAACAAGCATCAAGGGCATATATCCATTTCTGGACTGCCAGGTTTGTTTCTTTCCTCCACTAGTACATATTGCAGTTCCTAGCTACTGATAAAGCAACTCAAACATGTGGTTTTACATCTGCCTAGTAGAAAATGTAATGAAAGCACAGTGGTTGCAAAAAGCTCCTTAAGAGTAGGGAAAGTCGATTAAATTCATCCCTGGTGTCGTTCTTCTAAAGCCAAACAAAAAACCTATACTCGGTAGCACTTCATCACTTTTAAAATGTAGTGTGCAAAGGGACTAAGCACGAAGAACTTGGAAGAGAACCTACAGCCAGGCTTAATGCTACTGGCTGAAGAGGTGCAATGAAGTCCATGGTACCCAGCACCCACTTGGGATAAATCCAGCCTATTCTTTCTGGGCGTGAATGCATTAAAGAGACCGCTCCCACTCCCAGTCATGTCAATTGTAATACGTCCAATATGTCCACAGCCAAAATCCTCTTTCAGTTACCGCAAACATCAGATGGAAAGAATCTCAAGAGGCATTATCAGAAAGAATTCACATTGAAGTAAACACTTTGTTCTTCCATTTGTTTTCATTCAGACACCTTGTCATTAATAATTATGACAGGGGATGTGATAAATGTCTGCTCAACACTTGTAAGAACAATATACTTTACCAAACACCAGAACACACAGGAAAAACCTTATAATAAACTAATTATTTCTTTCACTAGTCACTATTGCTGTGAGTCACTACCGCTTTGAATTGCATTACGCTTATTCCTCCAGGAAAGGAGTACACTAACTCTGCTTTGTTTCTTTTAGGTTGATGGAATATTTCATTTTCCAACTTCAAGACTATGTTGATATACCACTCCCTTTAAGTTCTTTCCAAGCTGCATGAAGCTACCTTTTAATAGCTAATAGCAGCTAAGATACCAGAATTACACAAACCAATCCACTCTACGGATGAAATCCTGAGAGTGTTGATTTCATTGAGTCTCATGGGCTCAGCATTTTTCTTGATTTAGTCCCAAGTGCTACAGTCTAGATTTAGAGAAAATAGAATTCCTGATCCTGCAAGATGCTGAGCATGTTTGGTGTGATGTTGAGTTCCCTCAACTCCTATTGGCTTTGTAGGAAAAGAAAGATTCTGAGAACCTCAGAGGAGGAGATCAGGAGGATGCAGGATTGAGCCCTTGAAAGAAATCTAAATTCATGATTTCATGGGTAGAAAACTCAGGGACACAGGTCTGTAATTTAATAAATGTACATGAGAGGTTCTGAGGTATTATGGTATCTAAAGGAGGAAAAGCAAATAAGCAGGAGCAGCAAATCTGGGGAAACTCAGGCAGATGATTTAACAATTTGCTCTTAATGAACTGCACAATATGACACTTATATAGCAATTTGGGGTTATTGTCAACAACCCTATCTCCTTGGAGACTGACTTACGCTGCAGAGAAATATTAGATGGGAAATTAAGGTTAACAAAGAGTTTCCTACTGTTGTTCCTGGTAATATGAGCACTTTCCACATGAGTTCTAATTCTGTTTAAATGAGAAAGAGGAAGGGGGGGGGGAAATCCAAACAAAGGACCTGATTGTGCATCAGGATCAGCATTCACGGGGAACCCTAATAAAGTCAGACACACACACACAGGTGCATGCTAGTGAATCCCGGTGCAGGGTTGGGACCATAAACTAGTTTCTTTTTTCAATGAACATTTTTGACTCTTTTAACAAGCCTCCTGAACGTAATTATTTTTATTCTCCTCACCCAACCAATCCCACTCTCCCCACTCCAACTCACTGCCCCAATTTCTTTCCCAACCCACTTCTTTTCCTCCCCTCTGCATTTGATTCAGGTGGCTTCCTTCCTCCTCCATACTGCCAGGAAACCAGCAGGGGGAGGCGGTCATCAAGAGCACAGGAGAGAAAGGTTCCCTGCTCTCCTTCCAGTGCCCAGCCCCAGCCTGGCCTGGAGCAGCAATTACCGGGAAAGTCCTTCTGAGCCATCATAATCCTGATATGGAACATGCTCAGTCGCTCTGCGGGGATGGTGCATGCACAGCCTGGTTAGCACTAGGAGCTGAGAGAGGGTTGAGCATGCTCAGTGAGGATGGAATCTTTGGAGATTTTAGCTATTAAGCTCTAGCAAGTCTTTGCTGAGCATGTGCAAACTGCTTTCAAAGACGCGGCCAAATATAGGCAGATTTTCATGGGGCTAGCAAAAGGCACATCCCTGACACAAAGGCCGTAACCCCTGCCAAAGTTCAAGTCCCTGCTCAAAGTATTGCGGGCACTAGAGCGTTTCAAAGAAAAAGTCACCGGAAGTTTTTAAAGTGGGCAAAATGTATTTCTCCCTAGCCTCCTTCATGGAAATGACACAGCTATTTTAGTTAATGTTTTCCAGAAAAAAATTCAGCCTGAGGCATGGAAAATTTCAGCTCAAATTATTAAAATTTGGCAAAAATTATAAGCAACTGAAAACAGGGTCTTATCATGGAGAGTGTGAGGAAACCTTAATAATAGTATCTGCTATCAGCCCGGCCAATAATAATAATAATAATAATAATTTTTAAAGAATGGAAATAGCCTAAAAATTTCAAGCACATTCATAATAATCCTTGCTACACATCTTTCTTTCTTTCTGCTACTCTCTTCCCCAGCCTCTTCCTTCCCTGGTCCCATCGTATTATTAAAAGACTGAAGGCAGACTGGATGCTGTGTATGTTTGTTTTGTAGGACATGTACTCAAGTAGTTTCCACTACAGCTGGTAGTTTCATACTACTGCACATTACACAATAACACAGCATTATTCTCAACAGTTATTTAGTGTTCTATTCTTTCTGAAACAGCCCAAGAGTTTATCGAAGTCCATGTGAGAACACAGGAAACTGTGTTTCCCCAACCCCTGAAATATCTCCCTGAGGAAGGAAGGTATATTGTCTTTTTGGTGCTTCGGTTTTGCTTGTGAACTGGTTCACGGTGAGCCTGTTTTTGCACTACGAAAGCAGACCAATTCAAATCTTCTTTGAAAATGCCATGTCTGCAAGACAATGTTTGTGTCCTTTTAATTCATGAAAATGGCTGGGTTTCAAGATTCAATTTAGCATTACCAAACATGGGAGCTATGCTGATTTACACTAGCAGAGAATCTGGCCCATAATAAGGACCGAGCAACCTGAAAATGGTTTGTAAAACCCAGATCATCATCTAACTTTATTTTGAGACAGGGAAATGTACTTTCTGCAATTTTTTTGCCCCGGGACAAAAACACCGTAAGCTTTTTTTCCAGCATGTAGAAAAATAATATCAGCATTCAAATATCTGTGATCAGGTGGTTCTTATAATCTTCAAAACTCTGAAAGTGAAACTGAACTAATAATGATAAAAATGGGCTAAATCTTGAAATCCTGACTCCTTTTTTACTCAGACCCATTCCCATTTCAGTCATTAGGAATTTTGCCTGAGTAAGACACAAGTAAAAAAGGAGTAAAGATATCAAGATTTGGCCCAATAAATAAGATAACTCTTAACAGTTATAAAGTGGTTTACATGTTGAAACTTTAATATGTAGGTCACCATAACTTCTCCATGGAATTATAGCCTCATTAAGTCAAAATGAGCCTTTTTTTTTTTTTAATACCCCAAAAATGCTTTTAAAAATTCTTCTCCCCTCCCCTCGTTCTCTTCTGCTCCTCTCCGTCCTCTGCAAACACAAAGGCCCCAATTCAGGAAAGCACGTAAGCACATGCTTAACTGTAAGCACGTGATTAAGAGCTTTCCCGAACTAGGGCCAGAGTGTCTCCTTTTGAATCGCTCCCTTAGTGGGTTGAAGAGTCCTCCTCTATCCTTCCTGTCCCACAAGCAGCTCCCTCCGACATTTCCATTCCCAACTTACGTTAGGTACCAAAGACCCAATCCTACAAGCGCATATGTATTTGCTTAACTTTAGGTCCAGGAGTTGTCCCATTGACTTCAGACTTTCTCAACAGATCATTGATTTCTCACATCCAAGAAGCTAAGCATGTATGTAAGTGTTTGCAGGATCAGGACCTTAGGCCAGTGTTGTCATTGGGATCTTCCTGTTGACTTCAATGAACTTTGAAATATGGCATACATTTTTGACAGTGAGAATAATTAACCCATGAAACAACTGACCAAGGATTGTGGTGGATTCTCCAACACTGAATTTTTAAATCAATATTGGATGTTTTCTAAAATTATTATGGGAAGTTCTCTGCCCTGTGTCATACAGGAGATCAAACTAGATAATCATAATGGTCCTTCCTGGCCTTGGAATGTACAAATCAAGCCCTCAAAGAATTTTTTTAAGAGCTAAGCCAGTTTGGAGAAAGTTGTCAGGAAAAGCTCAGAGCTTCATCTTGAGAGTTGCCAAAGCCCTTCATTTCCTGATAAAGCTAATGGGTGTTAAAGATGCTCAGCGCGCCATATGAGCCAGCTCTCTGGGTGAAATGTCCTGCTGTGCAGAAGGGGGAAGTGACACCTCAGCCTCATACTGGCCCTCTGCACGGAAGGGAATTTCATCCTCCTTCTGTATAAAGTTCTCAATGTTTGGTGACTCCTGAGACTTGGCATGTTCCAGGCTGCTCAATGGGGAAAAGAGAGCACTTAAAAAAGGTGATTTCAGTGTTCCCTTCCTCTCTCTGCAATTCATATAATGGGATACTTTCAGGAGGGCAAGACATGCATCAAGTTCACAGGATGCCTTCTCCATTTACTGACTCATAAATCTTAAACAGGATAGATACTTCCCAGCAACAAAACAAAGACTCCATTCCCAGTGGGCTTTTGTACTGAAGATAGCTTGTTATTCTCTCTTTTAGTTTAGATAGACGATAGCATATTTTGAAAATTACATGCAATCAGCTTTGTATTCCCCGTTCAACCTCAGAATACTACAGGGCATGAAAATGTGATGCATTGTTCCAATGCTTATGAAAAAGAATAACCTTTTTAAAGAAAAAAATTAAATACAGGACTTTAGAGCATGTCCATTATCACTTCAAACTCTCTCCTCAACCCTTTCTGCAAAGACAAAAAATACACTTAAAAAGCTGCAGAATAAAGGGTGTAGGGGCACTAGTTCAAGACCCCTAGATACATTTTTTTATACTCTAACAGGGATACAGTTGTACTTTTTAATCCAGTGTCTCTGCTGTCCAATTATCTGAATGCAATTTAGTCTTGGGTGGATTATAATAAGTTCTGCTTGAACGCAGCCAAGATAGAATCATCGTTGTTTGGTATAAGGCCAACAGTTAAGGAGTGGCAGCTTGCTGAAGTAGAATTCTCAGGGTCATTTTGGATTCTAAGCTTCCTACAGTATGTCCAATCTAAGCATGTAATCTAAGCTTTTACCACTCCAAGAATACTGCCAGGATATAGCAGTCACTGTAGGAATTCTTATTTGCTTGCTTATTTTGAAGTAATTCTAATGCCACAAAAGATGCACAGATAAGAAATTGTTGGTACACCTGCTGCATAGGACCTATAGCTATTTCACATTCACTAGTTCTCCAGTGTTCAGAGAATCTTCCAGGCTAGATATGATGGTCTTGTCCCACCAGCTTCTTGATTTTGTTGTAAATCATAAAGTGAAGTGCACACAAGTAAGCAGAAGTTCTGCCTTTTTTTTTTTTTCTTTTTTTTTTTTTTTTTTTTTTTATAAACTTTGCCATGTGGAAGATCCTGCCGTAGGCTTTCAGAAAAGGACTCTCTTTTAGTGCTTTTTAAACAGCAATGATAAACTCTTCAATTTAACCAGAATGACACACTCTTTATTATGTGCCTTGGAATATGCGCCTAAGGAGGTGTGAGTTAAAGGGGTAGGAACTCGCTTTTTACAGGGTATTATACCACGAACTTCTATGTAATTTTCACATATGACTTCCTGTAATACCATCAAGTCTCTATTGTCTTCTCCGGAACAAAGTCTGCTACTTTCCTCATTTTTAAAATATACTTGACATTTAAAATACCATCAAAAGCTTTGAGGTTTTCTGGCAGAAGCTCTAAAAGCCTTGCTTCCTGTTACTTCTACTCTACAAGCAGACACACAACACACACACACACACAGAAATTCACAACATTGCCTCATACCCTCCAGCTAGCCTGGATTTTTAGTGGGGTGGGGAAGTGACTCTTTTCACTTTCTCTCTCCAAAAATTACATCAATTCCTAACCTCTTTTTTAAAAAGAATAAGTCTTAAAGACATCCTTATTTTCCCTCTCTTGAGGTCCCTATTGCTAGCTGTCAAATGTTGACAGTTTATGAACTAAATTCTTTGGTCCACTAAATCTACTCAGACCTATCACACATTCTATTTTGGCCAGTTGTCTCCTGTTTTTAGCCACTTTCTAAAGTTCTCCTGCCTAGGAGTCTCCTGAGTTGGAGAGCTGAGGAGAGATTCTAAATTGCACATTGATGGAGAGGGGGGGTCCTCCATTGTTAAAGTCATCGTGAGGGTACAGCAAGGAGTTCCCTTGTTAGTGTTTGTGCTCTCTTGAAATTTCTGAACTGCTTTTCTTCACAGGGCGCTAAACAGGGCTGTTATGCTGCTAAATTCATGCATGGGATTGATAACCACTTTCAACGGCTACATCCTCAAAGGCCCAGGCTTCAAGCCCCCAATTTATAAAGCAACCTGTTGTAGGTGGGAGGGTGTTCCAGACCTTAGTCCTGGCTTCTATTCTCACAGACATCAAACTTCTCTTGTAGAGTGCCCCAGTAGTTCCCAACACAATACTGGACAGTGAATATTCCATTCACAGCCTCCTAAACTCTTCTGAATGACCCATTGTGCCAGAGGCTGATAGTGAAATAACTCCTGGATTACAACCCTGTTTGCTGGAGTGCCTCTCCCCAGAGCTCAGAGTATTGTTGATCCTGTGAATAATGGAAGGATCTTGGCAATAGCTTCCACCGGATAATATCCATTTCCTCCCACATAAGAACTCCACTTCCAGCATGAAATATCCTTAGAAGGATATTTTCATTTAGGTAGGTATTCTGCCTTCACAATCAGACTGTCAGATAGGTCCTTAGCCTTCCTCCTTTGTCTCCAAAAGTACTGTGTCCTGGTACACACTAATCGTGAAGACATTCAGGTGGTCATCCAATATTCATAACAGCATTAACCCCCTTTGCAAAGGCTTTGACTGTAAGACAGCCTATCAACTGCATTAATTCACTAATACTGATGAGTCCCTCTGCTCCTACTGTCTGGCCTATGGCAATGGTTGTACCTTGCTGAAACGGATCACTAACATTTTAGATGCCATCTTCCTTACTTCTCTAAACATCTAGCAACATGTTCTGGTCAGTCTCATTTCTTAGCACAGACAGCAGCACACTTCAAAACCTTTGCCCTGTCTGGTGCCGCTCATGGCTAGTCTCAGATAAGTAGGCTTGATTTGTGGAATGTCCACCTGCTGCAGGGAGCTAATGTTATGCTTTACTCCTTCCTCTTCAGAGCTCATCGTCTAAGTCCCAGGGCTGTCAAAAGCAAACATTCTAAACAAATTTTAGTTCCATGAGTTAATGATCCAAAAAAAGCCACGTAAACGTTAAGTTTTTGCCAAACTTATTTATCCTCATAGCCATCCAGGTGAACAACGTTTTGTCAATATTCGAGTTCCAGATCTCAGAGGAGTAGAATCCTTTTCAGTGGGTTTGCGGGTCAAGCGTTTATGGCTAAAGGCTACATTTTCTACATTAGAAGAGGCAATTCTGTGAGATATGGGAAATGAGTTAGATTTAGACTAAGATGTTCTAACAGATTCACAAATGCTTACATTTACAGAAATCATAGTCTGCCATATACAGAATAGCTACAGTCAGAACATTATTGCTTTTCACAGTTAATAGGGCTGGATCCCCCACATTCTCTTTTCCCCTTTAACTGTGCCTTCATGTATGACCTTCACTAATTCTGAAAAGACAGTTCCTAGAGATATTAAAAGCAGAACTGCCTCAATACACTTGGCTAGGTTTCTGGTAATGTATCTTTAATTCTGCACATACTGGTAATACATTTATTTATACTGTATATTGTGGATTTGCTATTATACAGAGAAGGCAATACCATACCTGGTAGAAACAGAAGTAAAGCAACCTTTCAAATTCTTCCTTGCATATGCTGGATCTTGAGCAGCAATGTGTGAATGCTCCAACCTGGTACATTGGAAACAAGCGCTTGGCCTGCTTGATAAGCTAGCAGCACTCACTTCAGCCTAACAGTATTCCAGCAATAGATCTGTAACTGCAAATACTTTTGAGTTTCTTGACTTACAGTTAAAGACGAAGGGATAGGTTTTATTTACACTAGGGCAACATTTCTCAAACTGGTGTCCGCGGACCCCAGGGAGTCCATGAGGGTACTCCAGGGGGTCCGTGGGCCCAACTGATCAACTCCTCACCCTCCCTCCCAGCGCCTCCTGCACACAAGGGAATTGCTGTTCAGAGGTGTGCAGGAGGCACTGGGAGGGAGAGGGAAGAGCAGAGACAAGGCACACTCGGGGGAGGGGGTGGAAAGAGGCAGGGAAAGGAGGGGCAGGGGTGGAGTGAAAGCAGGAAGAGGTGGGGTGGGGTGGGGCCTTAAGGGAAGGGGTGGAGCGGGGAGCTTGGGGGCCCGCAAAATTTTTTAAATCAAAATGGGGAAGGGGGGGGAACCACTCCACTAGAGAATTTATTTACTATTTATTTTACACTGTCTTACCGGTGAAATGACGACACTCTGCCTCACAATGGAGTTTTATGAGCTGCACAGGCTGATTCCAAGGCCTGGTCTACACTAACACCCCAATTCGATCTAAGGTACGCAACTTCAGCTACGTGAATAACGTAGCTGAAGTCGACATACCTTAGTTCGAATTTACCGCGGTTCAGACGCGGTCCACACACGGCAGGCAGGCTCCCCCGTCGACTCCGCGGTACTCCTCTCGCTGACGTGGAGTACCGCAGTCGACGGCGAGCACTTCCTGGTTCGAATTATCGCGTCCACACCAGACGCGATAAATCGAACCCGGAAGTTCGATTGCCAGCCGTCGAACTACCGCGGTAGTGTAGACAAGCCCCAAGAAGTATCTTTGGGAAACTATTCAAAAAGCTTCAGAAGCATTTATGTTCTTCACTCACTAGCTAGAAAAGGCACAACCAGAGGGGGATAAGGTCTTGCCGGTGTTTCTGAGAAGTTTGTCCATGCTCCTGGTAAAACAGAGATTTTAAAGAGGATACCTACCAGGAATGGATTTTTTAAACATTCACTCAGGTTACTTCTCAGCTCTCGAGATTCCATCTCAGTAAGAAACTGAAGGAGAATGAGAAAGAGAAGTTAGATCGGCTATTTTACTTGTCTTAACGTGACTCTATGGAAGGAAACATTCACTGTCACTATTGTAAATTAGGGAGAACAATCCGATTGTTTCGCCTGGGTTGAAATGTCACAGAATTGCACCTCAGCATTCTAAAACTAGTCTAAAGGCTATTAAAGTTCCATGGCTGACCAAAAGACAAATGTAAGTTTATCCTGTCTCCAAAACACTTTGGGAAGAGGATACTGAAGCAGTAAGAGACCCAAGGAATGAAGATGTAGTTTAAAAGGTATGAAAAAACAGAAGTACCCTAAAGAGATTACATGATTTTTTCAAACAACTACATGAAATATATTGTGCAATATACCACATAACTCAAAGAGCTTGGATCACCATTATATCATCTAAGAGCAGCCGCCAGCCAAGAATCCAATCCACTAACAAGTGGCTGAGCTGCCACATAAAAGCCGCCACAGGCATAGGACACTGTTACTAAGAAAAGTTGCTAGGAACAGAAGACTTCTGGCTGCTTTCTGTACCTCCTGGTGACAGAAAATTGTAGCTTGTGATCAGCTGAGCTAAGTCATTACATGATGTTTCAACCAGTTTTTTCCTTTCACTGCTCACAGGCACAGGGCAGGCTGAACCCAAAATTCCTGAGTGGCAAATAAGCACTACGTTTGTCAGTTTAACTTCTGAAAAAAATCTCATCAATTGGCTGATCGGCTCCTTCAGTTCTCCTGTCTGAAAAACTTGTACCAAACAGACCTACTCTCCATTGTCTTCACAGAGATGAGAGGGAAAACGTTGGCATTTCAAATAAGAGGGCCTTTGTAATAATAATTTGCACATACATTGTGCCTTTCATCCAAAAATCTCAAAGCTCCTTACAAATGTCTAACAAACAAATTAATTAAGCTTCCAAACCCTTCTATGAAGGAGGTATTATAGCCACAGTCTCTGTAGGAAAACTCGGCGGATTCTTTAAAAACATATTTCGGTTGGAAATGAATTGGCTAGAAACTAAATAAATGCTGAATTTGATACCTTAAAACTAGAGCGTTAATGGATTTAGCAGCTTGAATTTTTCCAACAAATGCAGTATTATAGCTTAAACTCTCCAAGGCTGTAAATCCCAGACCCAAGATATCAGGCTTAACCTAAGCACAAAGGTCCCCTCAGCATCTGATATACTTCTCACAGGTGCTGAGTTTTATTGCTCTAACCAGCCAGTTCAAATTGAGGACAGTTTAATAAAACAGAGCAAAATATCCCAACAGTGACCTAGTCAAAGTATCATGTGTTGTGGGCATGATCACGCCTTACCACAAAACTATGTTTGAACTGGTCATTAGACGGGAAACTATAACTTGCTGCACCTGGCCACATACCACTTGACTGTTGTGCTGAAGGCTGGTATTCTCTGAAAATGACATCTAGTGCACAGCAAGCATAGTCCGAATGACAACACTGTTAGAGGTTCATCAGGTAGGAGGGGTGTCAAAGGAAATTAAGATGGTCTAAAAAAAAAAAAAAAAATCAAAAACTCTCATCCTCCTGGAAGCCAAGTTTTTATCCCGAAAAGAGAGAAGTGCTACAGCCTCCAAAAAGTCCAGTAGGGACTTTGTTATTGCTATTGAATTATGTAAGTGTAACACTGAAAGACCCCGCTTGTCGGCAGGCAGGACCAAATCTGGGATCTCTGGAGCTAAATGCATGTGCCTCTACTGCATGGCTATTAGCTAAGGCTGTAGAGCAGACTCATTAATCTCTCTCTCTAAGTGGTCTCGGTGCCACTAGATGGGACAGAGTACCACACCCAGGAGGTGTGTGGGTTACATAAGCATGATACGAATTTTCTGAGGTGCCAGTTAGATGTGAAAGCTGAAATCTACCAAATGAGATTTGCCAATTGGATAAACATTATCACCAGTATCTAACTGGAATTTCATTAGGAAATCCTTTGTATTGAATCCAGGGAGCATTACCTTACTAATTTTACCACTAGGTTCTTTCCCGGTCCACTTTATCTTGGAGAGTATTTTTCAAATCAGGCCACTTAGTTAATCTTAACCAATCTACAAATTTATTTATTCACCAAGGATCACATAAGTATATAATCCATAGTTTTATAGATCGAGTGTAGATACACCAAACATTCTAGGCACGTACCGAACACAAAATACACATGCAGTTTTGTAAGAGATTACATAGATCAGTGTTGGAGCCCAGCAGCTCTACACAGTTCTTTAGTATTTCTAATACAGTTATCACACTTCACATAATTGTCCAAAATTTCTAATGCGCTCTCTCTTCACCACACACAAATAGGGTTTATATTTGTTCTGATCCATTTTTCAAAATACTTCTCTACGTATCACTGGGTCAAACTGCCAACATAACAATTTCTCCTCATTAATCTAATAGCCAGAACACTGCCCAGATTCTGCTGCATATTCCAAACATCCGCTTGTTGAAGTCTGTGACTGAAGCAATTATTTTTAAAATCTGCATCTTGTCCTACCGTCATTGGGCATGGAGAACAATTGATCACCATCCTCTTTATAACAGCCCTTCCCATGTTTGAAAATTATCAGTTCCCCCTCATTCTTTTTTCCTCAAAACTAAACATGTCCAGTTGTTTTAACCTTTCTTTATAGATCAGGTTTTCCATATCTTTTCCTTATATCATTTTTGATGTTCGGCTCTAGACTCTTTCCAGTTTGTCCATATCCTTAAAAAGAGACACTCAAAACTGGACACAATATTCCATCTGACCCCTCACCAATGCAGAGTAGAGCTGGACAATTTCCTCCTGCGTCTGACAGATGACATTCTTGTTAATACAGCCCAAACTGATATTAGCCTTTTTTGCAACTGCATCACAGCATTGGCTCAGATTCAATTTGTGGTCCACTATAACCCCCAGATCCTTTTCTGCAGTACTACTGCCTAGCCAGTTATTTCCCATTTTGTATTTGTGCATTTGATTTTTCTTTCCTATGTGTCGTACTTTGCACTTGTCTTCATTAAATGTCATCTTATTGATTTCAGACCAATTCTCCAATTTATCAAGGTCATTTGAATTCCGATCCTGTCCTCCAAAAGGCTGGCAACCTCACCCAGCTTAGTGTCATCTGTGAATTTTATAAGCATACTCTCCACTCCATCATCCAAAGCATTACTGAAAATATTGAACAGTACTGGACCCAGGACTGACCCCTGCAGGATCCCACTAGACATGTCCTCTCAGTGAAACATTGCTAACTACTCTTTGAGTATGGTTTTACAACCAGTTTTGCACCCACCTTCTAGTAATTTCATCTTTACCACATTTCCCTAATTAGCTTATGAGCATATTATATGGGACACTGTCTAAAGACTTACTAAAAATCAAGATATATCATATCTACGGCTTCCCCCCTCCAGGAACCCAATCAAAGAAGGAAATTAGGTTGGGTTGGTATGATTTGTTCTTGACAAATCCATGTTGGCTATTCCTTATCACCGTATTATCTTTTAGGTGCTTACAAATTGATTGTTTAATAATGTGTCCCAGCATCTTTCCAGGAATTGAAGTTAGATTGACTGGTCTGTTATTATCCAGGTCGTCTTTGTTCTCCCTTTTTAAAGATAAATACTATATTTCCCCTTCTGCAGTTTTTTGGGGCCTCACTCTTCCTGCATGAGCTCTCAAAGATAATCGCTAAGGGTTCTAAGATTGCTTTCAGCTACTTCTTTGAGTAAACATGGGTGAATTTTGTCAGGCCCTGCTGACTTGAATACATCTAACAGATCAAAATATCCTTTAACCTGTTCTTGCCTGTATTCCCTCCTCTTTGCTGTTAATACCAATTGTATTAAGCATCCATCCACAGTTAACTTTTTAAGTGAAGACTGACAAAGTAGCCATTAAACACTTCTGCTTTCTTGGTGTTGTCTATCATTAGCTCTCCTTCCCCACTAAATGGTGGATTTATACTTTCCTTTGTCTTTCTGTTGCCCTTCATATATTTATAGAACCTATTTTTATTGCCTTTTATACTCTTGCTAGGTGCAACTAATTTTGTGTCTTCACCTTTCTGATTTTGTCCTTTCATGCTTGTGTCATTCTTTTGAACTTATCCTTAACAATTTGTCCGTTTCCACTTTTTGTAAGCTTCCTTTTTGATTTTCAGCTCATTAAAGAGCTCCTGATGCATCCACATCAAACAGCCAGAAGCAAAAACTTTGCTTCATTTCTCATTTTAGCTCAGTTACTGTAGATATACCGGCATGAATTCTAACCGGAGCATTAACTAAGCATTTTGACACATTATATATAAACCTTGATCCTAAAGCCATGCTTCTGAGAACCTCATAAGAACGGCCGTACAGGTCAGACCAAAGGTCCATTTAGCCCAGTATCCTGTCTACCGACAGTGGTCAATGCCAGGTGCTCCAGAGGGAGTGAACCTAACAGGTAATGATCAAGTGATCTCTCTCCTGCCATCCATCTCCATCTTCTGACAAACAGAGGCTAGGGACACCATTCCTTACCCATCCTGGCTAATAGCCATTAATGGACTTAACCGCCATGAATTTATCCAGTTCTCTTTTAAATGCCGTGATAGTCCTAGCCTTCACAACCTCCTCAGGTAAAGAGTTCCACAAGTTGACTGTGCGCTGTGTGAAGAAGAACTTCCTTTTATTTGTTTTAAACCTGCTGCCTATTAATTTTGTTTAGTGACCCCTAGTTCTTGTATTATGGGAATAAGTAAATAACTTTTCCTTATCTACTTTCTCCACATCACCTCAAAAACCATTAGGTTTCTCTTAAGGAAGCTGGCTGCCATTTCACTAGTTTTACCACGTAAAAAGGAAGCCTGCCCCTAGTAAAGATGGCTGCCATCACCCAATAGTTCAAATGGCACTAACGCCATCAACTACCCTCAGGAAAGATGACCACTGTTTCACTAAGGGCTAGATTCACAAAGAGAACTTAGGTGTTGCAACACCCAATGCCTGAATGCCCTGCCACCCAGGGGAATTCACAGTCCTGAGTTACAGAGTAGCAGCCGCCTGTTAGTCTGTATCTGCAAACAGAACAGGAGTACTTGTGGCACCTTAGAGACTAACACATTTGAGCATAAGCTTTCATGGGCTACAGCCCACTTCTTCAGATGCATAGAATGGAACATATAGTAAGAAGATATATATACATACAGAGAACATGAAAAAGTGGAAGTAGCAATATCAACTCTAAGAGGCTAATTAATTAAGATGAGCTATTATCAGCAAGAGGAAAAAAAAACTTTTGTAGTGATAATCAAGATAGCCCACTTCAGACAGTGGACAAGAGGTGTAGGGTACTTAGCATGGGGAAATATATTCAATCTGTGTAATGACTCATCCTGGCTTCCCATGCATTGGATGGGGAGAGTTAGGCACCTGAGAAAAGGATTCTTAGAAGTCAGCATGCTGAATGGGGAGCCACTTAAGTGAGCCAAGACCGAAATGCAGAGGAAAGAGGTGAAGCTTAGGGCCCAGATCCACAAAAGGTAGTTAGTAGGGCTGTCGATTAATCGCAGTTAACTCATGCGATTAACTCAAAAAAATTAATCGCGATTAATTGCAGTTTTAATTGCACTGTTAAATAATAGAATACCAATGGAAATTTATTAAATATTTTGGATGTTTTTCTACATTTTCATGTATATTGTATTCTGTATTGTAATTGAAATCAAAGTATATATTTTTATTACAAATATTTGCACTGTAAAAATGATAAACAGAAGAAATAGTATTTTTCAATTCACCTCATACAAGTACTCTAGTGCAATCTCTTTGTTGTGAAAGTGAAACTTACAAAT
>NW_020664490.1:14256864-14289692 GCF_002925995.2 Terrapene triunguis
GCTGAACAAGAAGTAGGACTGAGTGGACTTGCAGGCTCTAAAATTTTACAATGTTTTATTTTTGAATGCAGTTCTTTTTTCATAATTCTACATTTGTAAGTTCAACTTTCATGATAAAGAGATGGCATTATGGTACTTGTATTAGGTGAATTGAAAAATACTATTTCTCTTGGTTTTTTACAGTGCAAATACTTATAATCAAAAAATAAATATGAAGTGAGCACTGTATACTTTGTATTCTGTGTTGTAATTGAAATCAATACATTTGAAAATGTAGAAAACATCCAAAAATATTTAAATAAATGGTATTCTATTATTGTTTAACAGTGCGATTAATTTTTTTAATCGCTTGACAGCCCTAGTAGTTAGGTGTCTAATTCCCATTGACAGGGCCGTAAATACCTACCTCCACTCAGGATTCTCAGCCATGAACCTTCTCCTGGAGTTAGGCACCTAAGCCAGGTTGTGCCTCTCATAAGAAAACCCACAGAAATAGAGCTGCTGCCTCATTATACGCAAAAGCCAAGTGGGTAGAGCAATCACCTGGGATGTGGAAAACCTGTTTATATATCCTTAGACCAAAGAAAGAGTGATGCTATAGCCCATTGGCTAGGGTACTCTCCAGCGATATGGGAGAGCTGAGTTCAAATCCCTGTTCCAAATCAGGAAGAAGAGGATTTAAACCCAAGTCTTCTACCTCTCAGGTGAGCAGCCTAACCACTAGACTGTGACTCATACATTCTCTGTGTGGACCTACTCACCCCAGTCACCTTTTGACCATGCCTACAAAAGCAGGTACCACAGGTGAGATAGGTGGGGGAACACAGAGTTTGAGAATCCCGCTGGGGCTTAAGCATGAAGGAGGGCTCAGAGCAGCTTATTAGCTGTGAGGTAGCATCAGGATTTGATCAGTTTTGCCCATATCTTCCAGCAGAAACGTAGGCACCTAAGGGGATTTAGGAGACTACAGGGTGAGGCAGCAGCTAAACAGTTGTTTTCAGAATGTCAGTGGCATCTAAATGTTGGACTTAGGCACTGAAGAGGCAGTTAGATGTCTTCATCCTTTTGTGAATCTAGCCATTCCCATCATACCTCTCAACCTTCAAGCCAGCTTATGAGTAACAACCATTCACAATGTGTGATAAGTGACTGAAATGTGACCCGCCTGTTTTGTTGTGTGTCACTCATAACTGACCGATTATGATGTTTTAAAACTGTAACGCTTGTTTTAAAGGATATTTTCCCTCTTTGGAAGTCAAATAAATAATTATTTCATAAAGAAAACTGGATAAAATCAGAAATTCCGTCACATGCAACCACACATTCCCATCAGGAGGATCTGAACACAGACTGCTACCAATTGAACAGAAGGAGTAACTATTAGTTTCTTTGTTGTGCAGCCTTTAGGGGTAGATGTGGCACACACTTTGCTAGTGGGTTAGATCACTATTTGTTAGACAGGAGTAACTGTTGCCCCTTACTGTGCGTGGGAGTTATGTTCTAGTGGTTACACTCAGCAGCGCCAAGCCTGTTAATATGGTACATTCATTCTGAAAGGCCATGTGATGGGTACTTAGAGCCAATGGTACTAGTCCCATCTATGCCAGCAATGACTTTGTACAACCTCTCAGTTCAACTTACCTATAAAAGGTTGAAGAGGGTTGATACTCAACTGCTGCTTAAGTGAGGGTATAGGAGGCTTTGCTCAATAAGAACTAGGAACCGCACAAAAATAGAAATAGCAGCAAAAGATGTTGCACATCAGCTCCTGGTTTCCAGCTCAGTATTTGCCTAGACTAAAAGTATAGTCAGATGCCTGATGTATCTGAAAGGTGGTACACATGCAAGCGCTGTAAAACTGGGAGGAAACAGATATACCCTACCCCCCAAACTTCACAAGGGATACACAAGCATTGTGGACCGTAAACCCTTTTAGGAAAATATTTTCTATGATGTTTGGAAGTGCCTAGCACAATGAAGACTCTCCTAGAAATGAACAGCAACAAATAAAAAAATATTGGAGGTTCTAAAACTTACACACCATGTTTCCAGCTGCCAAGACTCTAACTTTCCACCTTCGGTAATAAAGAAAGATATATCTAAGGAAAGTACCTTTCACAAGCATATTGCTCTTGGGGTTATAGAGCATGGACTGATGAAATTTAAAAATATATGAAAATCCTTTCTGTGTTTTTAAGCAAGAGCCAGCATTGATCAGCTATCACATCTCAGAGTAGTGGAAATGCCTCACAGAGGAAGTAGCACTGGGCAGAGATCTGGGCAAAGAAAGCCAAGTTTGCAATATATGTGGGAGTTCATTAGCATTGTATTTTCCCCCCTTTAGTGAGGTCTTGTGGTTTCCTGTGCATAGGCATGGTGAGCGACAGTGCAGGTTTAGTCCCAGCAGCATTGATTACCGTTAGAGTCCAAGAGTCAGGTCTGATCTTTCTTCAGTAGTTCCTCACACTTTAAATTTCATGACAGGCTAAGGACTGGATAATGGGGCTTTTCCCCCCTTGTGTCTTTATTTCAGTATTTATCAACCAGCTGGTTCAGCTCCAGCATGATCTTGTTAAAATACAAGGGGAAGGGCTTGAACAAAGGATCCAAAAAATCAAACTCCATCCCATCCTTCATGCATCCACATCATTAAAATGCTTAGAAAGCGTTAAAATTGCTTAGTTCATTGTCCTGAAGACTGCTCCTGCTGAGGTGGACTATCAGTGCTATGGGAGCTGCCACCACAGACATACAATTAACTCCAAAACTTCTCTCATCAGCTAACTGTTCAGTAGCTTGGATCACATTCTCTCCAAGGCCCCAGTATAACTGAGACAGTGACTAACATCCTGCAAGATGTCAGAGCCATATGCTCTTCACCACGTTTTTCGATACGTAAAATGTGGAACTCCATCACCTCACTGTACCCATTGTATCCTTGGTACAGCTAGTTGGAAAAACAAATACTTCCTTTCTCCTACCCTTTGTTTGTCTTGGCTGTTTAGATGTAAATTTGGGGGGGGGGGGGGGGCAGGAACTGGCTTTTACTATGTGTTTTTTTAAAGTGCCTTCTACCACAATGGGATTCTGATTTCAAGTGGTACCTCTAGCAGCAAATGAAATACAAAATGTAAGAGTTCATCATCACGGCCTGAAAATTGGAGAGAAGACTTGAGGCTCTATCACCTTGTCTCAAATGATTTGTGGCAAACAGCTCGGGCTATGTCCATTCCCCACTCTATAAAAAATGAACAAAAGTAGTGCTGCCAATCTGACCGGCTGTATCCATACTCTAGAATCACTAAAAGAAAGACAGGCAGATACTTGAGGATTCTAAAGACTATAGAGCTGTAGCTCTTACTGTGTCCACCCTGGAAACAAGTAACCCACGTTGGATGCATTTTTACCATCAATGCATAATGGAGGGGGGTGGCTGCATTAAACAAACACCTTCTTAATACCGTAGTGTGGAAGTTCCTTCAATGCAAGACTGCAAGATTAATAGGGGTGATTTTTTTTGAGGGGGGGGGGATAGGGAAAGGAGTGTTTGAGAGAGGTCTAACACCTTCAGTTACTAAACCCACTAAACCAACTGTCTGACTGTGTAACCCACACACCTCCTAGGTATGGTGTTCTGTCCCCTCTAGTGGTACGGAGACCACTTAGTGATTAAGGAGTCTGCTACAGCCTTAGCTAAGAGGCATGTGGCTTTCAGCTCCTGCAGTAGAAACTCATGCATTTAGCTCCAGAGGTTCCCAGGTTCAATCCCGCCCGCTGACAACCAGGATCTGTCAGCGTTACACCTGGCGTTAGCAAGAGTTGTGGGGTTGTAAGCATCTTTTTGCACAGGTTCTCAAATGAGGACTACTTGATAGCAACACACAAGGAAAGGATCATGGATCAATAGCCCTTCCCACCTCAAAGAGATTCCCTTGGAATCCTCATTGGAATGGAATGACTGAGCGGTTTCTGGCTTACACCTCTAATGAATTAAAAGCTCACTCAACGGGGAAAATAACCTTTAAATGTTGACGGTCCCATTTAAGGCCTTAAAAGAACCTGGCATGCTTTCAACCAGCTGCTGTTGCAGCTCTGTCCAGAGTCTTCTTTTCCCAGATCTGACTTTCACTTATACACAGGAAGCAGAATCCTGTGTATAAATGTAATTAAGGAGTCATATAGCTGCTCCGAATATTTATCTTTTGTCCAAAGCCCCTCACATGTCACCTTGCTCTACAAAAATGGCAATTTTCCTGCCATCTTCCAGCTTATCTGCTCAGCATTTGGGCTTCCTTCTTCATGTCTGTTTTTCCGTGTTCCACAAGAAGTTTGGTGGGTTATCAATTCCTACCCTTAAAAGGGCACAGAAGGCAATCTGACAGGCCATTTCATGATTCAACTTACCAAGTACCATAACTTGCCCAACGAGGCCATCTCTGAAAAGGCATCTGAAGCACTCTATCTTGAACGGGGCAGCAGGAGGTGGTAACTTATTTAGGCTCGTAAGCTGAGAATTCAACTCCTGCAGGGTCTAATAGCTCCTCCTGGTAACCATCTTCTGCTGGCAGGCCACCTAAGCAGCAAACAGCTCCTGCACAGCTTAGGACATTGTGCCATAGCAGAAGGCAGCTGCCACATGCAACTTTAAAATCTAACAGAAGGTAAGTTCTGCTCTGGCTTAGTTCTGCCTCCCCCAAAAGAGCTAAAGCCCTTTTTGATCCTCAAGCTGTTGCTTGCCTTGATTTCCCAGCCAGCCACAGACCAAAAAGGCTCCCCCCCTACAGCATGTTTAGTCCTAAAAGGGTGAGAACCTTGTTACTGTGCAAAGACATCCATTTTTGTAATATATTTTCATTTTGCTATACCCTCCTAAGCTTTCAGTACAACTGAAGCTTGTGGAATGATTTCACAAGCAATTTATACATTGCCATACAACGCCTTAGTGGCATCAAAGTTCAGTGAAACTCATCCCGATGCTTTGGGCAGACAGTGCATGCCCCATCACGTAACTTGTCTACTGTGCTGAAGAGTAAACATGACTGTTTGGAGGGGACACCTTGTTCGTGGGCTGAAGGGGGTATTATAGATCAGTGTTTGTCACCCTTTTTGATACCAGGGACCAGCATGCTGCTTTCCTAAACTGTATCCGGAAGATCTCGGGGACCGGCACCAGTCCGCAGACTGGCTGTTGAGAAACACTGCATAGATGACCATGGAAAAAGGAACTTCGAAAGTTCACAGCCAACTTATGAATGAGCTCTTTGTAAGAACTGAGGTCAGGAGTTGGGGCTGGAACCACTAGATATTTCTTCACAAAGGAAGGAAAACTAATTTCTTCCTCACGCAGATGGAATTCCTCAGGCAGACAGAGGTTGGAGTGTGTCCAAGCCGCTCCGGAGATGGAGCTAGAATCTCCTTGACCACTCAGTAGGGAAAGACACAGGAATAAGCACAAAAGGGACTTGAGGTGCAATCGAAGAGGCAGAGAGATACTGAACCCCCCACTCAGGGAAATAAAGAACCACAGTGTGTGTGTGTGTGTGTGTGTGTGTGTGTGTGTGTGTGTGTGTGTAAGACCCAGAGAGCCCATCAATGCCAACTGGCAGAGGGCACACCATCTCATAACTCCCAGCAGCCCTGGCACATTCATGACCCCAACTCGCTGTTGTCATCATCTGTATCTAAAAGGTGTCATGTCAGGTGTCATATGCAAACTGGTAACACACTGGTCATTAACATTACTGTGTGGTGCACACATGGAAGGTGTACAAAGAATTATAGATGTGTGCCTAAGCCCAGTCGGTCCTACACAAAGCAACACTGGTTTGCAGGCTTGACTGTGTCTCCAGTGTAATTAGACAAGGTGAGACCAAAGCCAAGAAAAAGCACATTTACACAGAAGGTAAACAAAGCAATCAGGCGAGCAAGGAGGAGAAAATGGCGAGTTAAGAATTTTGAACAGGGCTGGAGACTGCACCCCCCAGCAAGCCTTTCTGCCTCTTCAAACAGAGTCAGTGAACTTTAGGAAGATACAAGCAAAGGCAAAAAGCCATTTTATTATCTATCCCTGAGGGGAGAATAGGGCACAGCACCCTTCAAGCCCTATGAAAGTTGGGTCCCCAGGTCTGGAGGATTAAGGATGCTGATAACTTGGTGTAAGTAAGGAAACTGCTTTGGCAAAGATTGTAACTTGCTAGAATTAAGTTTGAGGCACTAGAAAATGTGTTTTGTTTGTAACCATTCTTTTTCTTTCACTCTCACTGCAAATCACTTAAACCTATGCTCTTTATTAGCAAACTTATTCTTGCTTTATTACAAATGGCTGTGTCACGGTGTAGGTCTTCAGCAAAACTAAGATGCTGGTGTGCATTCTGGCTCTTTAGAGGCAGTGAACATGATAACTGCTGTGAGGATCCCGTGAGAGGGACTGGATGCTGCAGGGGAGGTGGTTTGGCAGAGACTTGGGTTGGGAGGGGCTGTAGTGCCACCCTGCAAGAAGTAACCAGGGCTCCGAGCCAAAGCTGCAAAGCACAGACATATCCAGGCTTAGACGAGGCACAACCCCTTACTTGTCTGGATGAACCCCCAAAGAACCACAATGTGTCAAGGCCAACTGTGGTAGATTGTATCAGAGGAAGATGATTAACTCAACAGACGTACATATGAAGTGGAAGAAGTTTATCAAAGCATTGCTGACTTGTGGGGATGGGGAGAAGTGAAAAGATGGAAATGAAGAGGAAGGAGAGGGAGAGATAAGAGTAGGGAAAAACAGGGTCAATAGATTTTTTTTAATTCTTCAGCAGGGAAATTTGAATAAACAAACATTTAAGCATAACAGAGATTTGAAGCTGTTCACCTGGAACCACCATGTCCCAGGCTAATAAACTTGAGATCTTTGGCTTCAGAAAATTGCTACAAACACCTCCTCTTCCATTTCAGAATTTATTCAGCCACGTGGGTTATTTCTGGATTAAGTACCCTCAGGTTAGAATGTGTTCCATCTTTTTTAAAAAAGGTTCTGCTGCCACCCCACTCACACCCCCTCCAATGATTTTAGGATCTAATCTGTAACATGCTAATTTAAGAGTAATTCCTTCCTGTGGTTTTATGTAAGTTTTTGTTTCACATTTTCTAAATGTATTACATAATGTTCTAATACATTAATCACCATCTCATGTCATAGCAATTTTATTAAAAGCTTATACTTACAAATATGCATTCTGAAGGGATTTCAGGAATTTTTGCAATTTTCTCTGAACTAGGCTTGTTGAACCAATGGCAACAACGCTTGAGCTGTGTAAAGCAGCTTCCAGCAACAAAGTATCTCTACACAATATATCTTGTCAATTCAGGCATGGATTCTTCTTGTGTTTAGTCCCAAAGAGTTATAAACAAGTTAGTTTTATCACAATATGTTGTGATAAAATACTTAACACAGCCCTATTAAGTTACTGTACCTGATACAGTTCCAATTCCAGAAGAAATTCCAAAAGATAATTCCCCTTACATGAAGTACTGGAAAATCTGTTAGCTATTTTGCAGTTAGTGTTTGCTTATTAATATGGTATCATCTTGCTGAACTCCAAGACTTGGTACCATGAGGTATTTTTCCACATAAAATTGCTAATGCCAACAAGATTGTCAAAATGGGATTATCATTATTGAAAATATTAGGCAGTAAGGAATGTAATTACTACAGTGTTTGAATAGGATAACTGCTAATCACAAGTAGAATCCTGGTACAAATCTCATTTCCAGTATACAAGAAAAGACACAAAACCTTTTAAACATAATTTATATACATTTATGGCTTTATACAATAACAGTAAAGGATTGTTCTTGTGTCTGTAGGTACATCAGGCACTTCTCTGAAAATATCCAAATATGAACTTTAATTCTGCGATGTTACTGAATCAGAGCAGTGGAACACAGAAGTGCTGTTACACCACCCACGAGTAAAATCAGCCATATTTACAAGCCATTCTCTGGTGATATTGCTGGTTTGTGGAACAACCCTCAAAAAGGAGGCTAGTTTTAATGCCAAGTTTTTTTGTTTGTTTGCATAAACCACGCTGCATTTTTACGTAATGATTACAAAAAAACATGACAACATCTTATCTAAAATCAGTTATAAATTAAGAATCCTAGCAATTTCATAATGAAAATATGAACTTCAAATCAGTAAAAAAATAAAAAAGTACTAACATACATCCAGTGGTTTAACAAGTGCAAATTTTATACTATTTTAGAATTGGTCCAATTTTAAGTTCTCTCCTCTTCTTAGGGATGCTCTGTTGACTTAAGCCAATAATAAGCAGTACAACTTTTGCTTATAAATGTAGGCAATTTGTCAGTTTATCAAAGCAGAGCTTTCCAATTAATGCATCTACTACCTAAACATATATCATATAGCTATATTATGGAAACAATACATCTTTATATTTAAAATATCTGAACAGCTCTATAATACAATATACTTTTAAAAACAGTACAAACCAGAGAAAAGTCAAAACCAAAGCTGCATAGGTAAGATCATCTGCACAATTCACAAAGCAATCATTTACAATAATTCTGACAAACTAATTTACTCCAAAAGTTCGGTACTTTTACTTAAAAGAATTTATTACTAGAGGTCACATAATGTTTGCTTTCAAGACAGACAACCTACCCTTCATTAGATTTCACAGTATCCCACAGTTACAAGCAAAAATATTAGAACTTTGACACACAAACAAAATAAAAAGAAAATGCAGAACCAAAATTCCCAACATCTATAAGTATCTATTCTGATAATGATCAAACAGGACTTCCTGCAGCCTATTTTAATTAAGGAACTGTTGCATTCAAGTTCATCATAGCTATAAAAGAAAGAATATATTTGTAAGTTATACAGTAGCAATAAAATTATAAGAGGTAAATTGTTAAATGTAGCATGTTCAGCTCCTGCGCCAGAGGGTCAAATTTCAAAGGGTCTCTCTTTTTGCAAACAAAATTGGCACATAAAGGTCAAATAATTATATGACTCAGTACTTCACTTACTCTAGTCAACTGCCATTGGACAGCAAAAATTTTGCACATGCACCAAAAAGGAGGCTCTTTTGAAACTGGTCCCAGGGAGTCCTCTGCTCATGCCATGGCCAAGAGCTGTGATCACATTTCAGATATCATTAATTTGATAGGGAAGATATTAGACAAATGCAGGCTGTTTTAGTGAACTGCCAGCACTGAGCACACACTGTAATTAATATCATAGACTTTTTATGTTTTGTTAATCTTCTCTCTCCTGGCACGTCCCACAAATGATCATGGAGAAGGACAATGGAGAAGATGGGAGCTAAATTGGGATTATATAATCACTTTCCAGTTATGGATCACTTGAAAATAGTACAGCAGAAAAATTCATTTCCATCCCTGGAACTATCATAAAAATTGCAAATATTGTAAGTGCAAAATAAAAATCCTCAGTTTTTTGGTTTGTTTTTGGTTTTTTAATATAAACGATGTGCAGTAATCAGTGGCAGGCGGGCAGGTTTACCTCCCCATTCATCCCTCAAAACACAATTTAACTATGTAAATACAGCAAATATTTACCAAGTAAAGGCCCAATCCTGTAAACCCTCAAATAGCTATCAATGGGCCTAATCACCTAAAGGTAAAGGTTTGCAGGACCAAAGCCTTAGTAACTAAAACTATCCCTTCTCCTTAAAACTCTTGTGTTTCTGTAACTTTGCTATTTCACTAATCTTCCCCACTCCCAGAAATGGAGAACAAATATGTCCTTGCCCTGAAATGTTATATAATGGACTTTTATCCCCCATGTAGTTTTATAGTAGCACTTTCAACCCCCCTAAAATAGGGTGTGATGATAAAAATGCTGACAGGCCCTAAAACTAATGCTAAATACAAATGGAAATTCTGTCATTTACTTTAACAAAATGTGAATGTTCTTAAAACAAAGATCCTGCTTTTGAGTCCACAAACATTATGAGACCTCCATGAAATAAATACAACATGAAGCACTGTACAAGCATCTAACAATGAATACTTAACACTTTGTGGTAGTCAGGGTTAAAATGGTAATAGAAGCTGATGAAGTTTCTAAAAATGCATATACAAAACCGATTAAATATTTCCTAAACATGAAACGGAAAGTGTCTGTCTATACACATCACTCTTCTGCCAAAAAATATGGGACAGAAATGTTTTGTATTCAAGGTACTCATTAAGCTTTTCTCTTTCTTTAGTAGCACTCTAAGGTGCTAAGCAAATATCTAAAAATGTTCACTTCATCCAGTTAAAATACTGTATAAATGAAGGTTATGAATGCTGCCAGATTTTAGATTCTGTAAATTTTTAGGTAGACTATATAACAAAGTAGACTTTAATTATAAGAACAAAATAGCTTTATAACTATTCCAAATATTCTCTCAAGTCCAACAATAACATTCATTAATCTGGAAATCAGACCCACAAATATCTTTGCATAAATTTACATAATAAAAAGATCAGTAACATACCAATTGCCATTTAATCTATTGTTTGTTTTGAACATTTGACTATTCAATGAGCTTAGCTGGATCTTATTTACCAGGCCTCTCTTTTCTCATATGAAATGTGTATCAATTTTAACAAATACAAGGCAGTTCATACAGCTGCAAAACAAAGTCCACATTTATCTCAATTCATCAGTTCAGCAGAACACGGGTAACTTTAATAAAAGTTAAACTTACTTAGGGCATGAGACCACCACAGTATTACAAAAAGTTTAGTTTTTTTTGGACCAAACAGATATTTAAAAAAAAAAAAAACAATTCTCCATCTACAGCTCATACTGTACAAAAACCGAAAGCACAACATGATGCAAAAGTATTTTATGTGATTATATGGTGTAGTGAATTTGGCACTTCAGAGTAATGAAATTTCCAATGGCACAGTTCTTATCTACAGCAGCACATAACCTGCAAACACTGGGCAAACATCCTGTACAGGAAAAGTCTGTTTGCTGCCAATTCTGACAAAAGGAAAAAATGAGAACAGTTTTATCAAGAAAACTAAAAGAAGGGCGAAGGACATCTTTGGACTACTTTTCTCAGTTCCTGTTGTCAGACAAGTCTGAAGAGCTTTAAACTGTAGCCTAGGAAAAAACAGAAAAAACACAATGAAACAAAATACAAAAGTAATGTTCACAAAAAAGATATAGAATACGTGCTCCAAATAGCTCTAAGTCAGACAATAATGAAAAATAAATATATAAAATAAAGTGGAAGTTATTTATTTTACTACTACTGGCTAGATGTCCAAAACTACTACTCTACCTGTCCAAATAAATGCTAGAAGTCTGTATTTGGTATCCTCATTGCATATGCATAAGGCTAATGTCATTTACAACCCATTAAAAAAGCTAGCAAGTTAGACAACAAAGTGATGGTAGATGCAGGCACATGACACTGGAAACCATTAAAGCTTTAGGCATTTCCAAATCTGTTAAAGCCTGTACTTTTCCTTTAAACTCATTTTCAGATTATTATTTTTAAAATAATATGAGAATTTACCTTGCACTAACTCCTAGCCCGACACCCAGCTGTGTGTGGTAGTCTTTACACTGTGTGGAAAACTTTGGTTAGGCAACACACTGTCAAAGTTAAAATCTAATGTTTCTCCATCCATAAGGTCATTACGAATAATTGACTCCATGTCACAGTCCAACCGTTCAATTAACATGTCATCTAAGTCACTGGGAAGCTTCTCCTGATGGAGAGAAACAATTCCCACTCTTCCATAGCCATTGCAACTGTTAACAGCAGCATAAGGGTTCATTGTATTCATATGCATTGGGTGACTCATAGGCACTTGTAATGAAGTTTTCACCGTGGACAAACGATTTAAACCTGATGTATGTGACATGGCGTTCACTGTGTGTGACAAGGCACGACCATTAACTGCAACTGTTGGCTGATTACGTCCTTGGTGTGGGTGGGCACTGGGAGTCATCATTTTGTTGTGGGAAGGTTGATTACCATATGTTGACATCACTGAATCTGTGACCATCAGCACATTTTGGCCCAATACTCTACCACTAGGTTGAGAAACACCAGTATCTACTGATGTCAAGATATCATTGTGCGGCGGAGAATCAGAAGTTAGTAACTCCTTCAGGAGTCCTGCAGGACAGTTATATTGGCTGATCGTTCCATAGCTTGATTTACTGTCTTGAAGAGTTTGCATAGGCATCTGGGGCAAAGAGTTCATGCTAGCTTGAGCATATGTAAATTTTCGGTAGTCTGGATTTGGTGAACCTATACTTGTGGTTGGTGATGCAAATGAATAACCTGGTGTTTGCTGCATCATTGTAGCTGGTGAAGACTGGGTCGATACGGTCAGTGATGTACTAGGTGACAAGAGGTTGAGGTTATCCAAAAGATTCTCCATATTTTCAGAATTGCTCATCTCTGAAAGGCTGGGTAGAGTAGAAGCCATTTTGGTAGATGATGAAGGATATACCATAGAGTGCACATCCCCATCTCCAAGGTCATCTTGTTCTGGCAAGATTGGAGAAAGCCTTCCACTAATTGTACTAGCATTAGAGCTAGTTCTAGGTCTAAAGGTACTCCAGTTATCAAAGTCATCATTACTGTGTGAGCTGGGGCTTGCAGGCCACTTTGAAAACTGTGATCCTGGGCTATCTCCATTTCCTTCCTGGCCTGACTGAAGGGCTGCCTTTTTCTTGGCAGCTCTTCCTCTGCTTTTCGCGAACTTGCTGTTGTTGTCCATGGACGCTGCTCTTCTCCTAGGTGACTTTCCACTCTTTCCTCCTTCAGGGTTGAGCATCCACCAAGAACTTTTTCCTGTTCCTTCATTCTGCACCCTGATAAACTTGCTGTGCAGCGACAGGTTATGACGAATTGAATTCTGAAAGATAAAATATGGGATAAGAAACGGGCCAGTTCTCTTTATCTCAACATGTAACACTTAAATGAGCAGGCCATTCTAACGCTACTTGTGTGAAAGAGGCTATAAAAATAACTGACTGAATTACTGTACAAAACTGAAGTTTCCAAAACACCAAACTTTTAACTGCTGTACCCAGTATCTTTTTTTTAAGAAAAGGAATATTTTGCTTAATACCCTTAATGTAACCTATATTTCAAAACATTTTGCGCATCAAATCTCCTTAAAACACAGCCAGTGGCACTACTAGCAGGTTCTGCTAGAAATCCTTATTTACATGATTTTAACTCCTCCCTGGGAGAAAAGAAAAATCCCTTCAATGTTTTATTTAGTTTGAAAACGTAAGTGTAATGGTAAAGGTTGGAAGAGTGCTAGTTTAGAAATATACGTATTGGTTCAAAACTGGCTTAAACGAGTTAGCCATGCTTTGTCATACAATTAAACAATATGATAAATTATATGTGACATGATAAAAAGAAGAAGAAATTGGCATGTGCCAAAGGCATCAATTTGAAACATGATAAGGGGACACCAAAATCAGAAAAATTCACTGAAGAACTGGTTCTCAACTTGATTGTACGAGTCCCTGCTAATGAATAGCCTGCATTTAGGCAATTTTATTAAACAAATGTATTTTTTAACCCAGTACATGAGCAACTGTTTCATTTCTATTTATCTATCCATCTCATCACACATACTACCTGGCAGTAATATCACAGCTTCAGGAGGGTTACTGCTAAACAAAGAAAATTTGAATAATTATACTTTTGTGACAAAATATGTATTAACACAACAAACAGTTTATTCACCGGTTCAAAAATGTACCCTTTACAAAAACGCCTAAACGCAGGGCCACATATGAGACTGGATTCATTACAATCAAGTTGTAAAAACCTATTTTTCTGTAATATTTCTTTTTTATTTTAAATAAAACTCAAAAATTATGCTAGAAACATGGGATTGCTGTAAGACAGCAACTACAAGGAAATCCAGAGTTTATTAATATCAATGTTGTGGATAGCACTTTAAAGCTAAAGCATGACCCAGCCTCAACAATACAATCATGTAAGCCCCAACCTGCAAACACACACAAGTAGTCCCCGTTAAACTCTCAGAGTCTATTCACATGCATAAGTAATTTCAGGATAAGGTCTCAAGTTAAACAGATAAAAATTGCAATTGCTAAACAATGAGGAAAGAGGGAAGACAAACAGCAGAAAGGAAACATGACTCATGGAGAGTTAAACTTCATCCTTAAAACCATCTTTTTCTCCTTCAACATTTTCGTATGTGAAATTAACCATTCTAATACCCAAAGGCACAAGAGTTAAAGGATGACTGTACTTCTGCAAAGAGAAGAGACTGCTCAAATCTTCAACAGAGCCACTGGAGCTTCTAGTCACCTTCTGAGACATGAATGGCTTCAGAAAAGCCACTGATCCCAGGAGATCCACAGCCAGCCAGAAAACACACTGAAATCTCATGCCGTTGATAAGCAATTTTGCATAGCCTCGCCCAAGGCCCCCATTTCTGCTGAAGGTAAGAAAGGGGTAGCGTGTCTACCTAAATGTTCCTGGTATTCTTCCTCAAGTACATGAGCCAAGATCAAGGGGGCGATGAAGCATCAGGTAGGAACCCAATAACTGAGGATGCCACATGAGGAATAGGGGACAGCATCCCCAAAAGACCACCCTCATGCTAAGGCCATCTGGCAGCTGGACACTGATAGGTGGAGGACAGACAAGTCTCCAGCTGCACTTTCTCCAGTCCTGACCAACCCAGGGACCTTTTTCCCCTCCATATGCTGCTGCAGGGCCACAGCCCTGTTACAATTGTGGTCAAGCGGGCCTAGCCCCAGTTGTGAGCTCAATGGCCAGAAACTGAGTGAAAGCTCAAAATGTTACACCACCTACAACAGTGAGTATTGACAGAAAGGGTATGAAGAGATGCAGAAAGACTGGATTAGTGCAAATTAGAGGGCCTATCAATCAGACCCAAGAAGTGTCGTGACTTTTAAACAGGAGAATGGAACTGGAAAAGAATGGATCAAAATTGGTGTGCTGGAAATTAGGCCTAATTGGTGGGCAAAATAAGATCTGAGAAGATGGCTTATTCCACCCATCACCCCCTTTTGAGGTACTTAAAGAGAGACTTTAGGGATTAAAATGGCAAAATGGACTCCTTGGGGATTCCTCAGGAAAGGCTGGCAGGTCTCTGCTTCACTCCAGGGATTGTGCCCTTCTCTGTTGAGCCGCAAGGGTCCTTTTGACACTCAGACCTCAAGACACCAATTGGGACACCTGACCACCACTGCTGGACCAGCGAGAACCACGGATTGATATATGTGAGATTCTGCTCTGTCCTTCCTTCCCTTGTGTGTTCCTTCCTGTCCTCCTATCTTCTCTCTCCCCCAGCTTTTCAACTGCACCAGCACAATGGAATAAGATGGCCCATCCAGCCCTGCCCAGCCTGAGACGGTCTGGTGAAAGAGGAACCTGACCGAGGCAGCCAGATGACATCCCACAGCAGGGAAGCAAGCCAGAGTCTAGAGCTGTCGTGAGTGGCCTGACAGCTCAAAGCATCTGCCTGTGACTGACCAGCCACCTCAAGACATGAGAACATCAACAAAAAGTCACATTCCTCCACCTTTACTATCTCTTCTTTTCCCCTTGTTTCTGGTTTGTCAAAGGCAGGAAAAGTAACCACCAGTCACAGGGTCAACTCAAAATTTTACAGAACTAACCCTATCTTCCCCACAAAGGATTATGTCACAAAATAAGAGAATAACCAATATCTTCTCTCTGAAAAAGGAACTTTTAATCACAATTAATCACACTGAGTGGTTAAGCCAAACAACTTCATTTCCAAAATGCTTTATGTTTCATTTTTTATTCTCTCTCTCTCTCTCATGTATTCTAATCAATACATTTCTAAATTCTGGCGTGACATTTCTAATGTGTTTGCCAGGAGACTAACCAGACTGAGGTCTATGTACTCAAAACGTTAACATTTTGTCTTTTTGGGCCCACTTATTCCTCTGAAATTAAGACAACCCCCGTTTTCTCAAAGTTACCATCACTCAGCTAATGAGTACATCTCACTGCCTGTAGCAACACCCAGATGGAAGAGGTTAGCTTGCTGACTTGGTTGAGACCACAGAAGGCAACTTGAGTATTGTCTCTCAACCATCTGAAGTCTCTAGCTGCTATGGGACCTGTCAGAGGATTCTCTTTGTGGGGAGGGGCTCTGCCACATGTGGAGATGAGCAAATATTGATGTCCCAGCTCTTCAACACCAATCTCTTTTTATTCAGCTCCTGGGGCCAAAGAAAACAGTTTAAGGAGGGTGGCTTGTTCTCTTGTTGTCTGAAGGAGAAAGACAGAAGCCAGCAAGGGCAGCAATACCTTCCTGGCAATGGCTCTAGCAACTTGGAGCACCTCGAGGGGCACACTGGCCCTCTTTTTACATGCAACGGTGGCAGAGGCAGACCTACACGCAGGTGGAGGTACAAAATGCTGCCAGCGAGTCAGCAGTAGCAGGCTCCTCTCCCACGCTAACTGCTGGAGATGCTTTCAGGGTCAGTTACCCTGAAGATCTTCAAGATTTCAAAACAAAGCTAGCAGTAAGCTGCCAAAGGCTCTGCTGCAAATGTGAGCCACCTCACTGCTGCAGGGAATCTAGAAGAATTTTAGAAACAAAAAAAGTTTAAATTTTTTTTTAAAAAGTAAAAAGTAATCCAATTAAAAATACATATCAATATTAATGCCAGAATTTCCACCCTCCATTGTGAAGGGGATGGGTTTTTTTGTTCGTTTTAAACAGGCTCTCTAATATGAAATAATTAGAATGGGGATATGTCCTTCTTTGGCATACTACTTCTTTCATCTCTGATCTGAGGATATGTACTCTAGTTAGAACAGTGGGGATCACCATTTTTTATTCTCATATAAGGGCCCAGCCCTGCTAGTGATAATACTGCCTGTCGATGCTGTGTACCTCTTAACCACCATCATCCTTTCTGGGAGTTTAGGGCTCTCAGCACCTTGCTGGACCCAGACTGAATGCCCTTCTCTTCACCACACCTGGCATCTCATCTACTGGCTATAAGCCAATGAGGGCCAAACAACTCCTTTGGCAGTCCAAATGTCACTTTTTGGTTGACCATAAATTTCACTGTTGCCCCTGCTACAGGTTGAACTCACTGTAGATCAGAATATTCAACCAAGGTCTCCCATGTGGCAACAGAGAGTCAATCATTTCAAGTATCTGGATCTCCTAGAAAATCCAGACAAACTCAGTCCTTTGTTACCACTTTTGAGATGTAGCTGAATTAAAGGCTGATAAAATTACAGATTTAGAAATGTTAAAAGAAAATTATTCTGCAAGGCTGTTGATTAAAAACCTCCTGCACTAGTTCATTTTTATTGTATTTTGTAAACATACTCCATCTTGGCACAGATATAGTGTTTACTATTAAAAAAAAAAAGCATCAAACACATAAAACACTAGGCCATAGAAATGCAGCAACATTTAACTCCTCCTTCCCTAAAAAAAAAAAGTGTTAAATATTTAAGAAATTACTGCAATTCCTTAGTCATCAGAAATGTTATAAACTAGTATTATTGTACTGAGGACATTTGAGGTCACTCTTTGAGTAACAGAGCTGTCTCCTAACTTTGCCAACAATAAAAAATTTTTTCCTAACAGGAAAAAGTTTGCAGCACAGAGCTTGTTACATAAATTCCTGTTTTTCACACAGCCAGCAGGACATTAAAGAAGCTATGATTTACTAACTTGGAAAAAGTGTTGAAGAGGTAAAGCTTGTGAAAATATGCACTGCTGTTAAATGATGTTGTGTCTACAGACCTTTGCCAGACACAAACATGACTGATAAAAGTATAGTTTCAGCAATGGAACTTGGCAGCAAGATGAGCAAGTGTGGTTGTCAAGATTCAGAGGCATTCATTTCTGAACCACCAGCCAAGCTCCTATGTATAGCTATTTTGCTGCGGATCACTTTAAAACTGTTTTTTAAAATTTAATTTGAAGTCAAACCTTTAAACTTGATTTGAAAGACATGAAATGCAAATTGTATTTAAACTGATTTTATGTGCAAAAGCTAAGTATGCCAGTTAAATTTCAGAGCATACGAGCTGGAATTTTATCAAAAGCTAATTATGAATATGGTAGGACTCCTGCCACCTGTGGGGTGCTCCTTGGGATTGATTCTATATCTGTGATCCTAAAAGAAAGTTAATGAAATCTTCAGTTCTATTTGACCTTTGGGGGAAAAAAAAGAAAAAAAAACTGGCTCTGCTGTATTTCAATATAGACTATGGTTTATGACTATGGTTGCCATTATTTACTTATTTGAGAGTCAAAGTGTACAACTGTAATTAACAAATAGAGTACTAACTTTGTAATTAGCAAATAGCAGCTAATAAAATTTAGGAGGACCCGTGGAAGCTATTTGTTTCTGTCAGTGCACAAATTTTTTCAGCTATAATTTACTTCAACTAATTTTAAAATGAGGTAAAAATCTCCCCTTTCCCCTGTGACACATATACTGAATTTAAGGCAAGGATACGAATGTGTTAAAAAAAACAAGCAATCCAAAATTAATTGGCAGATGCCTGAAAACTATACCTTTCTTCATTTTCCAGACTTCTCTAAAGGGAGAATACCCCCTGCCCCCCCCCCTTTTTTTTGGGTTAGATTTCACATTGTTTGCAAAATAAACTGTTCTCTGAAGTCATATTTTTTGTTAACTGGGTGGAGCAAGGGACATTTGAGAAAACATCTCCACTGCAGTATATCCGGATTAATAAATATGGACAAGCCTACAAGCTTAAGAGAAATATGTACAATTAGGTTGGTTTTATTTTCTCCATACTGAAAGATGATGCAAACATGGGACTGAGAAGTAGGAAAGATAGGTAACTTACTCGACAAGAACTATGGTTCAAGATGATGTCAATGTGCATCCCACTATAGCCACGCGTGCACCTTATGTGCATAAGATCTAAGTGTTTTGAATAGCACTGGCCATTAGAGCTGTGCATGCATCCTCTGCCTCCTCATGATATCTTACAAGTCCATAAACGGTGGGGCAGCCACAATCCTTCCTCAGTTCCCCTCACAACTGTCAGTGGCCTGGCCTGGACAGGAATGTCTCTGGGGAGAGTGATCTCTTCCTGTTCCTAGAGTGTACTGGAGATCGGCTGCTAGAAGAATGTGAAGGGCAAACCCCAATACATCCTGTAGGGCCCCAGCAACATGCCATAAGGATGTGGCAGACTTGTTTAATATTAGCTAGTCAACGCCATTCCTGATGGAGCAGCAGCAGAGCCCCGTAGGGAGAGTCCATGGGTCTTTCAGTGATGCCACCTATGGATCTCAGATGAGAGGGTTATTTGCTCAAAGGAGGTGAGTACATGCGCCTTGGTGATCAAAGGAAAGAGTAGATTTCCTTTTGAGGTGGCACTAAGGTATATGGTGCTCTCAGCACCAGGATCTTCACTGGTACCAGTAAGTGCCTCTGTATCAAAACAGAATCCTGGTTCTTGTAGGAGCATATCAAGTAGCGTTGGTTCAGGTGTAGGCGTTGATGCTGCATCCTTGGATCACTGGCACTGGGGTTGGTGTTGGAGGCATTTTTCTGTCCCGCAGACCACTCTGTATCACCAGCTCTCCGTGCCACCTGGGGCTTAGTAGTTCTCTCTCGTGAGGCCTTAAGAAGACTGACCATGTGTGAAGGCACTGAGCGACACCTGGATTCTCTGCCTCGGTGTTCAGTGGCCTCTCTTGGTGCTGGACTTCAGTAGTGGAAATATCAGCATCTGTTTGGTGCTGGTGTGGTCTTCTCTGCTGGTGGGTTCTGCTTTGGTGCTGGTATCAGTGCTAATGCCGGTCTTCGGTGTCATGTTTGCCAGATGGTAAGCTAGACAAAGCTGGTTTGTCCAGTACCAAACCTCTGGTGACTTTCTCTTCTCCATGTGAAGAAACCTCAAATTGTTCCAGGAGATTAAGTTTTTGGTGGCACTGGAACAATTTTTATAGTGATTGTGCTGAGAGCCATTGAACCAAAACTGTAAACCCTGCATACAATGGAAACTACTTCAAGTCAGAGCGTGCTGCCGCCATCACCCCTAGTTCCAGCAGCCTTGTGTCAATCTCACATCTTGTGACTTACAGGTTCTCACTATGAACAACAGGCATACTGAGCATCTACTCATTATATGGGACGCTCCTGGACAAAAGAGGCATCTACTGAGCTCATTTTTCAGTGGGATTAATCTGTCACAGGAAGGCAGGGCTTGGAGCCCACATGCTCACCATTTACCATGTTGAGGTGTCTTATACAGAAAATCTTATGATAGAGTAGGGGAGCCTGATCACCTAATTTTTAGTCCAGACAGATCAAATTCATTCGCAGCAATTCTTCACAGATGAAACAAAAGAGTTTTGAAGGAGTTTGGGAAGATGTAGTTGAGGCTACAGACTAGCAGGTTGGACACTCGCTGGTGTCTGTGTGGCTGCCGTGGTTAGTAAGAAGGAACTGAGGGTCACAGCTGCCCTGTCCATTAGGCCCTCCCACAGAAACACAAGGAGGCAGAGAGCGCATGAAAACCCCCAATGGGCATGGCTCTTCAAAGAACTGATCTCGCATGCACGTGCACCTACAGCAGGATCCACATCGACATTCTACAAAGAGCTTCAGATTTCTAATTCCACATCTGCCACTAACTCACTGTGGGGCGTTGGGCAGGTAACATAGAAACCTCACTATCTCCAGTTTTCCAATTTGTAAAACTGGGTTGATAACATTTTCCGATTTGCCTCACAGGGGATGAGGAAAGGATCAACGCAAACACGCTAGAACTGTAAAACATTATATAAGCATTAAGTATAACAGTAACGATATAGAATGTACACACATGCAAATACAGAGAAAGGAACGGTAATGCATCCATTCCAAACTCATGCTGATATAATCCCGCTATCATGTCACACTTACTTATTTCTATAGTGAAATATGTAGATCATCCAAATTAGTGCAAATTAAACCTTTATAACTACTCTTTGTATAAAAAGGATTCCCAGCTTCATACTGAGTGTAATATGAATATATTGTACACTATGTACATGAATATTTGCTAATATCTCATTTTACTTTTAATGAGAATAAGATTGTGCTGGAGGGAATGTAACATAGAACAATCAGAATTATTTGCGGTAAAAGCACAGTAATGATCGCTAGAGACATTTGTGAGATATAGAAAGGCAGTCCCCTCCATTAAAAAATAAATTCAGCCTACATTAAGATTTAAAATTAAATTTTGTGCAAGCTTTATAACCGCTACCATCAACACAACTACATGGGGAAAATACCAACAAATACTACAGAGTGGTGAATGCTGAAGATTCAATTAAAGAAAATTAATCTTTGATTATATAAAGTATTATAGTATATTAAGATACTGCATCCAAACAGACTTTGCTTAGAATTGAGATTCATAAAATATTGAACTAGGATATAAATAAAAACAGACTACAAAAGATTCTGAGATTTGCAGAATAGCTGTGAAGGATGACACTATATATTAATAAAGTCGCAGAATAATGATCCAGTGCCAGAATCCCTAGAAATCATTTTAAAATATTGTTCCACGACTATTATGGGAGATTAATGGGTGTGGCTTTTTTGTTTTGTTTCTCCAGACTGCAGGAATGATTATGATCACTCAGACAAAAATGTTAATCACTAATTTCCTGTTTAACAGACAGCCTATTTCACCTTTGCCACTCTCTCCAGTTACACCCAAGTCATCACAAATAGAGAGTGTGGCACTGTTTACAGAAAACAGTTTTTTGTTTTTTTTTTTAAGGCAGCTTAACTGAAGTGTTTTAGCTCCAATTAACATGCAGAAGTTCTCATGTGAACTAAATATATCAATTCTATTTGACTACAGAGGACTCTTAAAATACTAGAAACACCCTCCCACCCAGAAGATGCAAGAGAGTGGGAGTCTAATCTTAATGTATGCCTATAAAATGAAAAATATATTGAAATCTGAAAATAAAATGTCATTACCTTGTCTTTATTATGTTAGGCTAAGTTAACACTGGGAGGGCTTTCGGGAAAGGAAAATCATAGGGATTAAAAAATAGGCCATCACATAGGGCTTTGGGAGTAAACTGCCAGAAAAATACAAGTTTTTGTTTAGGCGCCCATATTAGGTGAAAGGTAACTACCTGGGAGAAAGACTGATGTAGTAGCTTGTCATCTCTCTCTGTCCCCAGTTGGGGTCTTCTTTAGGCTGCTTTGGTTGAAAGTCAAACATTTTGCTTTGAGGTCAAGGAAGACTGACCTGAAAATTCTCCTTTATTGGAGAATCAGGCACTCCTGGGCCTGGTACCATCTGCCTCTGGAATTGGTTATCCCTTCTGCTGTACCTTGTGGAGAAAGAGCTATGAAAAGACGCTTTGATCTTATAAAGCAGCTGGTGCTCCCTCCTGTGCTGCCTAGAGGAGGGGAGTGTCTTTTTATTCTTGTTGGAGGACTCTGCCATTACCTTGTCCATTAACTCACCAAGCAACTTTCTTGTCAGTGTATTTTCCTGAATGTCATAGTTCCACGTATGGAGCCATATACACCTACAAGATACCATGTGGTACCCTACCACTCTAGACAAAAAACAAGGAGTCTCTATGGATGCATCTGATGTATGAGACAGCAAATAATTGTCTGAGTGGGTCTCAGTCTGTGGGTCTTCTCACCTTGTAGAAACAATCCATCCAGTAGCACCTATCTCCATGCTAGAACCTCTCTGCAAAGCATGTGGATGCCGATGATGCTCTTGAGGCCGTTAACGTGGACTCAGTTTCCTCTCAGGGATGAGTCCCCCCATCCTGCCTGTGGAGTCCTTCGGAAGGAAATCTCCTTCATTAGGAATTGCTGTTTCCTTTACTAACGATGATAAGGTTCCTTAGGTAGGGTGACCAAATGTGAGGTTACATTGGTGAACACTGCAGATCCTTTGTAGCCTGTCTACTGCAGCATTCAGATTACTGAGAGGCATAGGCGCCGACTACATGGGTGCTCCGGGGCTGGAGCACCCACGGGGCAAAATTAGTGGGTGCTCCACAACCACTGGCAGCCAAGCTCCCCCCTCCTCGCCTCCTTCTCCCCTCCCAGTGCTTCCCACCCCCGCTCCTCCCCCTCCCTCCCAGCGTGTCCTCCCCTCCCCCCGCTGCCCAACAGCTGTTTGGCAGCACTTAGGACTTTCTGGGAGGGATGGGGAGGAGCGGAGATGAGGTAGGCTCAGGGGAGGAGGTGGAGAAGAGGCGGGGCGGGGACTTGGGGGAAGGGGGTGGAATGGGGGTGGGAAAAGGTGGGGCGAGGCAGGGGCAGGTCGAGCACCCACCAGGCAGAGGGGAAGTCAGCGCCTCTGCTGAGAGGTTCCCACCGTGATCAGATGACATCCTCCAGAGCCAAGTGGATAGGACAATAAAAGTCCTAGTCTGACAAAGCATTTCCTCATTTTGTGCCTGCCTTCTCTCCAGAGCCAGGTCTCCAAGTGATCTGGGGTAGAAGAGAACCAGAGGCACAAGAGATGATGTGCAGGATAAACTGAGTCAGATAGTTAGCCCTCTTCCCACACTGTCTTTCAGTTAAGGCTTGGGGGGGGGGGGGGAAGGGGTTTAATACGTGGACACTTCAGTGCTTGGAATGGGTGGAATTTGCAGATTTGGAAGATGGATTCATGGTTGTTGTTTTTCTATTTAGCCATTAGGCCCTGGGTAGCACCTCTGAACTCTTAGATTTTCCTAAAATGATGGTAAGGAAAAGGGCTGACACTCAGATTGAGATGGCCTACAAATATTCTTTGGAGGCTTATGCGTTTTTCCCCATAGAATGTGGCACTTTACTTTGGGCCCACTGTGGAGCTGTTAAAGGGGAGAAGGGGACAGATCTAAGATGCACCCAATGATCTGTTAGGGGATCCCTCCATGTCTCAGACTTGGCCATTTCGTCCTCTCTGGCGCTTCTTTCAGCACAGTCTCTCTGGACAGTACCTGGTCCTGAGAGAGAATGGGCTGTCTCCCCTGTGGTCAGAGATATAGAAGGGGCAGTCCCTGAAAGGATTAGACTCCAGATTTAGAAAACTGCCTGATTGGTGGGAAAGCTAGTCCGAAAGATGAAACATCCAGGGAAAAAACAGAGATGGGCCAAACCAGGGTACGTGTGTTGGGTGCCTCCTGGTCTCATCACAGCTTTGTTAGGGTGGGACTGATGCTAGGATCTGGCAGACCTGCAGTCTACAGCAGTGGCTGATCATGCCATCCCTGTTGGCTTCACAAGATCCTTCAATCCTTTGTCCATCCTCAGAGCACTGTTTTCCCTACACCAAGTCAGCCACATTCTGCTGTTGCCTGTGAACTCCCTTGTTGAAAGGGACTGTATTCACTGTGCCTTGGCCAGGATCGCAGAAGCACAAATATCCACTCTATTACTGGAGAAGTGCAAGAAGAGCAGATTTTTTTTCCCTTGAGCATGTTAGCTAAGCATACATACAGGTGAGAAGCCAGATTATACTACCAGTATTCTGGGCAACAACCAGGTATGCTGATGCAATTGTAGTTTGGATTGTCAGAGTCCTATACTTGTCTTAAGTGGACACAGAACTGATGGTTGATAGCTATGCATCTTAATATTGCTGCCATCATCTTTGAAACGGCCTTTGAGATGTGTTTAGTTTTCAGTTCTCCTGTGCGAGAAACAATTTCCATCACTGCTTGTTTTTATGACATCTGTTTGTATAACATTGTGATGCTCTGTAAGCCTTGTGGAAAAAAATGTTTATATCATTGACTCTAAACAATGTTACTCTAAAGCATGTTTGTAAGGGTTCAATGGACATTATTCACAGGAGGCAGAATATTATTTGTCAAAGCTAGCCGTGGCAAGCAAGCAGAGGGCAGAAAAACTAGAAGATATTGTTTCTTCTCCCTATCCCAATTCTGGAGAAGGTGGAATCTCATGACTTCATTAATGTAGGTTATACAGCACGTAGTAAATGGGAAACAAATTTACTGGTTTAACTCAAATTCCACATTCACACAGAAGTGCCTCTGCAAGCAGAGATCACTTTTAACTTTAGTTTTTGGGTTTACTTTCCCTCCTTCTCCCACAACCGTTTACCTTTTACCCACCACAAAACACAAAAAAAAAAACCAACAATCTTTCCGTTTAAAAAATTGTTACTGTGAGAATTTAAATACAAAAAGTCAGGACGCTCAAGGATCTCACAAAGTTAATTAAAATGCAACTTAACTGATAAAAGTATTCATAATTGCAAACGGTAACAAAATACTATGGGCACTCAAGCTGGACAAAGCTAATGTGGCCTGGATTCCTTTACTTTTGCATTTCTTGAATGTGTGCATACAGGTGCAGGAGAACAGTACACACACGCACACGCCACACACACACACACACACACACACGCACACAGGTATCACTTCACCCACCTCTGGAATGAAATGCAACTACGGCAGCTGTTGAACAGCCTATAGCAACACTAGGCCTACCAAAAAAATCTTGACAATGGTGTGCTGTGACCACTGCTTTTCATGCTGACCAGTGCTGTCTCGTTATTTCCTTATGCTCCCCTTGTCCATTTGTTGTATCCATCAATTTTCTTTTATCTTATACTTAGATTGTCATCTCCTCAGAGCAGGTGCTGTGTTTCTGTTGCATTTGTACAGTGCCTAGCACAGTGGGGCCCTGGTCTAAGACTGGGTATCCTAGACACTGTTGGACCACCACCACCACCTCATTCTAAGACAGGAAGAGAACACTGCTTTATGCAACTGAATCTGCAAGAGGAAACAGACTGAACAGAAACAGGTATATAACCAGGACACAGGCCAACACCCTATTCTTGCAAAAACCACCACAGCATGTTTAATATCCGGAGGTAGTCAGGATATCATTCTTCAGCTTCATCTAAAAGAAAGCATCTCCAACGGTGCAGAATCCAACACCCGACTGGAGCAGTGATTCAAAGCAAAGACAACCACCTTACTCAAAACACCAACATTGCAACCTGCAGCTTTGTGCATTTCTCTTGAAGGTCTCCCATAAAGTTACTGACTGGGCCCAATCCCAAGGTGGTATGGATACAAACCATGGTCATTCTTTCAGCCCAAAGTACCCAGTTGTTAAATCTATGCCTTTTTCTGTTTACCTATTTAAAACTTATACATGACAACATTCTAACTTTTAAAACAAATTGTGAACTTTGCTGTAAGATTCATATTCCAACTGCCACGTTTGAGCCTTGAGCAAAATATTTTCCCCTTACTGTTTAAACCAGCAAATTATACATTTCTGAAACAGTTTCAATGGAAATACTGACAGACAGTTAAAAGGCATCCTAACAACCCAAAAGACTAGTTGGTGGGTTTTTTTTTTTTTTTTTTTTTTTTAAAGTATAAAGGCACAAGTGTCAAGGCCTTACAACTATTCATCTCCTTCTGGCAGCTATTTATTTTAAGGATTCCAATTTTGTTTTTCTCTTTTGTATATTTAAGCTAGACATTTAATACAGAGTTTAAAAGATAGCCAAATGGTGACACACAAGATCTCCTCAAAGAGACAATTCACACACTGATTTGTTTGGAATGGGATACACTCATTTTTAAAAATTTAGAACTTCAGATTATCAGAATGTTATCTATAAGAACTGCCATTTGCAACAGCTTCCAAGATACTGGAGGATATTTTAAGGCCTAGATGAGTCTCCTAAAAATAAACTTGAAAGAAAAAAAGGAATGCAAGTTTTCTGTAGGTTTTGTTTTTAATATTATTTAAACAATCACATCTAAAGGTAAACTACTCTTTATAGAGTTACTGTAGCAATTTTCCACTACTGTATCATTAGTTTACCCCTGCACAATGTTTACAAACAAGTTCATATCCAAGCAATCATTGAACAGCTGGAAGAAAAAGGGCCATAGATTAAGGTCCATGCTTTGCTTATTTTATTATTTTTAGTTTCAAAGATTTGGGGAATGTTTCCAAATTTGTCTTGCTTTAAAAATAAAAAAAGAAACGTTCCCCCCAGGAACGCAGAGTGTTTTCAAACATTTTGTTTGTTGATCATTCATAAATTATTCACAGTATTTGGCAGGCCATACCTTTTCTGTTTTAAAATGTTTATTTTTGTTCCTTTAGGTTATTGTTTAGGCCTGGTCATAACATCTCTGAGGTTGTTTTGAACAGCAAAAAAGGAAATAAGCAATATCTGAATGTTTTTACAGTGGGATATAACCTAGTGCCTAAGCAGCAATACAATGCCTATTCAACAGAAACAAGGGTGAAGATAGTAATATTAACTAGAAAGTGTCAGTTTGTAACACTAAGAAGGCAGAGTTCTAAGAAATATTTTAATACACAGTACACACACAGAATATATGTATGCATGCATCTACACGTACTGCACATGTACCTTTAACAATGTTCAAGCCGGTGAAGTCATTGTCTTAATGCAATGCTGCTTTGCAGACACGTCTCCACTCTACTTCCCACTGCCTTCTTTTGCAACAACTAAACACAGTTTAAAGCCATTTGTTTTTTATTACTTGGCTCCCAAAGATGGTATTATAATAACAGGCACTTTTTATTAACACTGGAGAACAAAATAATTATGTACTCTAGATCTGTTTTTAAAAAAATCAAAGTACAAAAATGCAATTGGATATAGCTGAGTAAACTGTGCTTTGGTATCACTGGAAATAAATGTCTTCTTATTGGTCAAGTTGGAATTGATAGGTATGCCTACCAGTATACTATTCCTAAAGTTCTGGTGTTCACACCCAGTGCTGCTAAATACTTGTTCATACTACAGAAAATCTGTAGGTCAGTTTTAGGACAAAAATATCAGTTGCATATGGGTTTAAGTGTGGATTTGCAGAATAAAGAGCTTTCCCAATTTAGTTACTATTTTCAAGGATAAACATTCAAATCATTCATGTAGGTAAGTCCAGCTAGACAAGCCATCAAGATGGCAGTCTAAAAACTCCATGGGTCTGACTTTTTGTGGGTTGTTTAAAGGAAGGAGACACTGATAGGTTTCCAGCTTTTTCTGCAGTTTGATTATGAAACAATAAGAGGGACAAAGACTGGCAAATCATCAATAAAGAGAAGGATAGCCTTCCATTCTAAAGAGAGTCATATTTACAACCTCGTTCAAAAACATGAGAGAGTTCCACCCCACCCCGCTACCCCTCCAAGCAGACCAGTATTGAGAATACAAAATAATGGGGAATAACCCTCCAATTTCATTAAATGCTTTGTTTTAGTCAGTTTTAGGGGAAGCAAGATTTCTCCAAAACTCAAAGGAATCCATTCCAAAATAATTTTAAAACAATCATCACTTAAGAGGCCACACAGCTAGAAGAATGCAAGACACTAGTTTCATCTAAGTTATAGTAACCTGCTTTTGTTGGTTAAGAGAACAGGATGTGAAGATCTTGATTTAAAAAAAAAAAAAAAACCAAAAAACACTTACCTTTGGATCATCCCAATGTGAGCCTCAAAAAACCCATTTGCTGGGAAGAAACAGGTTTTTCTGCTATTTCATTTGACAACCATTTGACTCCCCAAATTGAAGGACTCTATAGACTGCCAAAATGAACCTTTTTTTTTTTTTTTTAATTTACTGATTAAATCACAGCAGAGTATGGATATCCAAAAATACCCTTCTTTTGGAACTGGAACACAGTCAACTAGCTTGCTCAATTCATCCGCCTAATACTTTTGGCACAGCAGACAGCATAAAGGCTTGTTATAAAAAATGCAAGAAGTTAGCTAGCTAAAACAATGGAAAACTTATGTGAGGGTGCAATCCCTTGCATGCAGATTAATTAGAAGATATCATAAAATTTAGAGATGGAAAAGATTTATTATGTTATATAACCTCTAATAACTAGTAATCAGAGATTTGACTGGGTCAAATTATTAGCAATGGGGAATAAGTTTTCCTATGGATATTGTCACCTGCATCTATTCATGAGGTTTTCCGGGGCTATATAGGATAGTTCTAACATCCATCTTTGCCTCTGCTCTGCCCCAATTTTCTAGGCATATTAAACTGGAGAGAGCAGCATTAGAAGAATCTTAGGAACACAGCAATTACCATGCCAGATCATACCAATGGTCCAACTAGTTCAAGTATCCTGTGTCTGACACAGCCAGTACCAGATTCTTTAAAAGTACTAAAAACACCATGGTGGATAATCATGGAGTAATCTTTTGTCCACAGGGGAAGTATTATTCCTAATTCTCATCAGTTAATGATTGTTTTATGCTCTGAAGCATGAAAGTTTATCTTAACTTAAATCGTCGATCCAACGTAACTGAATACTCTTCATTATCTCAACTGTCTGATTTGAAATTTCAAGGAATAACTATGAGAATAACAATCTTGTGAGACGAGTCCTGTAGAAGAGCTATTTTTAAAGATTCAGTCTTTTTCAAAAGACTGTGGGAAGGCTGATTTAAATGAGAAGGACATGGAATCTGCTAGCCAAAGGCTTAGCCATTCTGTACTACAAGTTACCACAAAAGAAGGCATGCTGCCTTTTAATAGTGTAAAAATGCCAAATGATAATGTAACCCACGCACTTTCTGGGTGTGGTGCTCTGTTCCACCTAGTGGCACCGAGACCACTTAGAGAGAGAGATTAATGAGTTTGCTCTACAGTCTTAGCTAACAGCCTGTTGGCTTTCAGCTCAGGTGGTAGAGGCTCACGCGCTAAGCTCCAGAGGTCCCAGGTTCAATCCTGCCCACCAATGACTTGGATCTTTCAGTGTTACAACAACACTTGAGTGTTGTGCCAAAATACAGCAGCATTCAAATCTAGCTCTAACTTTTAAAGTTTATTGTTGCACTTGGCTTACATTGCTTCTTGTGTCTGGCTTACATTTTTACACATTAGATTCACTGTGCACAGATACCTTCGGAATGGGGGAGACTAAATGTACACCTCTGTCTGCCTTCCTCTTTGCCAGTCTCTCCATCCTCTGCCTCAAATGAGGCACTTAGAATGGAGCTTAGCTCCCCCTCCCGCTTCTCTCCAATTATTGCTCCTGTACCATCAAACCCAGAATCCCACGTATCCATATTGCCAACCCCAAACATTCAAAAATCATATTTTAAAAAATAATACATGGGGGGGTTACTTGCATTCTGGTTTTTGAGCTTTTATGAATTGTGTTTACAAACTTTTCTCTGCAACCACCAGGTCTAGAAATGTACTTTATTACAATGAAAGTGAAATTCTCATGTAGTCAAATGATTTCAGGAGCTGGGGCTTTAGGAAAAACACCTAATAGAACATTGTTAGGCTCACACTAACATCATGGAAGCTGGCAACATTGCTTAGGGCTTCCCAAGGAAGGCAGACGACAGACAGACGGAGGGCATCAGGGGCCCCTGTATAGTTGGTTTGAGGGAGGGGAAAAGCAACATTAAACTTAATGCTAGGACATCATATAAGGAGGCCTTGAGATATCAGGGTCAAAGTTGGTTAAAAACCTTGTTCCGGAAGGACATCTGAATGATTTTCCAAGGAGAATTTTAGCATCCCTACGTTTACTCTGCTGACTAAGACTACAGAAGGCTGATCTATCAGTAGCAATCCCTGCTGTAGGGCTTATTTTGAAAAGAGACAAGGTAATATCTTTTATTGGACCAGCTTCTAATGGTGAGCTTCACTCAGGTCTCTTCAGGTCCGTGAAACTCAAAAGCATGTCTCTTTTACTACCAGCAGCTGGTCCAATAAAAGATATTCCTTCACCCACCTTGTCTCTCTCATATCCTGGGACACACATGGCTACAACAACGCTGCAAACAACAGTGGAAGATATCTTATTTCAAAAACATATTTTAAAGTAAAGCTAGAAACATCAGCATCTCGCCCATTTTGGTCAATTTTTGCTAACCTCTTTGAATTGGAGAATCCTTCAAGGATCATTTAAAAGAAAGCACGTGATAAAAATGAAACTTAAGGCTACACATTCAGCCTTTGGGAGAGTTTTGGAGAAGCGTTTAATCTCAGTTTAAATATTGTTCCAGTTAAATCAATTTCTATATTGTTTGGCTGACTAATGTGGACAATGCAAAGCCATGTTTAAACCAAATTTAGATTCCTTTCACCTTATGAATAAACTTCTCAGAGACCCAGTGACAATATGCTGGTCTCCTAACATGATTAAAGGTATAATTCAACCTTGTAATGCAGCTGAGACCTAATTTTTAAATGGCCCTTCAACCCTGTGTTACTGCCTGGGTATATCCAACTTTTAGACAATTTGGGGATATCATTAGGTACTATATATTATGAAAAAGGGGTCTTAAACATGCACGTGAACTATCATGTTTTAATTAGGCCCTCTGACAACTGTTTTTAATCAGTACAGACATCCCTTTAGCATCCCTCTAGCTTAGAGGCTACAGAATGGTTTTAACCATTTGATTTCATCCACATTTTTTCTTCTTTACACTAGAAGCCAGTACAGTAAGAACCATGTTTACACTACATTTGAACACTATTCCCAAACTTTGCTAAAGGGTCAGTGTGGGAAAACAAGCTAAAACCAGATTTATTTCAGTGAGCATTGCTGCATTAAGATGTCAATGTAGCGGTGAGTCGCCTACCAATAGATACTTGAAAACTGTTACAGAGTATGTCAAAAAATAAAGCAAGAAAGTTTAATTAAGAGTCTAGCACTAGAGAAGGTGCATCGGAAGTGTGCAAATGTGCATTTGAGAACATTTTACTGTGCCTGCATTTTTTAGGACATTTAACTTTCAGTAAAAGCTACTGTCATGAGTTTCACAAAAAAATGTGAAAGGGACCATTTGCCATGAAAAACCAAACAGTTTTACTAAATATTTAAAACAAACTTTCAAGCTTGTGAATTTTTGTCTGTTTTCTGCACATGCACAGAGGAAAGCGTGGGAGATACAGAAGTGATGCAGTGACTGAGCTTGCTGAGGAATGGAGGAGTGTTCTGGAGATAGGTGGGAATGGAGCACTGGCTGGGACTCGCAGACTTGGCTTAAGAGAAAAGGAACCCAGCTCTCCTCAAATAAAAACACTATTTTCCTAGTTTGGAAAAGAGAAAAAACCTGTTCCCTTTCTCCCAAATTCTTGTTGTTTCTTGTTCCCCTCTTCCTAGTGCTGTTCTCTGTGATCTAGTCTGCAGGGCAGGGTCCTTGTTACAGCTGCCTCAAAGGGATGAAACCATCCAAAAATTGAGAAGTAAACACTTAAATTTAGAAAGGGACAGCTTAGAGAACATACCGTGTTTCCCAGAAAATAAGACAGTGTTTTATATTAATTTTTGCTCCTAAAGATGCGCTAGGTCTTATTTTCAGGGGAGGTCTTATTTTTCCTGGAGCTTCGGGGCCTTATATTCCGGGGTGGCCTTATTATCGGGGAGGTCTTATTTTCGGGGGATGTCATATTACAGCGAGAGGCAAAACTGGAAGTAGGTCTTATTTTCGGGGGGGATGTCTTATTTTCGGGGAAACAGGGTAGTAACAACTAGCAAACAATACTGCTTTTGCAGGGTCAAGGCACAGACCCATTCTCCTAAACTCCTCTCCTTCTCACTTCTGATAGGCTTCATTCCCCACTCAGGGCAGGCAAATCTATGGCTAGAGCTGTTTCTGTAGAGACGCTTGATAGTCTTTAAAGTCTGAGATACTGTAAAGCAGTGGTCACCTCCCAGTCAATCGCGATCTCAGGTGGTGCAGCGTGGCTGCTGCTAAGACAGGCTCCCTGCCTGCCCTGGCCCCACACTGC
>NW_020664490.1:14289702-14335305 GCF_002925995.2 Terrapene triunguis
GAGGGGGAATGCAGTGAGTGGGGCAGGGCTTTGGGGAAGGGGCAGGGCAGATCCTGGGTTGCCCTTAAATTCAAAAAGTGATCTTGGGCGTAAAAAGGTTGGAGACCACTGCTGTAAAGTGTCACAGCAGACAAAGGCAGATTCTAAATTAGGAAATATTCCTGACAAATTTTAATGTCTCACACTACAAAATATTCCAATTGTTTATAAGGAAAAGCTGCATGTGATAGCCATCGAGACACCTCGCTCCATCTTAGAGAGGAAAAGCTCAATTCTGCTACAATCTGCTCCATGGAAAAGACAGGCGACTGTGAAAGAGGTGCTTGATATAAAAGCAATGTAACAAAGCAACAACAAGAAGGCGGCCTTTTAATTTGTAAGTATTAACATCTGAGAACATGCCACTCAGTGCTACAGTGTCTATAACCACCTTCAGTATTCCTACTTTGAAGCAATCTTAAAATTCACTTTTGCTACAGCCGTAGTTTTAAATAATTTTTGACTATTGATATATATTAAATTTTTGACCATGTATAAGAAGCTATCTTTTGATTCTAGGAATTTTTCAACATAAAGCCCAGCAACTTAACAAATGTGGGTAAATTTATTTCTTAGCTCTGTACTAAAATATTTCTAACAGCTTATAAATCATTGTTTGGTTCACATATGCATTAACATCGATATTTATGAAATTTGATGTTGCCCATTAAATATGTCAATATGCCCTATGAAAAAAGGCACTTTTATTCAAGGGAAAAATATAGCTTTAATTACATGTCCAATTGTCAATACCTTTGACCTTGCTCCTGAACAAATATAGGTATTTTCATATACAGGGCCTTCATTGTCAAAGACTACATTGTCCAAAGGTAAATTTGACCTTTTAACATGCTGTCAAACTTAGTGTAAGTAATTCCAGCCAGAACAGTCTAAAGATATAAATAGTATAGGATTATCTACTAACTAAAATTCAAAATGTATTCTAACAGCACTATACACTAACGAACCTTTCATACGCTACCAGTTCAAAATTATTCAGATAATGCAGGTAGTAATGCAATTAGAGTATGCTGCACGATACTCGATGCAGTGTTACAGAAGTGGTATTATGGCTTCAATCACACAATGCTTTACTATTTGTGCGGTGTTTTTAATAAAAAAGGTAATACCAATAAAAATCTAGAAAAACAGTGATAAATTAAATTTAAAAAGAAGTAAAAATGAGGAATGGAAAAACATGCTGAACAAATCCTTTCAACCACAGATAGCATTAATTCAAAATTATTCAGAACATATATCAACAACTTACTCTACACTGTAGTTTGAAAGATGCCGTTGAATAAAAGTACTTTCCAACCATTAAAAATGCCATCACCATAAGTTTTAACTGCACAAAGCAGTGCTTAACAATTTAGGACAGGAAGCAAAGATTAGCATATCCAATTAAACCTACAGAGAGTGTTCCAGGTAGGCTGAATTATAATAACCCACCTTCAAATTTGGCCAAGACCAGAGTTAACACTTCTATTCTTTCAAGTAGTCTCATGGAATTGGACCAGATGTGTTCTAGACCAGTGTTTCTCAACGACCAGTCCATGGACCGGCGCTGGTCCCTGGTATCAAAAAGGTTGAGAAACACTGTTCTAGACTGTTTTAAATTGTATCAGAAGCACATTGCACACTTATGCCTTGCTGTGGCACTAGTTCCATAATGATAGAAGGAAAAAAGAGTGCTGTCTTCTCAATCAAATACCATTTCCTAGGACAGGTGGAGTTTTTCCTTGACTTACCATTCAGTTACTGACCAGGCAATAATGCTGCTTAACTTGTGAGGTGGTAAGAAGCCAGACCATTGTTCCTAAAACAAACAAACTTGTTCTACTAAAGAGCAGCAAACTAGGAATTTACACCCACTGTAGTGGCTTTGACACTGAAGGGCTATTTCTTCTTGACAAAAGACATCTGGGTTTCTCTCTATTAGGAGCTTCATTGAGTTGGAAATTAAGATTGGAATATTTTTAGTTATTAATTATGTTTACTGCAGTAGAGTCTAAGGGTAACCAAAGAATTGGGCTAGGCACTGTACAAACACTGAGTAGCAGAGAGTCCCTGGCCAAAAGATCTTACAATCTAAATTGAAAACACAGGCACGGGGTCAGGGAAGGCGTATAACACAAGCAGAGTAAACAATGCTCAATTATTTCTTTTTTTGGAGGGGTGGATTTTGGTAGGAGGGGATAAGCTAAATGGAAAGAAAAGAGAAGGGAAAGAGGGTGAAGTGACAAGGCAGGGGAGAAGAAGGTAAAGGGAGCAGGTATTGAATTACAGGTGAAAAGACTGAAGAGGGGAGAAGGGAGAAAGTTGGAGCAAATAGTCAATCAGTACAGGGCAGAGAAATTCAAGTTTTTGCCCATATCATCATCTCTCTGTAGGAAAACATACTTTTCTTACACCTGCAGTTGCAACTAGCCAATTAAGTTTTCTAGCTCATTCCCCTTTCATAATGTCTCAAACCAATGTCTGATGAAACTTTATCCCAATTTACATATTTGCCAAGTTTACTTAAATTTTACTGTAATGACTGTCAATTCTACATTAACACTGAAAAGCAAACACTTTCCAGGGTAAGTAGCAGCATAAATGAAAGCTCATACAGATTGCTTGGCTAGTGACACCATATGACAAAATAATTTTTAAATAATTTTATAATAGATTCTGGGCAAAATATTGGCCACATTGAAGTCCATGGGAGTTTTTACCATTTAATGGTTTATCTATGAGGTCTCAATGCATGTATGAGACAATGGTGTAGGGAGAAAGGATTTAGGTTTATTACGAACTGGGGAACCTTTTGGGAAAGGGAGGAGCCTATAAAGGAAGGATGGGTTCCACCTAAACCAAAACAGAACCAGGTTGCTAGCATGTAAAATTAAAAAGGTTGTAGAGAAGTTTTTAAACTAGGGGCTGAGGGAAAGCTGACAGGTGCAGAGGAACACACGGTTCAGACAGACATATCCTATAGGGGAGGATTTATTAAAGGGTTCCTCTATATCCTATGAAAGAGGAGAGGATAGACATTAATTAGTACAGGTAGGAACTGAAGTGAAACAATCAAACAAAAAAAGTTCCATTCACTTATATTACATGAAGGCAGACTACTAAAATATTGCCGACTGTTGTAAGTGCTTGGATACAGATGCTAAAAGTCTAAATATTAAGATGGGTGAACCTGAGTGCCTGGTATTAAATGAGGATATAGATATAATAGGAATCACAGAAACTTGGAACAATGATAACCAGTGGGACACAGTAATACCAGGGTACAAAATACATAGGAATGACACAGTAGGTCAAACTGGTGAAGGATTGGCACTATGTGAAAGAAAGCAGAGTCAAATATAGTAAAAATCTCCAATCTGTACCACAGAATCTCTACAGATAGGAATTCCATGCTTGACTAATAAAGAGTACACCTCTACCCCGATATAACGCGACCCGATATAACACATAATTCGGATATAACGCGGTAAAGCAGCGCTCCGGGGAAGTGGGGCTGAGCACTCCAGCGGATCACTTAGGAAGAAAAAATCAGTTTCACACATACAAAATGGGAAGAGACTGTCTAGGAAGGAGTACGGCAGAAAGGGATCTAGGGGTTATAGTGGACCACAAGCTAAATATGAGTCAACAGTGTGATGCTGTTGCAAAAAAAGCAAACGTGATTCTGGGATGTATTAACAGGTGTGTTGTGAGCAAGACACGAGAAGTCATTCTTCCGCTCTACTCTGCTCTGGTTAGGCCTCAGCTGGAGTATTGTGTCCAGTTCTGGGCACCGCATTTCAAGAAAGATGTGGAGAAATTGGAAAGGGTCCAGAGAAGAGCAACAAGAATGATTAAAGGTCTGGAGAACATGACCTATGAAGGAAGGCTGAAAGAATTGGGTTTGTTTAGTTTGGAAAAGAGAAGACTGAGAGGGGACATGATAGCAGTTTTCAGGTATCTAAAAGGGTGTCATAAGGAGGAGGGAGAAAACTTGTTCACCTTAGCCTCTGAGGATAGAACAAGAAGCAATGGGCTTAAACTGCAGCAAGGGAGGTCTAGGTTGGACATTAGGAAAAAGTTCCTAACTGTCAGGGTGGTTAAACACTGGAATAAATTGCCTAGGGAGGTTGTGGAATCTCCATCTCTGGAGATATTTAAGAGTAGGTTAGATAAATGTCTATCGGGGATGGTCTAGACAGTATTTGGTCCTGCCATGCGGGCAGGGGACTGGACTCGATGACCTCTCGAGGTCCCTTCCAGTCCTAGAATCTATGAATCTATGAATCAAAGCAAGTTCGATATAATGCGGTTTCACCTACAACGCAGTAAGATTTTTTGGCTCCCGAGGACAGCGTTATATCGGGGTAGAGGTGTATAGCAGTAGGAATATACAACTGACCACCTAACGAGGACAGTGACATGACTGAAATAATCAAGGAGATTAAAGAGGTTATAAAAACAGAAAACCCAATAACAATGGGGAATGGAGATAGTTGCAGTATTGACTGGGAACATGTCACCTCATGATGGGATGCAGGGATAAAATTTCTAGACACCACTGATGACTGCTGCTTGGAGCAACTAGTCCTGGAGCCCACAAGGGAGGAGTAAAGGCAATTCTTGATTTAGTCCTTAAGTGGCACACAGGATCTGGTCCAAGAGGTGAATATAGCTGAACCACTAGGTAATAGCAACCATAATGTAATTAAATTTAATATTTTTGTAGGGAGGGGAAACGCCAAAGAAACCCACCACACTAGCATTTAATTTCAAAAAGGAGATCTACACAAAAATAAGGAGGCTAATTAAATTGAAATTAAAAGAAACAGTCACAAGAATGAAATACCTGCAAGCTGCATGGAAACTTTTTAAAAATACCATAATACTACCGTTGCTCAAACTATATGTATACCTGAATTAAAAAAGAACAGTCAGAGGACCCCAAAAAATGCTACCATGGTTAAACAATGAGTAAAAGAGGTGGTTAGAGAAAGACATCCTTTAAAAATTGGAAATCAAATCCTAGTGAGGAAAATTGAAAAGGAGCATAAAAACTCTGACAAGTCAAGTGCACAAGTATAATTAGGTAGGCCAAAAAAATTTGAAGAGCAACTACTAAAAGACACAAACAGAAAAAAAGTTAAGTACGTCAGAAGCAGGAAGCCCGCCAAACCAAATCTGCGGGTCCACTAGACCATCAAGGTGCTAAAGCAGTGGTCACCAATCGGTCGATTACAATTGACTGGTTGATCCTAGAGGATCTCCCAGTCGATTGCGATCTCTGGTGGCGCAGCGGGACTGCCGCTAAGACAGGCTCCCTGCCTGCCCCAGCCCCACGCTGCTCCTGGAAGTGGCCAGCGCGACCCTGGGGACAGGGGTCTCCCTTCGCACGCTGCTCTTGCCTGCAAGCATCACCCCCGCAGCTCCCATTGGCCAGGAATGGGGAGCTGTGGCCAATGGGAGCTGCGGGGGCGGTGCTTGCAGAGAGGGGCAGCGTGCAGAGCAACTTGCCACCCGCCCCCCCACACACACACCAGGGGACGCAGGGGCGTGTTGGCCCCTTCCGGGAGAGGTGTGGGGCCAGGATAGGCAGGGAGCCTGCCTTAGTGGCAGCCATGCCACACCACCAACCAGGAGCCGCCGGAGGTAAGTGCTGCCTGGCGGGAGGCTGCACCGCAAACCCCAGCCCGGAGCCCCCTCCCAGAGCCCGAACCCCAAACCAGCCCAGAGCCCTCTCCCAACCCAGCTTTTGTAAAGGGCAGTCATGCCTGACCATTCTATTAGAATTCTTTTAGGGTGTCAACAAACATGTGGACAAGGGTGATCCAATCAATAGAGTGTACTTGGACTTTCAGAAAGCCTCTGAAGAACTCTCTCTGAAGGAGAACTTAATTAGCAGTTACCACTCAAGAAAGATCTTGGAGTCATCATTGACAGTTCTCTGAAAACATCTGCTCAAGGTGCAGCGGTAGTCAAAAAAACTAAATGTTAGGATCCACTAGGAAAGGGATAGATAAACAGAAAAATCTCATAATGCCATTATATAAATCCAAACCTGGAACACTGCATGCAGTTTTGGTCAACCCCTTTCAAAAAAAGGTATATTAGAACTGGAAAAAGTACTGAGAAGGGCAACAAAAATGATTAGAAGTATGGAATAGTTTCCATGTGAGGAAAGATTAAAAAGATTGGGACTGTTCAGCATAGAAAGAAAACTAAAAAGGGGGATAAGACAGAGGTCGATAAATGCATAAATGGTGTGAAGAAAGAGAATAAGGAAGTGTTACTTACCACTTCACATAACACAAGAACCAGGGGTCATCCAATGAAATTAATAGGCAGCAGGTTTAAAACAAACATAAGGAAGTACTTCACACAATACAGAGTCAACCTGTGGAACTGGTTGCCAGGGGATGTCGTCAAGGCCAAAAGTATAAGTGGGTTAAAAAAAGAATTAGATAAGTTCCTGGAGGATAGGTCCATCAATGGTTATTAGCCAAGATGGGCAGGAACAGAACCCCATGCTCTTGGTATACCTAAACTTCTGACTGCTAGAAGCTGGGAGTGAACAACTGGGGATGGATCACTTGGTAAATGCTCAGTTCTGTTCATTCCATCTGAACCATCTGGTGCCGGCTACTGTTGGCAGACAGCATACTGAGCTAGATGGACCACTGGTCTGATACAGTATGGCCATTCTTATGTTCTCTGTGTTTAGGACATATGATCAACACTAAACATATTATATGTACTCTGTAAGGGCTGCGGCATTGAGTCACAATTTTTCTTTGCCAGTACTTCAATAAAACAAGTTAATAAGCTAGCATCTCTCATTTAAGAAGAATTCATTTTTATGTTAACTGTACTATGAGCATTCTGGGAGGCAGAAAGGAGTACAAAAGCATGCTTACATATACTCAGGTTAGAGAGCAAGAAAATACCTGGTGACCATGAAGTCAATTATGATTAAGGCTGCAAGTTTGTCACGGAGGTCACGGATTCTGTGACTTACCGGGATCTCCGTGACTTCTGCAGCAACCGGTGCAGCTGGTCCGGGGGCTGCCTGAGGAGCTCGGGCAGCCCCTGGGCCAGCCGCACCGGTCGCTGCTGGGGCAGTCTCGAGCCACCGCCCCACCTCAAAACTCCCCCCCAGCAGCAGCAGGAGTTTGGGTGTGTGGGGGAGGGGGTGCGGGCTCTGGGCAGCAGTTACCTTGGGAGGCTCTCCTGAAGAGGCAACATGTCCCTCCCTCTCAGTTCCTACCTCCACGCCCTGCCTCCGCCCACAGGCACCGCTCCCACAACTCCCATTGGACGCAGTTCCCGGGCAACGGGAGCTGCGGAGCCAGCGCCTGGGGCAGGGGCAGTGCACAGAGCTAGGAACTGAGAGAGAGGGACATGCCGCCGCTTCCGGGGGAGCCGCGAGGAGCCAGGTAGGGAGCTTGCCAGCTCCGCCAACCCTCCCCCCCCATCGCCAGAGCACCCATGGCACCCCTGGGCCGCCCCTCCTAAGATTTAGCCACACAGGTCATGGACATGAATTTTTGTTTACTGCCCATGACCTGTCCATGGCTTTTACTAAAAATACCCAGTGACTAAAACTTAGCCTTAATTATGATGTATCATGCTTAGAGGAGAGTGGACACTTAGGTAGCAAGTTTGGCAAATTCTGCATAGTGATTAAAGAATCAGAGAAATGGAGCTTGCATCTCACTGCTAGAAACATCTCTTCCACATCACTGCGTTAAGAAATGTTGGCGGGTAGCATGGAGAAGCTTGATCTCATCTACCACTCATTGCTAAGCACGGCTGTCTGAACTGTACCTGCTCTGTGACGTAGGGAGAAAGAGGAATAGTCTGGTATCTTTGTCAAACACTAAAAATGCACCTTTTTCAATAATCTGGGGAAGGGGGTTCAAGATTTGCAAGCAACTTCCTCCAGCTTTAAGAAAACAATGAAATGTAGGGAGGTCTGTCCTTATAGAAAATGCACAAAAATAGGTTTAAATTAGGAAAGCAGCTGTTTCAAACTCAGTCACCCTTTCATCAGTAACAGGACTTTAATTAGTACCCATCTGCTTCCTGTTTTATACTACAAATCTAACTTTCACCTGTTCAGCAAAACATGAAGAGCCCCCGTTACACTTTATAATAAATAAAAATAAGATTAAATTGATTAATTGTAAGAAATTATGTTCTAGACACTGGACTTCATGTTCTCAAGTATTAAATACTGTACAGTTTATTAAACTAAAAGGGACAAAACCAAAATTATGGAACTTGAATTTTTACTAACAGGCATTAGTATATGTTTATAGTTATTATACCACGATTAATAAGTATTAATGAAGCAGTACCTGAGGACCTCAAACAGGGGTTATGAATGTTTCACGTATCTGAAAGATTAAATTTTGCACATATTGATGGCTTCACCCTCCCCCTGCCCTCTAACTTGGGAATGGATTTTCAGACCCTGTCAGCTAAATAGAAGAACCAAGAGAACAGGTAAACTCCTATACTAACCAAGAAGAGTGTGTTTATTTTCACCAGTAGCAAACAACAGTTTTCCTGTCATCACTTCTGTTAGGCGGCTATCCTGTTTCACGATGTTCAGTTGGAGATGCACAAAAACGTAGTTTATTTTTATGCCTGCACTTTGGATTTTTATATTTTATATATCTAATAATTGTAAGAACATCTCAAACAATGGAGATGCACTTTCAATCCATCAAAATATGCATAAATATAAACTTCACTTTTAAATTAACATATATTCTACCTTCACCATAAACTCGGGTGGGATGCGTGGGTTACACTAAGAGGCCTTGGCAGAACCAAAAACTTTCAAGAAAGAAATGAAACAGTCCAGTGGAACTTCAGCAGTAACCAATGAATAACATGATACTGGTGGGATTACTACTAGCAATTACTGCCTACACCATCCACTTCATGAATGTGACAACCACAGAGTTGCTAACGTAAAACTGGATGTGAATGACAAACTGTATGTAGCAAAGCTTGAGTGAACACAAGTTTAGATCTCTGATTAGAGCAATTCATCCAGTGTTCTCAAAGCAATTTACAGTTAAGCTGTACAACCACCAATTGGATGTACGTATTGTCTCCATTTTATATGGGGAAACTGAAGCAAAGACTTGCTTAATATCACACAAGTCAGTTGCAGAACTAGGTTTACAACCCATGAGTTAAGACTCTCAATATGCTTCTTTAAATGCAAAGGGTTATACACTAGGCAACTATATCAAGCTATATATTACAATATCATTGGCTGATAGATGCAGGACTTTTGTCACCTTTGTCCATTCTCTGAGAGGATGAAGGAGAACGAAGTCTGACGATGGAAAAAAGCTCTCATCAAAATGCTAACAAGAACAGAAAGCAACAAGAAAGGGTGGAGTAACTGAACACCAAATGTTTGAGTCCTGGATTACTCCCTAGAAAAACAGATAGAACAACCTATATCTAAGTATTCAAATTGGTGCAGCACAATGGGTACTACAGAAATGAACAGTTTAGATTTTGTTTACCGCTAAGGTTTAAAGACTGTATTTAGTGTTCTACTAGAAATACTACTTAGTGATTTTAACTAAAGATATTTCCATGACATCTCAGAAAACTTCACCCAGGACTGAAATTCCAGATTGTCTCAAGAGCATATGACAAAATATTTGTACCAGAAATTCTGGCAACATATCATACAGATGGATTTCTGAAAAATTAGCATCCAAGAATAACCCACTCTCAGTTCCAAATATAAATATTTAATCCAAACAAACTGAATGTTCATTTAACGTGGTGCTACAATCTCCTCTCCAATCCCCACTCCACACACACACAGTGCTCTTGCTAACCACAAGCCTCTGAGCTCTTAATTAAAGCTAAATAGAAGACACACAGGAAAGCAATCTAATCCAGCCACCCACCAGAAACAAAATCACAAAACAAAAGAACAAACAGAAAGTCTACACTAAATATCAGGTAGCTATTTTACCCTCATTGTAATCTCTGCCAGACATTATGAGAGCCCCCCAAACTGGTCATTCCTGATCTTGACATTTCATTCTGTGGGACCAGGTACCATCTTCACATGGACCATGCCACCAAATAAATTCTCAGAGTGATTTCACATACAAACTGAACAAAGGTAACGAAAATTGGCCACTACAGGCACCACACAGGATGTCTCCTGAGCATGTGGGTGGACAGGCAGAGCAACAAAAAGTGACAGTTTGTGCTGGTATCCATTGCGCCTCTCACTTCTGGATGTCCGTCCATGCGGAGTTCTGTGCTAACACACAACTACTCTGCAGACAAGCAGCCAAAGGGTATGCATGTGCTAAGTCTAAGTTTTCAGAACCATAAAAGTCTTAACTTTCCCAATTTCCTCAATCCTGCATGTTCATATGTATAATCTATGTTCCATTAATTAATAGTTTTGTATCAACAGTGCATCATATGAGCTGAGGCATGAAAACATGTCACAGTTCTAGGGCTGGTCACCAGAGCATGACTGAAGAAGACTAAACACAGATGTTTATGCAAGTTCTTGTATACCGTTTTCAGGGTCCAAGATTAGCAGAATTGTACAGACAAGCTTTTAAAGTCTTATTTAGAAAATATAGTGGAAAGTCTTTGTATAATTCATCTAGAATTTTGCTACTTGGTTCGTAGATTAGATCTGTTTTGTTTTGGTAGTTTGTTTTTTTAACTACTAAATTTTATATATGCAATAAGCCAACCTTACCTAATCCCAATTTTTGTTTGCAAAGCTACTGAATCGAAGGGGATTCCAAGATATGTTGAAACAAATAGCAAGAGAGCAGAAGATTGTATTTTAAAACAAAAACATATTAAATACATGCCAGACACCCAATAGATATGAATTCTTACCTTAAGTACATCTTATACCAGTAATAGTTGTGCTTGACAGCAGCCAACTTTTGTATGCATTAATTGTATGCAAAAAATATTTACACAACGCTAGAAAATATACTGTAGGAAACAGCCATGGATTGATCAAGGAATGGTCTAGGTAACTTACAGGAGTTTTCCCATTCTAGGATTCTATGAAAAAGCTATGACCAAAATTTTCAAGCTTGGCACTTAAACCAAAATTTTCATATTCACGTCTAAATAACTGTCATGTTACATTTTGCATACAGACTTTTTAAAACGAAATATGGATGAGATGGAAGGAGAAGTGAAACAAGAACTGCAGAATGAGATTTCTTGATAGGAAGAGCATTACAGTCTGAGGCACAGATGTTAACTATATGCCATTTTTTCCTTGTAGGTTTTGTCTCAATATTGACCTAGTCAAAACTTTATTTAGCCTATGAGATGTGAGATGATCACAGGCAGTATACAGGCTAAAGATTTGGTTACATTCAACAGAGCCCAAGGGAAAGAAATAACAGGAACAAAAACCAAACCTGCAATACATCTATGGGTGTAATACTTTATATATTTTACCCTTACTTGGGGACTTAAAATTTGTCAAAATTAAGTCTTAGGTTTATATAAAAATTACTGATATCATCCATTCCTACCACAGAAGCAACCAAGGATTCTCCAAATTTGACCCCTGCACCTGTGGAACTCGTTGCCAGGGAAAGTTGTGAAGGCCAAAACTATAGCGGTGTTCAAAAAAAGAACTAGATAAGTTCATGGAAGATAGCCATTGATGAATCTATCAGCCAAGATGGTCAGAGATACAATCCTATGCTCCGAGTGTCCCTAGCCTTTGATTGCCAGAAGCTGGGAGTGGACGACAGGAGATGGCTCACTTGATGATTGCCTGTTCTGTTCATTCCCTCTGAAGCACATGGAATTGGCCACTGTCAGAAGACAAGATAGTGGGCTAGATGGACCATTGGTCTGGCACAGTATGGCCGTTCTTATGTTCTCAATTTGTGTTGAGGACATATGATTAACACAGCACTACTAAACATATTATATGTACGTGATAAGAGCTGCAGCATTGAGTAACTATTTTTCTTTGCCAGTACTTCAATAAAACAAGCTAGTAAGCTAGCATCTCTCATTTAAGAATAATTCATGTTTATGTTAACTGTGCTATGAGCATTCTGGGTGGTAGAAATGAGAACAAAAGCATGCTTACATACACTCAGGTTAGACAGCAGGAAAATACCTGGTGACCATGAAGTCAATTATGATTAAGGCTGCGAGTTTGTCATGGAGGTCACAGAAGTCACTGATTCCATGACTTTCTGGGACCTCCATGACTTCTGCAGCGACCAGTGCGGCTGGCCCGGGGGGCCGCACTGGCTGCTGCTGGGGCAGTCTCAGGCCATTCTTATGTCCTTAACTGTTTAAACTTTGTTCTCAGAGGCCTGCTCTACACTAACCCCCCAAGTCGAACTAAGGTACGCAACTTCAGCTACGTGAATAACGTAGCTGAAGTCGACATACCTTAGTTCGAACTTACCGCGGTTCAGACGCGGTCCACACGCGGCAGGCAGGCTCCCCGTCGACTCCGCGGTACTCCTCTCGCTGAGCTGGAGTACCGCAGTCGACGGCGAGCACTTCCTGGTTCGACTTATCGCGTCCAGACCAGACGCGATAAGTCGAACCCAGAACTTCGATCCCCAGCCGCCAAACTAGCGGCTGGGTGTAGACCAGCCCTAAAATAAACAGAGTATGAGGTAATTCCTATTTATTTAATCTCAATTTTGCTCTTGTAAAGTACACTTCGAAAAATATCACAACTAAATTTTTCTTTGTAATTCTCAACTATTAAGAATACTTAAGAACATTAAAACAGGCATTTCTGAGCCTTCAGTGTATCAGTAGCCATGATGATGAAGAGCCATTAGTAATCTAGGAGGCCAATGACACTATTAAATCAGAACTGTATAACATAACATAACATGGCGGAAAATGGTCAGTCAGAAATAACTCCTATTCAAAAGCAATATTTAATATATTAAGGAAATCTGTGACTGTATCTGATCACTAAAGTAACATGGAATTTGGTTTATCGCTAATAAAACTCCTACACGCAGTGGTAATGGTGAATCTTTTTGCTTTCAAATGCAAAACATGCTTTCAAAAACAATTAAAAAAAAAATATTCGTTTGCCAACACTATTAATTCCATTAATCTTTTGGACACTTCAATTCTCACAAGAACGTTAGAAAATTTGTGCATTTCTGCTTTAAGCTTGTGACAGGAAGCTAACAAGGTGATGGGTGCTGTGTAAGAACATCATCTGTTAGTATTTTTATTTTGGCTTGTAATGATGTATAGTAATCACTTTATCATATACACACACGTGTAGATACGGAGAGAGTAAAGTTGCACATATTGAAATGAATACACAGAAAAAAGCTACTATAACCTTTACTACTGCTAGATCTAGTATTAGATTGGCAGCAGCTAGGAGCTTTGTTTTCATTTTATAAATATAATCAGATTAACAGCAGGACTGAATACACAACAGAATTATTCCAATATATATTACAAATAATCATACTATTTTCTCTCCTGTTGGCCTCAATATTTGTTTGATGCCCCATTGAATGCTGCACACAATTATAAAAATAATAATTTAATCAGCCATATTGAAATCAGGCCACTCCAGCCACTGTTCCCTTCTCAAATCGGAGCCCAGTTGTAGCAATTTGCAGGGATTTGGACCACATCCTCTGGGTAAGAAAGATTGCCAAAGAGGGTTACTACACCAAGTTCCTCCAGGCCCCATAACACCAGCATTTGCACTTTGAAATTCAGGACCTTCTGGACAAGGGAGCCATTTGCTCAGTCTCCTACCACCCCAGGTGAGAAGTGTCAAGGATTTACCATTAATTATTATTATCTGTACTACCATAGTGCCTACTAGCCCTAGCCATAGACGAGAGCCCTAGTACTAGGTGCTGTACAAACACAGAACCAACAGACCATCCTTGCCTCACTCAGAGATCCTCAGATTGCAAGCTAAGGCAAGAGATGGATACAAACAAATGGGGAATACAAGGAAACCATGAGACAAGATTGGTCAGCATGATAGACAGTGGTCTCAACACACCAGCAGCCTACCTGTTATCCAGGTTTTTTTTTATAGGTATCATGGAAGAGGAGTGTTTTAAGGAAGGTTCTGAAGAAAGATAATGTGTTAGTTTTGCAGAAGTTTACAGAGAGCTCCTCTCAAGCATGAGGAGCACCATGGGAGAAAGCACAAAGGTGCTTGGTTGAAAAACTAGTAAGTGGGTGATGGCGGCTGGCATCCTGGGCTGATCTGAGGTGGGAGTCAGTATCTCAATAGTGAATGTGAACTGTTAGGTAGAATGGGGGCAGGTATTAAAGGACTTTGGAAGTGAAGACAAGTAGCTTATGTTTGAGGTGACAGAGAGGGAGAGCCAGTGGAAAAAGGCAAAGAGAGGGGTGATAGGGTCAAAATGAAAGGCTAGGGAAATAGTTTTTGCAACAACATTCTGAATCAATATGAGAGGGGCAAGGTTGCATTTATCAAGGCTAGAGAGAAGGATGAAAATGCAAGGGGTCTTGTGTCCCCTGATTTTTGCTAATGCAAATTTCAAATGGAAACACCTCTAAGTCTAGTCTCATGTCCTTTTCCCAGAGTGATTTTTGTTTCTTAACTGAACTATGGGACATCTACCTTCATGTCCCCATCCACCTGGACCACTGGCACTTTCCCTTCTTCCCCTTAGGTGATCAGCATTACCAGTTTGTCTTCTCTCCTTCAGTTTGTCGTCTGCCCCTTGGTCTCCATGAAGATCCTGATATAGATGAACTCTGACTATCAGAATTAAGTAATATACTTATATCCCTATCTTAAATGACAACCTGATTTGAGCATTCTCTGTACCCCTGCTGGAATGGTCATGGGACAGGATGCTGTAGAAACTGGAGTCTCACAATTTCCTAATCACTTGGAACAAGGCTTCCAATTACTACAACAGAAATAGGACCAGGCTCCAAGATATGGCCTCTGAACAATTCCTCAAATATTGATTCACGATTGCCTGAGCCTTTCAAGGCCAAGTAATTTAGGTTCTTATGTATGCGAGGTCTGAAACTGAGAAAACAACAGATAGTTGTTGCTAGTACTGTTCTAGCAGTTTCCACTATTTCAACTATTGTGTGGATAAGACTTAAGTTACCATAGAAGACCCAAACAGCTATGAATATGTATCTGAGGTGCTCTGTTCAGAAATGTTAGAGGTCCTCTCTCTCAGTGCCCATAGAAACTTCCACCATCTGAAAGAGTCTTTTGAAAGAGATTAGAGGTATGTTAATAATCAGAACATCTAGTACTTCAGTCTCCAACCTGAAAGGAATGTGCTAAGAAGAGACTGCCTGCTGAGTAATACTATTCCTATTAACCTGTGGCTGCAGGACAACTTTATGGTCCCAGGATCTTGCTTTTTGACAAAAAACCACACAAGACTGCAACAGAAAAAGTTTATATGGCAGAAAAATATTGAAGTAGTAGACAAATCAACTGATTTTTCAGATAAGAGAGAAGGTTCACTATAAAACTGTACGGGAAGGACGCAAATATTAACATTGCAAGAATAACTGTCTTGTGAACAAACTAAAAAGCTATATGAAAACTGGAAAAAAAAATCTTTCCAAAGTATTCTGACAGGAAAGTAAAAGTATAACAGAAACGACCACCACTGGCTAAAGAAAGACATTACAATCTGATGCAAATTCTTAAGATAGCATAATCCTTTCTAATGATGTCTCTGCCTAACAAAGAATAATTCAATATTTGATACTAAAAGGTCATAAGAAAGGTCTATTTTTATCTCATTTTTTCCTTGATGTGTTCACATTTATGTGCTGATGCTGCTAGATAGAGGAAGTAGTACTTCCATCCCCTTCTTGAGTTTATCATTAAAAAACAGTTTGGGACAAATTCTACACTTAGAAAAGCATGGAGCAATTCCCACTAGCTACAATGGCTTTGAGAACAGAATATAGCCCATAATGAAGAAAAGGCAAGTAGCAATTATAAAAGCATCTTCCATGAACTCATTTTCTAGCAAGGAGACCTTCGAGGAAGAAAATCCATTCAATACTAAAACAGCAGCAACTCTCACTATTTTTTCACTTGAGCACACGATAGTCAACTGTACCACTCAAGTTTAGAAAAAAGTTGTGTCATTTTGATTAGCATCATTCTTCATCTTTGAGGAACGTAAGTGTAGAAACTACTACTCTACATTTGAGAGAGAAAATTGTATCAGTTTTTAGAACTACTGACACTCTGTAGCCTTTCCCCATACTTATTATGCTTTCACTTCAAATTATTATGAATAGACACTAGAATACAATCTATGATTATGTGATTATAAAAAAATAAGAAAATAAATGTATTCAATAGACATTTTAGTTAATTATATGACTGATAATATTCCACTCAAACTGTGGATTATTCAAGTGTCATTAGTGGAAACAGATAAGAGCAACTCTGTATAAACGCAAAAGCTTGTCTCTCTCACCAACAAAAGTTGGTCCAATAATAAATACAGTATTACCTCACCCACTTTGTCTCTGATTTTTTTTTTATGGAAGAGTGCAAGGAGTTTAGTAGTATCCTTTTGTATACCTCCTGTGTATAACTTTAGAGGCTGCTAGAAACTCAATCCATTGCCTTTCATTACAAGTTTTCATTGCTTGATAATGGATGGTATTAGTGCTCATATATACCAAGAATTAATATGGAACAATAAACAAACTGGGCTGGAAAAGGTGGAGTAAAGAGTAAAAAAGTTTGGCTGGAAGAACATCTGGATTTTCCTAGAGGTTTACCAAGAGAAGTGGCAAATACTGAACAATAAAAAGTAACTGAGATTAAAAAAAGTCAAGAAGTATGGTTGAAGGCTTTTCTTCTTCTAATTCCTCTGAAAGAAAATTTGTATTAAACCTCAATTCATTCCTTCACTGTCAAAAGTGATTTTTAAAATAATTTTTAACAATTGCTTTCCTGTAGACAACACAAATGCATAGTGAATTCTAGATCTCCTGCAAATCTATGTTTTACATCTTAGATATAAAATAATCAGATTCCTGTTGTCTCAAGCTTATCGAGCCCTCAAATTTTCAAACTGCTATTAAATAAAATCACTTCATGCACATTTTGTTTGTAAGAAAAGCCAGGCAGTACCTATGTACTACTAGATGGTAAACATGACCACCTGGTTCTTTCATAGAAGTCTTCACATTTTGTGTAACAGCCAGTTTGAACATTTGTTAATCTAAAATACTTGGCATATGGCTGAACTAACAATTAAACAACATCCCGATAAGGCTGTTGTGAGTTTATTATAAAATATTTATATTGCAGTAGCATTGATCAAAAAGGGGGCTTTGTTGTACCAGGTATTTAAGAGGCACTGAAGTACACAGGGTCACTGGTCCAAAACACACCACACACCCAACACTCTAATGAGACAAGCAATGCATGACAGATGGGAGGATTCTATGAAATATACAGATTTCATATACGTATACATTAACAAACATGAAGTTTTCCCCCAACTGCTCTTTAGCCCAGCCATTAAACAGAGAGAGATTTCTTGCAAGAGATTACATCAGAAGTGAGTCCTGAGAAAGGATTTAGACAGCACAGAAAGGTGGTATGTAAGAGAACACAATGATGTTTATGGAAAGAGTTCACCAGTTTATCTTCTGTAGTTCATAATTTCACTGTATATTAGAAAGACACCCAAGTATAGAAAGTTATACTCTGATGGCAAGAATTTTGCCAGTGGAAACTGGCCTTTTGGGAATAAACATCTAAAGGAGATTAACTACAGTACCCATATCAGATCTGTTTCCTGCAAAAATTCTTCAAAAGCACAGCAAGCCATTTTCACATGCATGCCGTGCAGTTGAATTTTAAACTACCATTCATAATAATGTAGACTGTTTTGCATGGAAGCTTACAGCTGAATATTATTTATGGTGAAGCATCCAATGAGATTTTTGTGTGTGCCTTATACAAACCATTTTGTTCCCAGAACACCCCTGATACCCTTAAATGCAGAGTGAAATGAGAATACAAGCACTAGAATTTAATGTAGCAGAAACTGCTATAGGACTGAGCACAAGCCTAGGAGTGAAGTGCTCCATGACCTATTTCAACATTTTTAAACCACATGGGTGCCTATTTTACATTGTAGGACCGTTGACAATTAAAGTACAATTAATAAAAGAGCAAGCAGCAACCCCACAAATTATAATAAAAGAACATAAAACGTACACTGCAGATGATGAGATGAGAATGGGATGATCTGTTTTATCATCCATCAAACAGCATTTCCCACCCTGAAAACTCTCCTACAATGGCTGGCCTTGACAAGGTTGGCCTACAGAGAGACTGACCTGGGCTATTTCAGACAGGGAAGAGGAAATGAGCAGAGAACACTAATCCAACAATCCCTAGTCAGACAGCATTAAAGAACCTCTGCAGATCTCAGGTGTAGTATTATGGAAAAGGAGGGGTGGTCTCTCACAGAATGGCCCTCCTGGCCTGGGACCTGCCCGATTCACTATCTAGTCTAGGGAAAATGAGAGAATCCCTTTGCCTCAGTGTATCCATCTGTAAAATGGGAATAATTGCTTAGCTACCTCAAAGTGGTGTTTAATTTTAGCAGATGCTGCCTCACATCCTTCTTTATTTCAGAGCCTTCTATTCCAGCCACATCATCATATGGGATGGATATATCCTCCTGCTTCATTCTAAATACAGAACAAATATCTATTGAACATTCCCACTTTTTCTGCATCACTATTTGATGTTACCATCTGCATCAAACAATGGATCTCAGCCTGACTTAGGGTTCTTTTTGTTCTTAATGTTTTTAAAATATATTTTTATTGTCTTTAACCTTATTTGCCACTGATATTTCATTGATTCCTTTAGCTTCCCCTTGATTCCTTTAGCTTCCCCTATCAGACACTTACTTTTTAAAAAATTGTAACATTCATTGCAATTAACTTCTCCTTTTTTCCATTCTTTATACAGTGATTTTTTTTTTTAATGTTTTATTTCTGCTTTCACCTCATCATCTTTTAGCCAGGATGGTTTTTTGACCAGTAACTTTTTTCATGTTTGTGGAATCGTGGCTTTTGAGACATCCAGCAGGATGTCCTTGAACAAGTCCCAGATTTTTTTAATACTTTCCACTAAGTTTTTTCCCCGTTAGTTATGCCAAAAATTGGTTTAAGCTTGGGGAAATTGGCCCTTTTAAAGTTTCAAGTACACATGTTACTAGCAGGTTCCATATTCTGTTTGGACAAAGAAAGTGTAACAAGACCAGAACCACGGGTACTTAAGCAACTGCTAATTTTTAGTTCAGTGATTAACTCTTTGTCCATTAGAACTAGGTCCAATGTTGAGTTACTCTGTGTTGTGTGTAGGATTTCGTGTTAAGAAAAATCAATTATTTTTAGAAATTCTAAGGAAGTTTTGCTATTGGCCACATGAGATATCCAGCAAGTGTCCCCCCTAGGCTGAAGTTGCCCAGGTCTGAACATTTTCAACTCAACAGGCCCAGATCAATTACACCTAAAAGTCATAAAGGAAGCAGCTGAGGAGCTCTCTGAACCACTAATGTTAATTTTTACCAAATCTTGGAAAACTGAGCAAACTCCAAAGGATATTAGGACTGCCAAACTAATTTCAGTATTTTGAAAGGGGTAAAGGGATGACTCAGAACTATGTACTGGTTATCCTGATGTCAATTCTGGGCATAATAAGCAAACAGTTAATTCACTCTATCAACAAAAAATTAAGAGGCTAAAAATATAATTAATACCAGTCAGCATGGTTTCATTGAATGTAGGTACTGCCAAACAAACCTGTTATCTTTTTTCAAAAAACAAGATTATGGGCAGTTGATAAAGGAACTGTATTCATATGGTACACTTGGATTTCTCCAAGGTGTTTGCCTTAGTATCATATGACATCTAGACTAAAAAACTTCCATGATATTGAATTAACTGGGCATATACTAGATGGATTAAAAACTGCTCACTGACATATCTCTAAACATAGTTAAGCTATCAATGAGTGGGGCCGTTAAAGGAGTCCCTCAGGGATCGGTTCTTAGTACAATACTGTTCAATATTTTTATCAACGATCTAGATAAGTTTGCAGTGACAAAGATTGGTGGGGGAGTAATTAATGAGGACCGAGTTACTGTTAGAGTGATCTGAATTGCCTGTGTAAATGGTTATAGTCCAACAAAATGCATTTTGATACAGCCAAATGCAAGGTAATACAACTGGAAACAAAGAATGCAGACTATACCAACAAGATGGAAGACTGTTTTGGAAAGCAGTGACTAAGAAAAGGACCTAGAGGTCACTGTAGATAATTGCCTCCATATGAATTCTCAATGCAATGCTAGGGCATTAACAGGGCTAATGCTATCCCTGGACATATACAAAAGTAAATAAGTAAAAATAGGGAAGGGATATTGCCTCTGTACACAGCACTGATAAGACTACTAGAATACTGTGTCCAGTTCTGGTCTGCACACTTCAAGGAGGATGGGGGGGGGGGAATGCTGGAGAGAGTTCAAAGTAGGGCCACAAAAATTATTCAGGGCTAGAAAACAAGTCTGATGATGTGAGGCTTAAGGAGTTCAATCTATTCATCTTATCAAAGATAAGATTGAGATGTGACTTGATCATTGTGTATAGTTACTTATACATGGAAAAATATCTGATAGTGGGGGGCTTTTCAACCAAAGACATAAGATCCAATGGCTGGAAGTTGAAGTTGGACAAATTAAACCTTGAATTTGGCAACCTTACTGCAGTTGCCTAGCGGTAAAGGTAATTAAATATTGGAACAGCTAACTAGGGGAGGTAGTGGTCTCACCATCGCTTGGAATCTTTAAACATGTATTTTTAAGATAAGAAATTAGATATCTTTTTAAAAAACATGTTTTAATCCAATTTCTGCAAAAAAAAAAATTGTGGCCTGTCAGACAAGATGATTAGAGTGGACCCTTCTGAGAGCCTCTGAATCTGACTGAATCTCTGAAAAAGGAGTTTTAGTAGGAGTTGTATAGCACTCTGAAGATGTTAAATGCCTTAAAAGCACTACACATGGTTAACATTTCTTCCTTTGTAGCAACACCAAGATTATATAGCAAACTAACTTCTCAGCATAATAATGAGTGGCTACTTTTATATTTCCCCAAGGACTTCATTTTAGCATGGTTTCAGATCACACTTTTCAAGGCCTGAAGAAACTTACTCATACAGCAGCTAGTAATCTCTAATTGGGATTGGGGTTTTTTGTTTGTTTTTTAAAGAGGGTAAAGGAGGAAGTGGGGATGCTGAAATCCAGTCAAGTGACTTTCATCAATCTAAATGATTCAAATTAAAACTAATTAATTCAAATTAAAACAAAATTAAAAATAGAGTACTTAAATATATGTTTTGAGCTGCTTTTTGCATGTCATGCATGCCATAACCTAACATGAAGCTTTAAGTATACAGTAATCATGCATTTTACAATTTGTACTCACAAGCCAGTTTGCTGATTATACGTGAACTTTGTCCTGTTTGGGGGGGGGGGGTGTATTATATATTTGCACAAGCCAGTCAGTCATCTTACATTTTTTTGATTTTAGGATTTGAGATAATGTTTTCAAAAAGATCATTGTTGCATCATTTTATCTTGCTCAGAAATGCAAGTCATCTAACATGCCACAAATCCTCATCACCAAATGTACAGTGCTTCAGTATAGCCTGCAGAATGTGCACAAGAGCACCTCTTATTTCATCATTCTTCTGTTTTTAAATTTCAAAACACAGCATCACTCCAGATCATCCCCTTCATATTTTTTCCCCCTTTTCTCCCACTCATGGAGTTCCTGTCAGTTCCCTCTAGGGGATATGGGATTCTTCCCTCCCCTTCCACCTATGAAACTCGTGGATTATTGGGACATCCACTGGGGGGCCAGGGCTGCGTCTCAATACTGCGTCCTGTCCCAACATCTATCCCAGTATCTCTATGGCAACAACTCCATAGCCAAGCTGTCACAGGCCTCCTCACTGTGACTGCTGCCACCAAATCTTCCCTTGAGATTATAGGTGCTGGAACTAGAGGTGCTGGGGCTGCTACTGCACCCCCTGGCTTGAAGTGGTTTCCATTATATACCAGGTTTACAGTTTGGTTCAATGGATCTCAGTACCCCCCTACTATACAAATTGTTCCAGTGCCCTGCTTGAGGTTGTTTTAGAGCACCTGGGTGGTAGTGAGGAAAAGGAGCAAACTAATACTGACCCTAGCAGCACAATCTTGTATTTCCTGCAGGTTTGTCTGGGAGAGGATGTGTCAGAGTAGCTATGCCTCGTTAGATTCCTGGGAGGGATTGGCACGAGGAAAGTGAGGGATGATGCAGCAGAGGTTGCACACCTGTATCAGTTTCACCAAATCTGAAACCCACTGCTCATGGAGGCAGAAGCAATTTGGTCCATGCTTCTACGAAACATTAGCTATGACTTACAGCTACTCAGTTATACAGCTGAAATTGTTCAGTAATGAGTGCACTAAACAGGATCTTTTGAAAAAGGGTTGGTTTAGAGGAATCAGACTATTCAGTGGTATATACCTTTAGAAAATCCTGGTTTGAAGTTCTTGCAGACTATACAGAGGCAACTTTTCCTGTCTCTCTCCTCATTTTTTTTTTTTTGGAGGGGTGAAAGGTAATATGGTATAGTACTGGTTGGGTGGGGAAAGGAACTAGATATTCACAAATATACAGCCTTCATCTGCCTACTCTGTTTTCTGTTTGTAACTTCACATTCTGTTTTTATTAATTTTCTATGTGTATTTATAACTTCTGAAAATGCTAATAAACAAATTTTAAACTCCATCACCATCAGAAGGATCAGTTTTAGTGGAATTTTTTGTGTGATTTTTTTAAGTACCCACATAAACTAGAATAATCAAATACAAAGTTGCACTCTCATAAGTTGCTCTACAGTATTTCAGTCACTGACCTCTTCTCCCCCCTCCCTTCTCTGACTGCAATATCATGGCTCTAGATGAGTATGTTCTCATACGTTTTGATAGTTACTTTTCGATGTTTTACAGCTGACTCAGTGGGTTACTCCAACCAGTAACAGGGAGGGTGGTTTTCAATTCAGCCTAGCAAAACAAATGCTTCTTTCAGAAGTTCTGGCCTGGTACCACCTTCCTGTTGACATATGTGATAGAGGCCAAAGTCTCAAAGCCATAAAAACTAGCAAGATCAATTACCTGAAGTAACAGAAGGCATGGCATGCAACCCATATTTCTATAGAATTTATTCAGAAGATCATTTCTTTTTCACATTAGCAGTCCGATATCAACTACTGATTCAGACAAGCTCCAAATCCATATGACTAATATCTGTAGCCATATGTGAATGCACATAGTAAACATTTTGAAAAATAATTAAAGTAATTTATTCAAAACACATTTTCCCTTAGTTTTCCCACCAATTATGATCCTAAAAAACAGACTTTCTGAATGGATCTACAAATTAACCTATTATAAAATTAATGAGGCACAGGTTTTTTTTTTTTTAAATAAGAAAAAAGCCCCTGTAGCCGAGAAATGTGTTCTACAACAAGAGACAGCTTCTGTCAGTGGTCAAATCCTGAAGTAAGTCAAATCTTTAGAGAACCCAAGAAGTTGCTAATTGTGAACACACATCCAAATGTCAGAATGTTATCCTTATGCCACAGAACAAAAGATTGAAAAAACCACAGATTTATGGCTATGTTAGAGTTTAATAGTTCTGTGCTGTTGCCACCTTCTCTGATTGTCCAGGAATGTCATTTTAGGGGAAGGGCTTAAGTTCAAAGGCAGGTTCACAAAGTATTTAATTGCTCAAAGTAGTAGTGTGATTGGACAGAGTCAATATGTATTTTGGTATGGTTTGTGAAAAGATATTTGCTTTTTCTGGACCACGATGGGCTGACGTTGTTGTTGTTGTAGAATACCTTTTGGTTGAAAACATTCTTCCTAGAAAGATCATTCAGAGTAACTTATATCTGGGATTAGTGCTAATATACAAATATTGTCCCCCCAACAGTAGGCTACTCCGTTTAATATTCCTTAGGCCATCTGTTTATTTCCTGAACCAGGACAAATTAAAAAGAAGGTATATTAGATAAGTTAGTTCTTGTGGTGTAAATAAAAACTGCCTAAATCTGAAAGCCATCAAGTGCTCGGAGAATGAAGAGTAACATTAAACTGTATGTATCCAAAAGGTCCACTAGTTCTCAGAAACTGTACCACAAAGCAAATGGCTTAGAATGGATACTGATCATCCTCTAAAAATTCTACCCAAAAAAAAAAAATCTAGTTTTTAAAACCACATTTAAAGTTTTAAAAGAATCTTATATTAAAGCATTAAAATGTGACAAAATATAGTTTTTATATTTAAAAAGCTATGAGCTAATCATATTGAAGACTAATTGTATATATACTGAGCACATGTACAGTAGAATGAAGTATCATCAGCAGATTCCTGTTTGATAAATGTCAGATTGTTCCTCTTCATCATGCATTATACCACCTTTATAGAAATTGGTTTCAGTACTGTAACTAGACTATTTAAATACCTAGAATTTGGTCTCTGCAACACAAAGTTCTCCCGATTGTAAAATATATGCCAAAATTTTACACACAAGCAACATATCAAACCAATATCTTAACTTCTGTGTGAAAGGCAATTATTTGCACTCCTGTTTTAAACATATAGGATACCTTTCTAGAAGAAACATTTATTTATTTTTATCTCATGGGAGATGAGCAGTTTTGGAAATCTCAGGGAGGAGCCCTGGAAAGTGGGCTAAAAGAACTGCGACAGAGTAGTTAATAACTTGATCTGGTAATGGTAACTTAAGTGGGATTGAAGAGCTGCTCTGTTATAACCTTGTTTTACTCTGGGGATTTTAGAACAATTGTTTTTACTACAAGGAATCTGTGAAACTTTATAATCAAACAAAAAGGTTTGAAGACACAATATTCCTCTTCATGGGTCTCAGAGGGGAAACTGAGACAGGTGCATTTGTTGTGCTGTGGCCTTCCACTGAAGGGCACTCCAGGTGAGGCCTGCCCTATCACAGTAACTAACATGCTGTACACTACAAGAGCAGGTAACTCAATCTCTGACTGTGTAAGCTTCCTTCACGTCCAACCTTCCTTCCATCTCACTTGTTTGACTAATTGTTTTCCTACATCATGGAGTATCTAACCTAGAATGTAATGTTTCCTAATGATCTAGGAAGATATACCCATGGCACTGTATGAATAAATTCCTTCATAATGCCATGGGAGGTTTTATAAGACACCCAGAAAAACTAGAAAAAAGAAAAGTAATCTGTGGTGTAAACATGTGGTTGTGATTATTTGGTAATCTGTAGATAGGATTTATAAATTCTATGAGAGATTATGAACGCTGTCAAACTACAAACTCCCTTTTGAATGGGCAGCCTTTTGCTTTCTCTGTTTGCCTTCATATTGGGCTCAAATTCCAAAGACTGGTGGCAAAAGAACAACAATGTAGTTTTGAAGTTAAGGGCTCTTCCATTGCAAGGGAATAGCTCTGAACAAAAGACTGGCTCCCAACAAAGAGAACAGGTTTTTCTGATCACCTGACGAGGCTGAGTAGGATGTCACCTGACAAAAGTAGTTAAAAGTTATAAACAGGGAGGAGCTGATTTATCTGGGTCTTTTTGACCATTTTATGTCTAGCATGGCAGGAAAGAGAAACAATGCAGGATGTATGGGCGGCATGAAGCAGGATACCCTGCCTCCCTTTCTGAACACAGATGTCCCCCCCTTGTTTTATATGGTCTGTACTCTCTCTGGTGCTTTCTATGATAAATTAAAAGAGCAGGAATGTGTTATACTTGAGCAAAGTTTCTCCATGTGCTAAATGCTTCACAACTACTGCATGGCTCCAGAGAGAGTAAACCAGAAGCTTCACACCTTTAAGGTAGAGTTCTGGGACAGGGTGTGTTTACGTAAGGGGGCATCTGAAGCGTCAGCCCTGTGCCCAGAGGGGTTAGGCAGTTGGGCAGCAGGTTCAAGCTCTCAAAAGGGGGTGCCAGACAATGGATCTGCACCCCAAGAGTGTGCCAAGGGACCCCAAAATTGGAGCAGTGGCTGGTCTCCATTCAGGCCCCAGAGGTTTAAGACACCCCAGGATCCAGAGGCTTGGATTCCCCTCACTGCAATCTAGTGGGTGGCCAACAAGGTGGCACCACACTAGATTTGTGACAATGGCATACAATCAAATATGTAAAGACTGACTATTTACCTTTGCAGACACACCATGACTGAAGTAGTATCAAATGACCCAAGAGAAAGAAAGGGTACAAAGAAAGAAAAGGCAAAGGAAATACTACTACTCAACATGAAGGGAAAAAGTACTTATTTATCTCTGATGTTGACCCACAAATTGCAGCTTAACAGCAGTACATATTTAGTGAAAATTCTTTAGAAGGTGCTGTTCTGACAGCATACTCACACTCACGTTTTCTTCATCTCTGAAGAGTCTGAGGAACTAAGATTGCCAAAACCAGCGCTAAAAGGCATGCAAATTAAAATGCAGCAAAGAAAGTGCGGATCACCATCTACCTCAGAGCAGAGATTTTAATACAAAGATCTCAAACATACAGAATTTTCAAAGTGGACCTATTGAAGGACTCTTCTTTCTGGCTTAACTGTGTTACTCTAGATTGCTCAATGGGAAATCTGCATTTGATTAAGAAATCAATTACTTTGGCCCCAATGTTGGCAGGCTGTAGGAATGCTGTAACAGCAGCGCTCTCAACTCACGTAGGCAGGGGTAGAGAAAGAGAAGAAATAAGTTACACTGATTAATAGTGGACTCTATAGCTAATTAAAGAATAGTGTTACACAAGCGCACACACAAAAATCCTGCTTAGTCCTCTAATGAAGTAGACAGTGGTTGCACAGTGGCCATGAAAGCAAAAGGTATAGTATAAGTTGATTCTACAGGGCCTAACCTGTTTAAGAAGGCAGATGACAAGAAGATAGCTATTATATGCACAGAAAGTTTTACTGAATTTAAATCTAATATTTTCCGTTTAAGAGCAGAATGACAACTGGCAATTTACCAGGAGATCTAGTTTATACTATTCAATAGTCAGAAAAAGAACTGTGTTTGGGTTTTTCCCTTGCACAAACCTGAGAACAAATTTAATTCTTATGAAAGTGAGAACCTAGCCCTGTGCAATCTTCCTCACACAGATACTCCTGGATCTTGCAAATATAAACTCTATCATGAAATTAAAGTGGTCTATAGTCTTCAGAAGTGTCAATCAATTCTTCCATCTTCAGTCTGTTTCCTGTAAGTAACTTTAATCTTTTGTTTTAAAAGTACACAGCTGCATATGAATCAGGCTCCATTTGTCATCCATTAACAAAATCACGTAAAAGGACAAAAAAAAAAAAAAAAAACTCTACTCAACACAATAGCCCTTCAGTTGTGGAAACCTGGGGACAAAATAGATTGGGTGGCAAGTTAAAGGACATCACCTGGACCAAGCAATTTCTCGACTAGTTAGCCATATCCTCTCAGAAAAATGCAAAAATTGGAATTGCACTGTTATTGCAGGAAGGAATAAGGAAATACTGGCAGAGCTACTCTACCTACGAAAGCTGGTACAGTACCTTTCTGCACTACATTTGGATGTACTCAGTACTATCACGCCTTTTATTTAATGACACATGAAGGACCCCCAACAGAGATAGATAAAATTGCCTGAGCAACTACATTTCTTTCTGAGAGTGCCGAGAGCTATACTCTGTTGCCTTGAAGAATCTCTCATGAGGGATACTACCAAGTTCTGTCTAGCTACTTCTCCTGTTCAAGGTGTTTGAGTCCATTAGGAGGCATAGACTCGAGTATGCTGGGGGCACCAGGTAATATATCTCCATCTCTATGAGATGCCAAAACAGTACATCAGCAGTGGTGCTTTAGCCAACAGCAACCTGGGAAGAGTGTTCGGTTACATCCTCCAATATGGAACTCAGTCCCTTTCTCACTCCCCACACCCTGTTTCCAACAGAACCTACATTTGCTGAACCTTGCAGATGGCCTGAAAGTCATCAGTAGCCTCAGGTGTTTTTTAAGAAGGTGGAATAAGAATATATGGGGTAATTAGGCGAGAGATTGCACATTGTAAAAGGTGCATCATTTACTGGAGGGTGTGGGGGGCGGGAGGGGTGGAGAGTGGATTGGCCTGTCAAGTACTCGTGTTCTAGGCATTTTTATCCTCAGTATGTATATTTTAAACTTACTTGTACGAATACCTAAAGCAACAGGACAGACACATAAATCTGAAGAAATAAATATAGCACCTATTATCCAGTAAGTTACCAAAGTTCTTTACAGACATTTAAAAAGGGATCCAATTACTTGCCCACCACTGAAATACAGCTCTCTCCAAGGTGTAAGGTAGTAGTCATTCTGCACTAATACTACATAGCCATTTATAAGAATGAAAACGAAGCTTAATTTCTCCAGTTGAAGCTACAGGGGGAATTCTAGGCAAGCAGAATGTAATTATGTAATTGGAATTAGGCCAGGATACCGGGGTTAATGCTGTGTACTTACAAAAAATGTGCCAAGGGATCTTGCAGTGACCACTAGGTGCCATCTACTGAGTCATTAGTACCTCTTCCTGTAGAATCTGGGTTTTCCTTGGAGATCTCCCATTTACATACTGATCAGGCCCAACCCATATTAGTTTAAGAACACAGCACAAGACGGTATAGCCGGAAGTATACCTACTGGTGTCACTTTTAAGAACAGTAAAATATGTATGAATTAAAAGAATGAAATCTTTTCATATAGTAAAAAAACTGTAATGAAGGCAACTTTCTATTTGGCACCACCTATAGTAAAACCTGCAAGCAGTACTTATACAATAACAAGATGGTGTTTAGGACATTCTGGCAGAAAATCTAAAGCATCCAGGTTGTAAAACCCCGTAATAAGTAGGTAATCCTAGCCTGGCGTCCAAGTTGCTGCCCTAACCTGTTCCTTATGATTATGATTTTAAAATGTCTCAGTGTCAGCAGGTTCATTGTGAGTCAGAGCTGAAATAATAAGTGGCTTATTTTCCATCCTGATGGAGGAAATACATCACGGCTCATTGTGGCTCACTTACAGAGCCTGTTTTTTACAGGAAAATGTAAAAATAACTAAGTCATTCTGCCTTACTGCTCTTATTTTTGATTAACAAAGCCCTTACTACAATCAAATTAGAACAGAAAAAGCACGTTTTCAATATGGTCCACAAAAACAATATCCAAGAAAAACTGTAGAAGAGCAAATGGCATAAACAGTCAAGAATATTAAGTCTGTGATAAACACCCTCTTCTGCCAAAATGACTAAACTAGTCAACCAATGTAAACAACAGACTACTTCATTTGAAGGGAAAACATAAGACCTGATCCTGCAACCTTTTACTCCAAGGAGTTGCTCTCTTTTTTTCTTTCCTAGGCCTTGATGAGATAAATACATGCTAAAAAGTTATTCAATTAAATGTTTGCAGAATCAGGGCCCATGACTGCGAGTTCCTCAGGGCAAGGAATGCCTGTTGCTAGGTGTTCATGCAGGGTACAGCATAAAATGACCCGAATCCTGACTGGGACCTTTGGGTGCTACCTGAAATGTACATGTTCAGCAACAACTTCTTGTGCAGAGATTCCCAGAGAAATTTACAGTGTTTCTCACATATAGAAGGGAAACTGGACAATGCACCAAAAATTGGTCTCCAATTTACTACAGAAGCTAACATATATATTAGCAGTAGTAGTACAATTGTACCTATAGACTCCAATTAAAATAGAAAGGATTATGCAAGGATCTGCACAGAGACCGGACAGTCCCTGCCCCGAAGAGTTTACAGTCTACATAGACAAGATAGACAAAGGGCAGGAGAAAGTAAGCATCATCATTTTACAGGCAGGGAACTAAGGCACAGAGATTAGTTGATTTGCTCAAGGTCACACAGGAAATCAGTAACCGAGCCATGAGCTGAATTCAGATCTCCAAGGCTCTGTCCTATGCTTTAATGACAAAAGCAAGAAAGGGGGAGGGGGGCTTTAGAACAAATTGATAAATTTAGCAGTAATAAGTCACCAGGACCAGATGGTATTCACCCAAGAGTTCTGAAGGAACTCAAATATGAAACTGTAGAACTACTTAAATGTAGTATTTAACCTATCACTGCAACAAGCCTCTGTACCAGATGACTGGAATGTAGGTAATATAATGCCAAATTTTAAAAAAGGGCTCCAGAGGCAATCCAGACAATTACAGGCCAGTGAGCCTAACATCAGTACCAGGCAAACTGCTAGAAATTATAGTAAAGAACAAAATTTTCAGAGACATACATAAACACAATTTGTTGGGGAAGAGTCAACATGGCTTTTGTAAAGGGAAGTCATGCCTCACCAATCTATTAGAATTCTTTGAGGGGGTCAACAAGCCTGTGGATAAGGGTGATCCAGTTGATAAAGTGTACTTGGATTTTCAGAAAACTTTTCACAAGTGTCCTCACCAAAGGCTCTTAAGCAAAGTATAGTCATGGGATAAGATCAGTAATTCATAGATCAGTAACTGGTTAAAAGATAGGAAACAGAAGAGTAGAAATAAATGGCCAGTTTTACAATGGAGAGAGGTAAACAGTTGGGTCACCCAAAGATCTGTGCAGAGACTTGTGGTGTTCAACGTATTTGTCTGAAAAAGGAAGTGAGCAGAGAAGTGGCAAAGTTTGCGGATGACAAAATTATTCAAGATCGTGATGTCCAAAGCTGACCACGAAGAGCTAGAGGGGGAATCTAACAAAACTGGGTGACTGGGAAACAAAATGGCAGATGAAATTCAACACTGAAAAGTGCAAAGCAATTCACATTGGAAAAAATAATCCCAACTCCACATATATAATGATGGGTTCTAAATTAGCTACCACTCAAGATACATCTTGGAGTCACTGTGGATATTTCTCTATAAACTTCAGCTCAATGCATAGCAGCAGTCAAAAAGGCTCACAGAATGTTAGCAACTATTAGGAGGAAAAAAAGATAGAAAATGAGATGGAAAATATAATGTCACTATATAACTATTTTGCACCCAAACATTGAATACTGTGTCCAGTGCTGGTCACCCCATCTCAAAAAGGATATGGGGGAACTGGACAAGGTTCAGAGAAGGGCAACAATGATGACCAAAGGTATGGAACAGCTTCCCATATGAGGAGAAACTAAAAAGATTAGAGCTTAGAATAGAGACAACTAAGGGAGGATACGTAGAGGTCTATAAAATCATGAATGGTGCGGAAACAGTGAACAGAAGTGTTATTTACCCTTTCCCACAATACAACCAACAGGGGTTACCTGATGAAATTAATAGGCAGCATGTTAAATACAAACAAGAGGAAGTACTTTTTCATACAATGCACAGCTAACTTGTGAAACTCATTGCCATGGGATGTTGTGATGCCCAAAAGCATAACTGAATTCTAAAAAGAAATAAATATGTTCATGGAGGACAGGTCCATCAATTGCTATTAGCCAAAGATGGGCAGGGATGCAACCCTATGTTCAGGGAAACCCTAAACCTCTGATAGCCAGAGGCCGGAAGGGGAAGAATGGGATATATCGTTCTAACTGCCCCGTTTTGTACTCTCCAACTGAAGCTCTGGGACAAGCCACTGTGAGAGACAAGATACTGAGCTAAATGGACCATTGGTCTGATCAAGTATGGCTGTTCTTAGGTTCTTAACCACCTTCCCCTCCATATCATGATTTTTTTAAATAGACAATCTATATTTTCTCTATGGTACAATTACCTGCAATACAAAACTTTTTTTTTTAACCTATAATGCACATACTACAGTTGCTTTTATTCCATTGTGAAAATATAGCATTCATGTGAAGATACAAATATGTGGTTTTATCTCATACTGTATTTAAAAAATGCTTGTAGAATAATGTGTGTGGAGCTAAATAAAAAGGATCATGTAATATTTTATTTCAATAGCTAATATTTAGACAGTTGTTTTTCCTCAGCTCTCCCAAACCTAATCATTGCACATAAATCTACAGTATTAGCTTTAGAGAAATTAAATGAGGCATTTTTAAAAATCTAGTAAATGAAGTCTGATGGGTTTGGGGTTTTTTTTTTAGGAAAAAAATCAGATTTTTGTTTAAATTGGATTTTATTTTATTTAATTTTTTTCTTTTTAAAAATAAATCTGTTTAAAATGAAATCAGAATTTAATACAAAATATGTTGTGGCCTAAACTATTATAATCTCTTAAAACATTTAAACAAGAAATAATTATGCTGAATCCATGAGCTTCTATCAAAAACCGAGTTAAGTCTGCTTTTCTATATAATGAAAGATGTTTTCCCCCAGATACTAACTTTCAGGTCAAGCTTTACAAATGTGGCAGAACAGCTCATGTACTGTATTAGGGGTTTGTTTTATTTAATAAGCAAAAAAATGTATATGCTGTTTTGTATGTTTAATTAAATTCCAGTTACCATCTTAATGCAGCTTGACACAAAGCATGAGCAAAAAGTTAATTATATTATATTAGCAATATATCATTCACCATTTTCTAACATAGTAAAAATGTACACTTAAGAATCTGAAAATATTAAGCTACATACTTGCTTCAATAAAAGTACAGTTGTAATGTACCCTCCTAGCCAACAAAAATATATCAAATCTAGTTTAAAGGCTCTATTTAGTTTAAATCAAAATTACCGAAGTACAAACGGAAAAGGGACTAAAATCAATTATTTAAATTTGAGACTTTCCACTTGATTATTTAAATCATTATTTAAATTTTTCCACCCTGGAGGATGGATTACAATCCACTAGTATGGAAAGCAGTAGGGGGGAATCTTAAGAGGCTTGTCTCTATTGAGTGGACAGAATTTTGGAAGTTGGCTGGTAAACTGGAAGTTCTCAAAGGAGAAGCAGAGGCATCTAGTAGGGTACAGTAAGTATCTGTTAAGTCCTGTCTCCATTAGTGACAGAATAAATAGCCCACTAGTGAAACATACAGAGGATCCTTAATTGGGAGGAGTTCTGAGTACGTCAGATATACCACCACAAAGAGACGCAGAGATTAGAAACATGGGCAGAAAATGGAGACATTCATCTTTGGGGAAAAATATGAGCAAACAAAATCTGTTTGAGGTGGGGAAGGTGGAGAGGAAAAACACAGAGAGCAGTGATGCCAAGTGAGACGTGATAAGCAAATATATCAGTTTGCAATAGGATGTGGCCCTATAAAAGAAGGGCCAATGGAATTTTAGGCTGCATATATTGGGGCATCACATCCCAGAGGTATTCATCCCGCTGCACGCTGCTCTAGTGTGACTGCAGCTGGAATACCAAGTTTAGTCCTGGACACTTTCTCACCAAGACAACAAGTTTGAGGGAGTTCAGAGGAAAACAAACAGGCAAGCAGTTAAGGGGCTGAAGGGACTGATCTGAATAAAGATTAAATAGAGAATAAGCAAAACACAACTTACTTAAGTGACAACTCAGGGTTGGGGCCAGTGTCTACAAAGAACAGTCCCGCAGGTTATATACATCAAGATGCAAACATCAGTATTTTCAACAACCTCATCTTATTTCTACAGCCCTCATTTCCCCTACATGTTTGTCCACACATCACTCATGTACCTTGTCTCAAAATCTGAATGTAAGTTCCTTGCTTGGGATGGGGACATCTTTTATGTGTCAGACTTAATGCACTTCTACAGTTGAAACATATATGAAGTGTGCATATACCAAGGAAGGGGTGAAAATATTTAGGATAGTGAAAATACCAGCAATAATATGAAAGGTAAAAGGAAAGTAAACTCCAGGCTCAATGTAAACTCCATAGCTCTGCATACTTAAAATACACTTACATTTAGGGCAGTGTACAATAGCCAACCATCCAGCATGTAACGTTACAAACTGCTACCATTACAATTTGCTACCAGTAGTAGTTACTAACATCTAGGTGTTTTTTGCTACCCTGTCATAATTAGCTGCCTCTGTCTTTCCCAACCCACCCTGGTGCAGGGGTAGCAAATTGTGATGAATGGAGGCACGCCTATCACAATTTGCTGGCTCTTACCTTTCCCCATCTCCTGATGCAGGCGGTAATAAATTCTGGTGGTTGGGGGGTACTCCCATTACCATTTACTACCAGAATGTCCTAATCACCACCTATAGTAAAATCTGGTTCGCTGTCAAACTGGGAGGGTATTTCTAGTGGGGTCCTGCACAGCTCAGTCCTGGGTCCAGTACTAGTCAATATTTTCATTAATGACTTGGATAACGGAGTGGAGAGCGTGCTTATAAAAATCTGAAGACGACACCAAGCTGGGAGGGGTTACAAGCACTTTGGAGGACAGGACTAGAATTCAATGACCTTGACAAATTGGTGGATTGGGTCTGAATTCAACAAGATGAAATTCAATAGAGACAAGTGCAAAGTACTTCCTTTCCTCTGCATAACTACAAAATGGGGAATAACTGTCTAGGCAGTAGTAATGAAATGGAAGTGGGGGTTATAGTGGATCACAGCTTGAATAAGAGTTAACAACATGATCCAACTGTGAAAAGAGCTAATACCACTATGGGGTGTATTAACAGGAGTCCAGAGGAGAACAACAAAAATAATTAACAGTTTAGAAAACCTGACCTATGAGGAAAGATTAAAAAAAACTGGCTGTTTAGTCTTGAGAAAAGATTGTTAACAGGTCTCCCCTGAGCTTTCTTCCAACATGTTAAGGGCGGTTATGAAGAGGACGGTGATCAGTTCTCCATTTTCACAGAAGGTAGGACAAGTAGTAATGGGCTTAATCTGCAGCAAGGGATATTTAGGTTAGAGATTAGGGGGGAAAGCTAAGTATAAGCGTAGTTAGGCTTTGGAATAGGCTTCCAACGGAGGTTGGGGAATCCCCACTATTGGAAGTTTTTAAGAACAGGTTAAATAAATACATGTCAGGGATGGTTCTAGGGGGGTAGTTGGTCCCGCCTCAGCCCAGGGGACTGGACTTGATGACTTCTCAAAATGCCTTTCAGGCATACATTGTGCATGTTCTTATGATGATCACCCACTGATGTCACAGGGCTGTCTTCAGCAGATATATTTATACCATTTCCCCCTCTTGAGCTTTGATTAGCTCAGCTATAAGGTGAGGAAACAGAGAGCGACCTAAGTGCTGGCCTACAATGGAAATATCCTATGCAGCTTCAGAAACAAAGACAGATCATGTCTAGTAACTGATACACCATATTTATGGATGTTTCTGGGTCAGGTGATGTGTCTGGTGTCAGGTGATGTGCTGAGACACAACATCACAATGTTTCAAGTAAGTTGAAAATATTTTTTGTTTCAGCCTATCATACTGTCTCCTCACACCTTTATGGATATTGCAATAATAGACTCATTAATATTTACATCTTTCTTACATTATGAGGGTAACACAACAAATGCTATGTTTGTAAGTTACATTTTCCGGTGAGCACATACTTAGTACAAGATAAGGTTAATATCAAGTGTGGTTACCAAATAGGCAGATGCTGTGATCAAAGAGGAATTTTTACAGTTTAAGCATCAAAAACATGGTTCAATTGATTAATTCTAATGGGACAAGAGTGCCATCACTTTATATGCATTAGCCCTGTAAAAATACAATGGAGACAGGGCACTTTAGTGTCTCCAAAAGGCAACCAATGCAAAGGAGTAACAGGATAATTCATCTTAAAAAGAAAATCCTTGATTTTCGTAGTACAGAACAGTAAGCTTGTCAGAATGAAGAACATGACTGAAAACCTATCATAACAAAATACATAGCATACATAAAAGGCTATTGAATTAAAATATGCAAATAGAAGTATAAACAATTCAATAGGAAAAACATTTATGAACAAATGAAGCAATAGAAAAACTGCACTTCAGTGTTTGTAGGATGGAGAATTACTTATAGAAAAAAAGGATTATTAATAAATTTTCAATTACAAAGGCATGAGGAAATAATATGTTACTGGAAGTCCAAAATAGTACTGAATGGTACAGGAATGTACAACTGTTTTAGGTATATGAATTCTTTGAGAGAGGTAACAAAAAGTATGAAGTTAGTGTGCCCTAAAGGCTCAAAAACAAAACGGCAAATTAAAAACTGTATTTATTTATTTTTATTTCATGACTTTTAGGTTCATAACTCATGATCTTTGAATACAATGGTCTACAATTTTTGAGAAGTCGTCTGCTTCAGAGATAAAATGTGCTATTATGTATTTTTTCATAGATTCATAGATTCTAGGACTGGAAGGGACCTCGAGAGGTCATCGAGTCCAGTCCCCTGCCCGCATGGCAGGACCAAATACTGTCTAGACCATCCCCGATAGACATTTATCTAACCTACTCTTAAATATCTCCAGAGATGGAGATTCCACAACCTCCCTAGGCAATTTATTCCAGTGTTTAACCACCCTGACAGTTAGGAACTTTTTCCTAATGTCCAACCTAGACCTCCCTTGCTGCAGTTTAAGCCCATTGCTTCTTGTTCTATCCTCAGAGGCTAAGGTGAACAAGTTTTCTCCCTCCTCCTTATGACACCCTTTTAGATACCTGAAAACTGCTATCATGTCCCCTCTCAGTCTTCTCTTTTCCAAACTAAACAAACCCAATTCTTTCAGCCTTCCTTCATAGGTCATGTTCTCAAGACCTTTAATCATTCTTGTTGCTCTTCTCTGGACCCTTTCCAATTTCTCCACATCTTTCTTGAAATGCGGTGCCCAGAACTGGACACAATACTCCAGCTGAGGCCTAACCAGAGCAGAGTAGAGCGGAAGAATGACTTCTCGTGTCTTGCTCACAACACACCTGTTAATACATCCCAGAATCACGTTTGCTTTTTTTGCAACAGCATCACACTGTTGACTCATATTTAGCTTGTGGTCCACTATAACCCCTAGATCCCTTTCTGCCGTACTCCTTCCTAGACAGTCTCTTCCCATTTTGTATGTGTGAAACTGATTTTTTCTTCCTAAGGAAGAATTTTGATGTGCTGAATTCAAATATGACAATTAAAACAACTGATTGGCTACGGTTTCTAAGATATTTAAGTTTGTACATTTTATGTCTATGTATATTGTGTAGATAGTAGAGTTTTAATCATAAATTGTAAACCTAGGTCTTTTCATGTGTTTATGGTTGCTTTACATGATAATATTTCACCTGTCCTGTTTATGTAACACTTTAAAAATCAGCAAAAGGGTTATATAAATAAAATTTATGATGAAACAAAAGGCAAAAAACTACTATGTACATACTTTAGTCCTATTCAGTGTCTACTCGGCGCTTCTTGGCTTGTCTCTTGTATTCATTAAATGGAGCATCTCTTGTCACTGTCCAGCGATAGTCTGCAAGCATTGATGGGCTCCATTTGAACTGATAGCGTTCTCCATTGTTGCAATGTCCTGGTGAAATCGCTCACCGTGCTGGTCGCTCACTGCTCCGCAGTTCGGTGGGAAAAAATCTAGATGAGAGTGCAAAAAATGTATCTTTAGTGACATGTTGCAACCAAGGCTTTTGTATGCCTTGAGAAGGTTTTCAACCAACAACCTGTAGTTGTCTGCCTTGTTGTTTCCAAGAAAATTTATTGCCACTAACTGGAAGGCTTTCCATGCCATCTGTTCCTTGCCATGCAGTGCATGGTCAAATGCATCATCTCGAAGAAGTTCACGAATCTGAGGACCAACAAAGACACCTTCCTTTATCTTAGCTTCACTTAACCTTGGAAATTTTCCACGGAGGTACTTGAAAGCTGCTTGTGTTTTTCAATGGGCTTGACAAAGTTCTTCATCAGACCCAGCATGATGTGTAAGGGTGGTAACAAAATCTTCCTTGATTCAACAAGTGGTGGATGCTGAACACTTTTCCTCCCAGGCTCCAATGACTGTCGGAGTGGCCAAGCTTTCTTGATGTAGTGGGAATCTCTTGCACGACTATCCCATTTGCAGAGAAAACAGCAGTACTTTGTGTATCCAGTCTGCAGACCAAGCAAAAGGGCAACAACCTTCAAATCGCCACAAAGCTGCCACTGATGTTGGTCGTAGTTTATGCACCTCAAAAGTTGTTTCATGTCGTCATAGGTTTCCTTCATATGGACTGCATGACCAACTGGAATTGATGGCAAAACATTGCCATTATGCAGTAAAACAGCTTTAAGACTCGTCTTCGATGAATCAATGAACAGTCTCCACTCATCTGGATCGTGAACGATGTTGAGGGCTGCCATCACACCATCGATGTTGTTGCAGGCTACAAGATCACCTTCCGTGAAGAAGAATGGGACAAGATCCTTTTGACGGTCACGGAACATGGAAACCCTAACATCACCTGCCAGGAGATTCCACTGCTGTAGTCTGGAGCCCAACAGCTCTGCCTTACTCTTGGGTAGTTCCAAATCCCTGACAAGGTCATTCAGTTCACCTTGTGTTATGAGGTGTGGTTCAGAGGAGGAGGATGGGAGAAAATGTGGGTTCTGTGACATTGATGGTTCAGGACCAGAAGTTTCATCCTCTTCCTCTCCCTCGTCTGACTCAAGTGAGAATGATTCTGGTGCATCAGGAAGCGGCAGTCCTTCTCCGTGGGGTACTGGGCGTATAGCTGATGGAATGTTTGGATAATGCACAGTCCACTTTTTCTTCTTTGACACACCTTTCCCAACTGGAGGCACCATGCAGAAGTAACAATTGCTGGTATGAGCTGTTGGCTCTCTCCAAATCATTGGCACTGCAAAAGGCATAGATTTCCTTTTCCTGTTCAACCACTGGCGAAGATTTGTTGCACAAGTGTTGCAGCATATGGGTGGGGCCCACCTCTTGTCCTGATCTCCAATTTTGCAGCCAAAATAAAGGTGATAGGCTTTCTTAACCATCGTGGTTATACTGCGCTTTTGTGATGCAAAAGTCACTTCACCACAAACATAGCAGAAGTTATCTGCACTGTTCACACAAGTACGAGGCATCTCTGTTCACTTTGGCTAAACAGAAATGTGTCCCTTTGCAAAATCAAACACTGACAAATAAGGGAGCACGACACTGTATGATTTCTAGAGCTGATATCTGGCAATTTGTTCAGCAGAGTGATGTAAGCTTCGTTATGATTGCATCACCCATGACTTCTAGGAATAACATGATGCAATTCATATCATGTATGACGCAATACCAGCTTCAGATTGCATCATTCATTGTTTTGCCTAAAAAGCAAGTACTGTCCAAACCCAGTCATAGATTTATTCATAGATCCAGTCAAAGATGTATTTTAGTCATTTCTGGTTTAAATTGAGATCCCTTCCCTTTATAACTCACTTTTCCTCCGCCATTCCCAAGTCAAGGGTCGTATATACTGACCCAATAGCATATCTTGAAAACTAGAGCCAATCAACAATTTTAAGCATCATTTTTGTTCTCAGTGACCCAGAATTAGTAAAGTTTGACTACATTTATTTCAGAAGCATTTTGGCTGTAGAGCAGTGATATTTGTGGTTGTCAATCTTTACCTTTGAGAAAGATTTCATACAAGATAGTATAATACCCTAAAGGCCAGATTTTTAAAGGAATGTAGGTCACTAGTGGGATTTTCAAAAGCATCTTGACTCTTTCAACCTTTAAAAATCTGGCCAATAGTGACTATTTGGGAGCCAAGTTCTACCCACAAGTGGTGACATGTGAAAAAGGACGAGGGTGCAAGATAGAAAGGCAAAGTAACAGTTGACAAAGGCAATCCCCGTTGGTGGATTATAGGAAACTGAAGCATTTTTGTCATCAACCCAGGAAAGTCAGTCAGTCTTGACGTCGTATAATCCCAAAGAATAAACTTGTGCATTAAAAAAATGAAAAAGCAAAAATTTAGAATTAAATACTGATGTCGGTACACTAGAAAGATTGAAATGTGATTGTTGATGCTCCTAGCAGCCATGAATATTTTCAATGATTATTGCTATAAAAATATCAATTAAATGGCATAATACATCTAGCTGCACGTTGTTAACGAAGATGAATGAAGTGCTAAGAGTTTTAAAAATAACATTTTAAAAAGTAAATAAATTAAAGGAGTGACACTCCATTTACAGTGGCTTGCAAGAAAAAGGCAGTACCCTTCAGGAAATCAGAACAGCAGATAAGACAAAACTGAACTGCAATGAGCCTTTATACAGACACAAACTAATAATGAATGGTTAGTTGACTTGTCCAGACATTGGGATGAATTGTGCTTTTAAGTTCACAGCCCTGGGAAGCGTATGATGAGATGAACCATCTCTTAAGGGGGGAAAAAAGTCTCTCTGCCCCCCAACACCCCATTTTTGCAGGCACTAAAGATGGTGCATCCCCATCTGAGGTAACTGTTACCCCCTCTGCTCCTCCCCATCCCAGGGATTTCCCCTATGCTGCTATCTTGCAGAGCTTCAACCCCATTCTCAACACTAGCTCCTACCCATCCCTGATTTAGCCCCTCTCTCCTCTTTCCCCGTCTCCCATTGTTAGATCTTCCTGTGCATTCAGTTTGGCCCCTGCAACTCCTGTGAGCAGCAGGGAGCACATTGCTATCCCCAGGAAGAACAGAGTCAGGGCAACAGTTTCAACAGGTGTTACTGAGCATGCTCGGTACCAGCAAAGCACAAATTCTGACAGTCAGCAGTTTGTAACATTACACAACACCCACCTACAGCAGTTAGGGATGTGACTTTTTTCACACCTCTAGCCAACAAAGCTACATCAGCAAAAGTTTGTAGTATAGAACAAACCTTCCATTCAGACTACAATCAACTTTGCATGCAGAAGAGAGTCATGTACTCACTCCATAACTATTAAATAAAAGTATTTAGGAACAATGTACAATAATGTATTCAAAATATAGATGTAAGTGTAAGATATATTCGCCTGCTTTTCTTTTCAAGTTCTGCAGCTCCTCTTGGCCAACAGCAGCTTGTAAACTGACATTCTTAAAGCTGCAGAAAGGCATTATTTTCAATTGCTTGAATAAAGTTTCTTCAGTTCTTTAAACATTGTTTAATAAGAGCTCAAATTTATCATGACCACCGAAACCACAAGATCTTTTGGGTCACAGTGATCAAGACGGAGAGCCACAATTGCTGTAGGGGAGCTTCTCTCTCTCTCTCTCTCTCTCTCACACACACACACACACACACACAAAATCAATCCACCCACCAACCTACCTGTGCCATAGCTTGTTGACAAGTCATACTGTTTTGGTTTCTATCCCCTACTGCCTTTTAGCTGAAAAAAAATTAACAGTTCTGGTGTTCTCTATCTACCCCTGTTAAGCCATGGCAACCTATTAATTCTAAAGCGCCCATTCAGAAGGAAAGATGATCTTGTAGTAAAGTCATAAGATTTTTTGAGTTCTATTCCTGGCTCTACCACAAACTTCTTGTGACCATGGGAGACTTACTTAACCTCTGTGCCTCGGTTTCCCCATCTGTAAAAATGGGGATAGGAATACTTCTAACTCAGAGGAGTGTTCAGGATAAACTAATTTTTGTAAAGCACACAGAGGTCTTTTGAGACATTCAACGTATTACTTACTCATAAACCAAGTCACTACTCATACACTACATACAAGCCAAAATAAGTGAAAATATTAAAGTGTGACACTGATATAGAAAAACTATCCAAATGCAAAAAAGTATCTCATTCCGCTGAAACTTATCAACACAAATTCTGTAGAACATTAGAATGACTATGTAAAAATGGTACCTCACACAGGAGATCTGCTCCTTTTGTTTAATCTTAGTTATAGAAACCTACTGCTCCAACAAAACAAATACGTTTTAACTACTTTAACTACTCCTGTTAGCTATAGCATTACTACATTGCTATGGGAAAGTGAGATGCATTCGTTTCTGACTTCTGGTTCATGAAGAGATTTTTTTATTTCTAAAATGCATACAATTTTATGTGGAAGGCATAAACTGTAATCAAGGAATTCCAGTGTCACTTTAAAGCCACTTTTCACACTAGAACCACACTTTAAAGGAGTTATAAATCAAAGAAAGATCAACAGAAAGTGAAGAAAAAATAGCCAGTGTTCATAATAGAGAGAAATTTAGAGTATGAGAATTTGCAAGCCCAGTACCGATACATGCCAAATCATTTTTAGCCAAACATTTACCATTTTCTGCTCCATCCTTCAAATCTCCCCAAGTACACGATATTTCAGAGTCAAGACGTGTATTTATGTTTTAGTCTGTCCCCCATTTTACAGATTTTTAATGCTGGCGAGCACAAATATAAGCAGACATATCGCAACACTACAGATGGCAAGTCTTATTTAACTCTTAAAACAAAAGCTTGCTACTCTCCAGTTGGTATTGGAGTTCTAAATCTATTTTTGCCCCAGACCAGGGGTGAAAGTAAGCAGAAAGTGGCAGCCAGTACACTGCTGACCGTACCGGCAGGGCCAATGATGGGGGGGATAGGAGGGGGGAAAAGAGAGAGAAAAAAGAAAGCTGCCCCGGGCCCAGCGATTTAAAAGGGTCCAGGGATCCTGGCAGCGGTTGGAGCCCTTGGCCCTTTAATTCACTGCCGGAGCCTTTAAATCACTAAAGGGCTGGCTGGGGGAGTCTGGCCCCAGCCCCACCCCTTCTGCCCAAGGGCCTGCCCCTTCCAGGGGCCTAGAGCCGCCGCCCTCTCCCCTCCTGCCCCCACCCCCAACCTTGTCCAGGACCCAGACTCCCCTGTGTACCAGTAAGTCTGTTAAGTTACTTTCACCCCGGCCCAGACGGAATACAAAACTGAAGTATGTATATTTATTTTAAAATAATTAGTATTAGAATACTTACTGCACAGACATTTGTCTAACAAAAATTGTATAAGATTAGATTACTTTTTAATTTGAAATTGTTTAATACTCACCCTTTGTTCTTTCACTCTCAAGTGCATTTAAAACATACTATTGAAGCTTTTATGGTTGTAGGTAAAGGCTGTCTTCTTTAAAGAATAGTGAGAGTACCACCTATAGGATTTCCAACAGTTTCTTTTCCAAAACTATTTTCCATTATGTAACAAATTAAGCGTCTTTAAAATGTTCCTCCTGACACACACTGTTCTTCTTTACAAGAAAATTTTACTTTCTTGCTTACGACACAGAGTAGGGTCTTACTAAGCCAAAACTGACCAAAAAGCCCCCAAAATCATATACCTTATGTCCTGCTTGTCTATATATGATACAACATGCCAGTCACTGTTTAGCTCAACATATTTCAAAATTATTTCTCACTTCCTCCACCACATTTGCCAAGAAAAAAAAAGTTTGCTTTCATTTTTAAAAGCCACACCTCCAAGTTTGGGGGAGGGATTTTTGCCAGTGAAATATTTTCAGATTACCAGAAGACTGCACTCTTAGTTCCTTTGTTCTAATACTTAAAATATTCAGCCTTTTAGGCTTCCTAACTAGCACCAACTTACAGTTAAGTACAATCCTCACTGTTCTGAGAGCAGGAAAAGTTGCAACTGACAGCTGTCATGACAATCTCTGGATTCAAACAAATGCCTGGTGATTAATGTCCATACAAAGCATGCACATGTGACTAAATAAGCATTTTGCAATTCTGTGACAGAGCATAAATTTTAGTGGTTTGGGTTTTTTTGCTCCATTAGCCTGGTAATGGAGATACGAAAGCAATCTGAGAATTGTATCAGTTTTGAGGTTATGATCATTTTAAAGTATGAATTGCTTAATCTTAAAGTTAACAGATTGTGCACACAGTCCTCCAGGAACTGTATAGACATACTGTTAGTCCTGCAAGCTCCAGACTACAGACCTGAAAGTGGCATTGTTATTTGGTACAGAAGTTTGATTGTTCTTCACTATTTCCTGAATCTCTATATGTTTAATTTATAAAACACCCAGGACTTCATGTCTATTTTCATTTCCAGCCCCTCTTAACCAAGAGCGTCTCTCACCACAGCAAGAGGCATGTTGAACAGGCTGAATGATTTTCAAATACAAAAGTTAGTGAAGTAAAAGAAACTGCTCTGCTAGTTGAACCAGCAGAAGAAAAACACTAGAGCAGGTCTTACACATTCTGTTTGGAAGAGGACAGTGTCTCACACACCAGCTCACTTTACAGTGACAAACAAGGCTGCCCCTTCTCCTTTTGTGGCTTCCCAAGGTCAGAAAGAAGATTTTCAAAATCTATCTGTACTCATGCACAAATGAATTCCATCAGCTTTATAGCGATGCTCTTTAACTGGGCTAATGATACAAGGGGGAAATCCTAAGTGGCCAAGAAGTTGTCTACTTCCCTTAGCGCTACTATCCTAGTTGAACAACACTAATGAAAACTTTCTATGTGTTGGAAAAGGAGGTCCCAATCATTAAACAGTAGGAAAATGTATTCCTGCTTATGTGAAAACTTCCATTCTTTGAGTAATAAAGTTCACAAATCAGTTACAATGGGTGGAAGCAGAATCAGATCTGTCAGGCACCAGCAGCAGCCCACATCCTGAAGTTCCATCCAGTTGAGAACTTCCACAGCCAGGATAACTTAAATCTACTGTGAGGGGGGGAACTGCAGCCTGCCAGCTGAGCCTCCCCACCCCCAAAAATGAGTCACCGGGTGGAGAGCGGAATACACAGACCGTTCTTTTTGCCTCTGGCCTTTCTCAGCCTAGCTTGCTCATTCCCTGAAGAATGCAGGGGCACCAGCCCCTACAAATGCCTCAGAAGGAGAAGTAGAGCTGAGGAGATGATGTCCCTGGCTGGGAATCAGTCATATTATTGAACCAAACTCTTAATCTAAAAATGTGAAGTGAACTTCGGAATTTCCCTCAAAACAACTCTGAGCAATGAGGTCTGCCTGAGTTGCCTACCACTGCGGGGATAGGGAAAAAAAATGGAGGGACCTTCAGTTGGTGGGACAAGACAGGTCTGCTTCTGCACCCAGCTGCAAGCAGCCTGAAGTACCCATTGTAATGGATATGTGGACACTATTATGAAGAATAAGAATGAGGAGTACTTGTGGCACCTTAGAGACTAACAAATATATTTGGGCATAAGCTTTCGTGGGCTAAAACCCACTTCAATAGATGCATACAGTGGAAAATACAGTAGAAAGAGATATATACAGAAAACATGAAAAATGGGGGTTGCCATACCAACTCTAACGAGACTAATCAATTAAGGTGGGCTATTATCAGCAGGAGAAAAAAAACTTTTGTAGTGATAATCAGGATGGCCCATTTCAAACAGTTGACAAGAAGGTGTGAGTAACAGTAGGGGAAAAATTAGCATGGGGAAATAGAATGAAGAATGTAATTACCTGTCCATAATTTGGGATAAATTTAAATTTATTAAACAAAAAAAGCCTAGCCCCACAAATTATTTAAATACATTTTTCTAAGATTCCTTTCCTATATTTCAGTTTAGATTACAAATGAAAA
>NW_020664490.1:14335705-14345549 GCF_002925995.2 Terrapene triunguis
TGTGAGAGCAAGGGGGAGACCTTTATGGCGGGGTGGGAGCTAGAGGCAAATAGCCTGGCTGCTGATTACGTCCAGCCAGACAGCCGGGCCATTAGAAGATCCCAGCGGGACGCCCTGTGCATCCGGGAGGCTTTGAAAGCTAGGTTCCTGAGTGAGCAGGGCAACCAGTGACTTTTCAGTTTGTGGACAGAAAAGCTGAACCTGCCCCCGTTTCTTTACCCAGTTCATTTTGACTATCCTCTCCAGTTACATACAACCTTCACCCCCTTCCCCTTCCCAAAAAATAAAATCATTTCGATTTTTTAATGAACACCGTTGTCTGTATTGCTGTTTTCGCGGGAATATTTTAAACCGGGGACGCAGACTGTGGCGGGGGGCGGGTTTAGTGTTCTGATGCAAATGATGCTTCTAAACTCCCGGAATGACAGGCTCCGCACTGGTGGACTGGTTATTTCAATGGAGCCTGCCAGCACTCCTGGGGGGGACTGTGTGTATGTGTCGGCTATGTGACTTTCTGGCAGGGGGGGTAGGGTTACAGATCCCCTGCTGCGTGGATCTGTGAGCCAGGATAAGGACCGCTGCATAAGATCTGTAACTGCCCTCCCCCGCCACAAAGTCACAGAGCAACCCCCCCCCCCCCCCAAAACATGAAAAGCACCTCCCAGACTGACCAGGGTAACCAGTGACTGCACTGTGTATGTGTCCTGATGCTGGACCTGACCCCGCCTCTGTAGCCTGCTAAAGGTGACTGTCCTGTCCAATTACCAAGCCCCTTCCCCCCCTCCAGACAGACTCTCCCTCAAAAGAACCTGACCGAAACAGTAATGAACAGAAACAAACATTTTATTGCGAACCAGACATGAAACGTGGGGGGTGAAACTTGGACGGGGGCTTGTGTGAGGTGGGTAGGAAAGGACTTATGAAATTTTGGGGAATGTCAGCCTTCTACTGCTAGAGCAGTCTGCAGGGGTTGATTGAAAGTTTTAACGGCCCTTGCCGCCCCTCCTTCTTTGGACTTTGGGTGAGGGTGGTGTGGGACTTGGTGGCGGGTGAGGGCGGTTACAGATAGACTGCAGCGGGGCTCTGTCCTCCTGCCTCCGGTCTTGCAGAACATCCACAAGGCGCCGGAGCGTGTCCGTTTGCTCCCTCATTAGTCCAAGCAGCTTTTCAGTAGCCTGTTGGTCCTCCTGACGCCACCTCTCCTCCCGTTCCATGACTGCTCGGTGCATTTGTGACAAGTTCTCCCTCCACTGTGTCTGCTGGGCTGCCTGGGCTCGGGAGCAGCCCATTAGTTCTGTGAACATGTCTTCACGCGTCTTCTTCTTCCTCCGCCTAATCTGCGCTAGCCTCTGGGAGTGTGCTGACAGGCTGGGTTGGGAGACAGTCGCAGATGTGTCTGTGTGAATTTTAAAAAGGGAGTGAATTCCTGAGACAGATAAATGAAATTGTATACAAAGAACCTAGTCTTTCTCTGTGAACAAGACCATGCACTGAACCTCTCACATGCGCACTCAGGACAAGGTCGAATTTTCGGCCGTCGCCTTCAGTGCCTGTGGACTTGCGGAGGTCTTGGAGTGTTCAGAGAACTGTGGCTGGAGACCTGAACTTCTGGAGCGGGCAATAATGGTAAGCCGCAGACTTGTGGCTGCTTAAAACTCCAGCTGTAGCACTGGCCTCCTTTCACATTGAAAGCAATGCCAGTCTCTGCTGCCAGCAATCAGGACAGCATCAACTCTGCCCCTGTCCCACCCCCTCGCGGCTGTCCCAGGGAAAGATCCCTGTATGCTGCCCCTCTCCCTCCACCGCGTGGCTGTAAAGCAGTCCCAATACTAACAGTCCCCTCCCTAATTCAAAGCAGGGCGTCATGAGCGACATCACCCTCCTGAGGATCCCGGACACCCAGAGAGAACGCATGCTGCGGGAAAGCATGCAGAAACCGGGGCCGTATGCCGCCATGCTATGTCGGGCCATGATCCCCGAGTACCTGATTGTGGCATGGAGGGGACATGTCTGCTACCACGGAGGGCCCACTAAGATCGCCCTACCCCGGAACCTGATCAACAGGCTTGAGCTCTACCTCCACGAGACCTACGAGGAGTTCTCCTACGAGGATTTCTCGTCGATCCCCGGCCACATTGACCGGATTTTCGCGTAGGTGCACTGGGACTTTGGAGTGGAGCGTCTTGGGCCTGGGAATCATGTAGTAACGGACATTGTGAAATTTTTTTAAAATACTTGGGACTAAATTGAGAAGAGCCTAAGACAGAGAAATCATGCAAAACCCATTTGTTACCTTTGTAAATATTCCTGTTTTGTACCTGATTATTTTTTTACTAGTTTACAGCACTTTTATAAATATACATTGTTAATAGTATAAATATTACCGTTCTGTTTTAAATAAATGTTTACATGTTTACAGCACTTACTGCTTGATCCGTCCCCTGATTCTGTGTCCGGGGTAAGGGATGGGGACGGTTGGTACGGGATCTCGGTAAGGGTGATGAAGAGCTCCTGGCTGTCGGGGAAATCAGCGGTGCCAGCGCTGTCGACTGCCTCGTCCTCCTCATCTCCTTCCTCCTCTTCCCCGTCCGCTGTCATGTCCGACATGATCCCATCCTCGGAGTCCACGGTCAGGGGTGGGGTAGTGGTGGCGGCCGCTCCCAGGATGGAATGCAGTGCCTCGTAGAAACGGGATGTGTGGGGCTGGGATCCGGAGCGTCCGTTAGCCTCTTTGGTTTTTTGGTAGCCTTGTCTCAGCTCCTTGATTTTCACGCGGCACTGCGTTGCATCCCGGCTGTAGCCTCTCTCTGCCATGGCTTTGGAGATCTTCTCGTAGATCTTAGCATTCCTTCTTTTGGAGCGCAGCTCTGAAAGCACGGACTCATCGCCCCACACTGCGATGAGATCCAAGACTTCCCGATCAGTCCATGCTGGGGCCCTCTTTCTATTGGATTGCACGGCCATCTCTGCTGGAGAGCTCTGCATAGTTGCCACTGCTGCTGAGCTCCCCTCGATGTCCAAAGAGGAACTGAGATTCAAACTGCCCAGACAGGAAAATGAAAATGAATTCAAATTTTCCCGGGGGTGTGGCTGGTCAGAGCATCCGAGCTCGGACTGCTGTCCAGAGCGTCAACAGAGTGGTGCACTGTGGGATAGCTCCCGGAGCTATTACCGTCGATTTCCATCCACACCTAGCCTAATTCGATATGGCCATGTCGAATTTAGCGCTACTCCTCTCGTTGGGGAGGATTACAGAAATCGATTTAAAGAGAGCTTTATGTCGAACTAAATGGCTTCCTGGTGTGGACGGGTGCAGGGTTAATTCGATATAACGGCGCTAAAGTCGACATAAAAGCCTAGTGTAGACCAGGCCTAAGACATTCAGCAACTTCAGCTTGCAATTTTGGTTCCAGAGACTTTGTCAAACTTAGCTCTTCCAACCATGACTAGCACCTATAGCACTGCAAGACTTGCTCTTCATTGAAACATTCTGTGCCTGGATGTCTGCTACCTCCAAAGAGCATAAAAAGTATGAAGTAACATGTATCATGATACGATGTGTAGCTGTGAAAAAGAATGAACTGGCAATTAAATTTGAAAAGTTGTAAATACTTTGTATAAGAGAGGCATTCTGAAGAAAATCTGCAATTTACTGGCTTTGGGGAAAGGTATGGCCGATAAAATGAGAAACAGCAAAGATCCAGGCAGTCGAGAAGCCTGGGGACTTATAGCAGAAGGAGAAGGCTTTTTACATATGTTTGGCAGTTGATTAAATAAACTAGACCCCACAAAGGGACATTGTTCACTGTATACAAGCCTCATTGAGCATTCTGAAAGGCCACTAAGGGAAACTGAGGCACAGACCCAATTGTGTTTCCACACCAGGGCACTCCGGAGTGAATTCCCACCATAACATACCCATATAGCAAAGTGTTTAAAGCAGTGGTCACCAACTGGTAGATCGCCATCGGCTGGTTGATCCTGGAGCCTCTGCCAGTTGATCACGATCTCCTGGTTGGTGACCACTGCTTTAAACACTCTGCTATATGGGTACGTTATAATGGGCATTCACCCCTCCGCCACGAAAAGTCCAGCAGCGCAGCAGGGCTAAAGCAGGCTCCCTGCCTGCCCTGGCCCCACGCTGCTCCTGGAAGCGGCCAGCACACCGGAGGCCCCGGGGCAGGAGGGACAGGGGTCTTTGCGCACTGCTCCTGCCTGCAAGCACTGCCCCCGCAGACCCCATTGGCCAGGAATGGGGAACTGTGGCCAATGGGAGCTGCGGGGACAGTGCCTGCAGGCAGGGGCAGCATGCAGAGCCACATGCCCCCCCTCGCCCGAGGTCATAGGGGCGTGATGGCCGCTTCCGAGAGCGGCGTGGGGCCGGGGCAGGCACGGAGCCTGCCTTAGCCCTGCTGCGCCGCCAACCGGGAGCCACCCAAGGTAAGTGCCGCCCGGTGGAAGCCCGCACCCTTCTTGCGCCCCAACCTCCAGCCCCCTCCCAGACCCACACCCCATACCCCCTCCTGTACCCCAACCAACTGTCCCAGCCCTGTGCCCCCTCGCAGAGCCAGCACCCCATACTCCTCCTGTACCCCAACCAACTGCCCCAGCCCTGAGCCCCCTCCCAGAGCCAGCACCCCATATCCACTCCTGCACCCCAACACTCTGTCCCAGCCCAGAGCCCCCTCCTGCACCCAAACTCCCTCCTGCACCCCAACCCCCTTCCCCAGGCTCAGCCTGGAGCCCCCTCCCACATTCCGAAACCCTCGGCCCCAGCCCAGAGCCCGCATCCCCTCCCAAACCCTAACCCAGTGAAAGTGAGTGAGGGTGGGGGAGAGTGAGCAATGGAGGGAGTGGGAATGGAGTGAGCGAGGCGGGGCAGATCCTGGGTTGCACTTAAATTCAGAAAATGATCTTGTGCATAAAAAGGTTGGAGACCACTGGTTTAAAAGTTACTAGGCTAAATTCTGCACTCAGTTATACTTTTGTAACCCCACTAGTTTTAATGGGGTTGGATAGATATAGCCAAGGACCAGATCAGACCCACAAAATGTAAGTAATTTTACTTCTTTAGGCACTTTAATATGAAGGACCTAGAAGCCTTGAAGTTGGAAGCATACCATTTTGGAGATCCTGTTAAAAAGATGATCACAGTGCAGTCTGCTGGTCACATTCAGACATAATGTGGCCTGGAAACAATATTTTGCCCTGTAGAAGGTGTTTTCACATGTGCTGCCTTCTGAAAAGCAGTTTAGTTCTTTTAATCTCAAGCACCCAGCAAATATGAAGACACCAGCTCTCATTTACTCCTATTGCCAGGATTAATATGGACAGGAGCAAAGAACGGGGACAACGGAAATAACGCACAGTATTGCACTAAAAATTAGTAAATACTACAAGTTAGGTAAAGAGTCAAAGTGCAACATCAACTAAGACTCAGCCAATTTTGGATGGTTATAGCTAAGCCTCAGTTTCTAATGACTGTGTGGTGTATGTGCCAGAACACCCTTCAGTCTTTTTACAGCCTCAGTTGCTAACTATAAACCTCCAAAAGTAAAGACGTGAAAAAAAGCATTTGAGATACTGTACAGCTACATTATACAGGTCATTTCTAAACTGCAAGAGAACATTAAGTTGCCTTGCCGCTGTTTTACTAAGGGATACAAGAGCCACCCCCCATACTCTTAGTGATTATTCCTATTATATAATTTACCATGAGGCATAAAAGGGGTGGAAGGCGTGTCCCAGCTCACTATTAGTGGCACTGATGCTAGTATTTACAAGTCAGAAGTCAGTTAGGGATTTTATTCTCTTAAATCCTCAGGACTGACCATTGCAGGATTTCCACAGAAATAACCCACAGAAAAAGATCTAGCTTGAACATACTTAACAGATTTCTATTCAGATACCCAAGTAGTATTCTCCATTGCTTGACAATAAAATATCGATATTCTGACAATATAATATGGAGATATAATATTTCCAAACAGCAATATCTCCATTGCGGATAGGTCAAACTGAAGCTTCAAAGTTAGTCAACTTTTTCACTTCTTCTATCTGCATCATGTAGCTTTAATAAACACCTTCCCCATCAAACCTACTTACCTGCCCAAATGAAAGAAGCAATAAAGTTGTGTTTTCCTGACCACAAAGGGGAAGAGTCAGTGGCGCTGTCTTCCAGAGAAATACAATACAATGTAGGAAGTTACAAATTAAGTTACAAGTTGAGTGGAATGTTGAACATTCATATACTGATCTGACGGGTTAGCGCTCAGTGCATTCAACTGAAACGATCATTTATTAAAAGTATCTATATGCAATGCTTTTTTCTTTGTTTTATTCTCATAGTAGTAATTGCCACACCTCAGGACATTTTCTTTAGACAGGTATCAGGGGGTAGCCGTGTTAGTCTGTATCTGCAAAAACAACAAGGAGTCTGGTGGCACCTAAAGACTAACAGATTTATTTGGGCATAAGGTTTCGTGGGTAAAAACCTCACTTCTTCAGATGCATAGAGTGAAAGTAGACAGATGACTAAACTACCTAGACACTGTGCCTCAGACTAAAAACTCCTCCCAGAGGGTCAGTCCTCATGAACTGATTTCTGAATTTGTTATTGCTCAAGTAAAAATTGTCTTTTCTTGTATTCTTTATCTTTGGAGGCTGTCTGATCAATGGCCAAAGCCAGTAATACTGCTATCCCAGTTGTTGTAAAGAATGTGTTAGTGCTCTTTGCTAAATATTCTCCCCCTCCCCGCCCCGGAAAATGCTATTTCTATGCATGTGCATACTACTATTATGCAGTCAGGCTAATAGAATAAGTATTGTGCAATCACTGGAGGCAATTCACATCTGTTAGAATATGAATACCCTTAATTTTGGTAGAGGACTGTTCAGTTCTTGGAGCACAGATTCCTTGGTGGTAGAAATTTGAGGACAAGTCTATTATAGAGATAAATGTGGATACGTGTTCAAGGAAAAAGGAGTGGTGGGGATGAGGGGGGGAGATAGGTGAATGTTTAGGTTTTTAACTTCAAACTAGGGCTCAAAAGTTGTTCATTTTATCATGCAAGTAATAAAGGAGGACACAGTTTTTGCAGAGTCAGATTATGTCTGCATTTGAAATGTAATAATTTGTTATAACTCAGGCTATGGCTACGCTACAACTTAAGTCAACATAAGTTGTGGGCGGGGGGGGGGGGGGGGGTGAATTATCCACCACCTGATGACACAACTTATGCCAACTTAAGCGTTGGTGTGGAGAGCACTATGTTGGCGAGAGAGATCTCCCGACGACATAGCTACCGCCGCTCGCAGGGGCTGGAGTATTTAAGCCAAGGGGACAGCTCGCTCCCGTCTGGTTAGAGCAGCGACACTAGAGAGCTTACTGCGGTGCAGCTGCACCACTGTAAGCTCTCTAGTGTAGCCATAGCCTCTGTAATAACATTTATACACCTGTGACCTCGATTAGGATGGCTTCACAAAGCCATCCTAATGAATGGAAAGAAAGCAAAGTGGCCTCTAATTAGGAATCTAATTACATTTTGGGTTCCCCCCCCCCACAAAAAAGGATTTTTTTTCTCTTTCCTATGAACTCCTAAGATCTAGGTTCAAATCAAGTTTGAATCAAAAGATCGAAGTTCAATTTGATTAGGTTAAAACAATTTTGTGTTCTTGCCCTAAACTTTCCTGGACATTGGTCTAGCCCAGAGGTGGGCAAACTACAGCCCGTGGGACCATGCTGCTGCCTGGCCCTTGAGCTCCTGGCTGGGGAGGCTGTCCCCCAGCCCCTCCCCTGCAGTCCCCCCTTCCCTGCAGCCTCAGCTCGCCGTGCTGTCAGCGCTCTGGGCAGCAGGGCTGCAAGCTCCTGCCAGGCTGCACGGCGGCACAGCTGGCTCCAGCCGGGCAGCACGGCTGCCAGTCCTGCTGCTCTGAGCAGCATGGTAAGGGGGTAGGGAGCGGGGGGGGGGGGGGGGGGGGTGGGATAGGCGTGGCAGTCCCGGGGGGCCTGTCAGGGGCCAGGGGTGTGGATAGGGATCGGGGCAGTCAGGGGACAGGGAGGATTGGATAGGGGATGGGGTCCCAGTGGGCAGTTAGGGGTGGGGAGGGCCAGGGGACAAGGAGCAAAGGGGGTTGGATGGGTCAGGGGTTCTGAGGGGGGCAGGAAGTGGGAGTGGGCGGAGGCCAGGCTGTTTGGGGAGGCACAGCCTTCCCTACCTGTCCCTCCATACAGTTTCGGAACCCTGATGTGGCCCTCAGGCCAAAAAGTTTGCCCACCCCTGGTCTAGCCAAAGCCTCCATTTTGGCACAAGGCAGTCTTGATTCAAAAGGCCCAGGTCTAGATTAACAGAGATGAGGCAATTTGAAATAGTTGAAGAGACTGAGCTGTGCAGAGAACCCAGTACCTGCACCATACCTGTCTCTAGCAGATTAATCCTTCATGTTCATTAGCATCAAATTCATGCAGATTTATTTTTTTTTAAAAAAGCATTCTATTATCAGGACTGCTGACCAACTAGAGATTTCACATTAAGGAACCTAACTAAGAAATCTCTTTCTGAACTGCTTCTTTATCATGAATCTTCCACTCTACCTCAACTATTTACTTTTCTTACTGGAACAATGAGAAAAAAAACAAAATGCTTTATTGGAAGAACATAAACAGAGATCAACCAAAAGCACAATATTTTTAAGACTCGCCACCATAAATATTCTACTTTAAATAGTCTTAACTGGTGTATATTTATCACTAGATGATTAACATACTCCCTGTAATACATAACAGGAAGTCTTATTCCTTCCTGTTACCTACAGTATATCAGTGCCAGATACACATGAACTGCCAGAGTATTTGCAAGCTAGTCTAAGAACTAAAAGTAAGTCTTTAAGAAGACTTCAACCAGCTTGAAATCCTGACGTAAAAGGGCTATTAGCTCATAATTCAAACTCTTAACAAAAAGGAATTGGTGAACTGGCCTATTGCTATTCAATGAACTAATATTTTAGTGGCCAATCTCAAGTCTCCTTAGAGTGCAAAGATTTAGGTTCACCCTGGCACAAGCATCTCCCAACTGTTTTTCCTTCTTCCAAGGTTTGAATCTGACAATGGCCTTGGCTACACTTGCGAGTTACAGCGCTGTAAAGGCTCCCCCAGCGCTGTAACTCACTCCCCGTCCACACTGGCAACGCATTTGCAGCGCTGTATCTCCGTGGTTGCAGCGCTGCATGTACTCCACCTCTCCGAGAGGAATAGCGAGTATTGCGCTGCCGCTGCGGCGCCAGTGTGGCCACCCAATGCGCTGTGAATGGCCTCCAGAATTATTCAGCAGTATCCCACAATGCCTGTTCTAGCCACTCTGGTCATCAGTTGAAACTCTACTGCCCTGGCCTCAGGTAACCAACCACGTGACCGACTCTTTACATTCCCCGGGAATTTTAAAAATCCCCTTCCTGTTTGCTCAGCCCGGCGTGGTGTGGAGTGCTATCAGCGAATCTTTCCAGGTGACCATGCCTCCATGCGCCAAGCGAGCCCCAGCATGGAGCAATGGCGAGTTGCTGGACCTCATCAGTGTTTGGGGGGAGGAAGTTGTACAGTCCCAACTGCGCTCCAGCCGTAGGAATTACGATACCTTCGGGAAGGTATCAAAGGACATGATGGAAAGGGGCCAAGACCGAAACGCCCTGCAGTGCAGGATTAAAGTGAAGGAGCTGCGGAGTGCCTACCGCAAAGCCCGCGACGCAAACGGCCGCTCGGGTGCTCCCCACGCGACCTGCCAATTCTACAAAGAGCTGGATGCGATACTTGGGGTTAACCCCACCTCCACTCCGAGCACCACCATGGACA
>NW_020664490.1:14345649-14368390 GCF_002925995.2 Terrapene triunguis
GGGGGGGGGGGGGGAGGAAGAGGGGGAGGAGGAAGAGGGGGAGGAAAACGGGAGTGATGGTGGTGGGCCGGATGGAGACACCCCGGAATCCCCGGAGCCATGCAGCCAGGAGCTCTTCCCAAGCCAGGAGGAAGGTAGCCAGTCACAGCAGCCGGTACTTGGTGGAGGACAAACAGAAGAGCAGGTTCCCGGTAAGCGGCTTTCTTTTTCGGGAAGGAATTTTTTCGGTGCGGGCTCTTTGGGAGAGGAGGGTTAGGCATGCATGCCTAGATGCGGAATAGTGCATTGATGTGGTTTATCACATCACGGTAATCGGCCTCGGTGATCTCCTCGAATGTCTCATCCAGAACGTGTGCAATGTACTTGCGCAGGTTTATCGGGAGAGCCACCGTGGTCCTTGTCCCAGCCAGGCTAACATGTCCGCGCCACTGTGCCGCGAGGGGGACCATTGCTGCACACAGGCAAGCTGCATATGGGCCAGGGCGGAAGCCGCATTGCAGTAGAAGACCCTCCCTTGCTTCCCAGGTCACCCTCAGCAGCGAGATATCGTCCAGGACGAACTCCTCTGGAAAATGTTGGGACAGTGTTCAGTGTAGGTGCCCCCTGAAGCTGTTGGCTCTCCCCAAGGCACAGAAACCCAGAGGACAGTGCAGCCCTGAAACAAACAGTCCCCCTTACTCACCATTTTGAGGCTCCCGTGGGATGTGTGCGCTCTGTTTCGGCGGGAAACTTATGCTATTGTGTAGACCCTGTGTGTTTTCTACTCCTTAAGTGCGGGTATAAGTGTCTGGTTTTCTACTCCTTAAGTGTCTGGTATAAACAATGCTGCCTCTGTTAAATGTTGCGTTTTGCCTATACAGCTGCATCAACCTTGAGACCTCAGCCGTCCCTCTTATCGCCTGCTCAGAGGCTGCAAAGACTCAGGAAAAGACCGCGAAAAAGCAAAGATGACATGCTGCAAGAAGTGATGCGACAATCTATTAAAGAGAATGAGAAAGCACAGGACTGGAGGGAGAGAGAAAGCAGGATCCGCCAGGAAAACGCAGCGCACTGGCGGCAAAGCACCGCGCACTGGCAGCAAAGCACTGATAGGCTCATAAGCATCCTGCAGTGCCAAGCAGATGCTATCCAGGAGCTGGTAGCCGTGCAGAAAGAGGAGCAGTACCGCAAACGCAAACGCCACCCCCCCCCCACAGCCCTTGTCCCAAAACTCTTTCCGTTGTGCCCCACTGTCACCTCCAACCCACTTTCCCCAACTTCCGTGTTCTTCACGCCACCCGCTGCCTCCAACACCAGTATCTTCACCACCCAGCCCTGAAAACCACGACCCTTACCCTCTGCACTCAACCCCCATCACCATGCAGTATAGCTGTCCTGAAGTGCAGCACTCACTGCACAGCACACCAGACAGGACATACACGAATCTGTGATTGTACTGTTCCCCACTCCACCCCCTTGTTTCTTTTCAATAAATAAATTTTTTTTCTTTTCAATAAATGGATTCTTTGGCTTTGAAAACATTCTTTATTATTGCATAAAGTAAAAGACTCCTTAGCCCAGGAAATAAACAGGCACTGCAAGTCTGCTTGTCTGCTAAGCAGACACTGATTCCTAAAGATTGGAACTACTGCACTTCACTCCCGTGCAGGGCACCAGATATCACTGCTGGTTTTCAGCCTCAAATTGCTCCCTCAAGGCATCCCTAATCCTTGCAGCCCCGCGCTGGGCCCCTGTAATAGCCCTGCTCTCTGGCTGTGCAAATTCAGCCTCCAGGTGTTGAACCTCGGAGGTCCATGCCTGAGTGAAGCTTTCACCCTTCCCTTCACAAATATTATGGAGGGCACAGCACGCGGATATAACCGCGGGGATGCTGTTTTTGGCCAAGTCCAGCTTCCCATAGAGAGATCGCCAGCGGCCCTTTAAATGGCCAAAGGCACACTCCACAGTCATTCGGCACCGGCTCAACCTGTAGTTGAACCGTTCCTTGCTGCTGTCAAGGCTCGCTGTGTAGGGTTTCATGAGCCACGGCATTAACGGGTAAGCAGGATCTCCAAGGATCACAATGGGCATTTCAACTTCCCCTACCATGATCTTCCGCTCTGGGAAAAAAAGTCCCGGCCTGCATCTTCCTGAACCACCAAGTGTTCCGATAGATGCATGCGTCATGCACCTTTCCGGGCCAGCCTGTGTTAATGTCAATGAAACGCCCACGGTGATCCACAAGCGCCTAGAGAACCATAGAGAAATACCCCTTCCGATTAACGTACTCGGATCCTAGGTGGGGTGGTGCCAGAATAGGAATGTGCGTCCCATCTATCGCCCCTCCACAGTTAGGGAACCCCATTTGTGCAAAGCCATCCACTATTTCCTGCACGTTACCCAGAGTCACGGTTCTTCTGAATAGTATGTGATTAATGGCCTTGCAAACTTGCATCAACATGATTCCAACGGTCGACTTTCCCACTCCAAACTGGTTTGCGACCGATCGGTACCTGTCTGGAGTTGCCAGCTTCCAGATTGCAATAGCCACCCGCTTCTCCACCGGCCGGGCAGCTCTCAATCTCGTGTCCTTGCGCCGCAGGGTGGGGGCAAGCTCCTCACACAGTCCCATGAAAGTGGCTTTTCTCATCCGAAAGTTCTGCAGCCTCTGCTCGTCATCCCAGACTTCCATGACGATGTGATCCCACCACTCGGTGCTTGTTTCCCCGAGCCCAAAAGCGGCGTTCCATGGTGCTGAGCATGTCCGTGAATGCCATAAGCAAATTTCGTGTCGTACGCGTTACACGGCTCGATAGCATCGTCTGACTCCTCACCCTCACTCTCACTGTCATTTGGGATCTTAAGGAATAGTTCGACAGCCAAATGTAACGTGCTGGCGAGACTCGTCAGCATACGCCTCAGCAGTTCGGACTCCATTTCCCGCAGACAGATCGCGCTGCATAGAAACCGTTGAAAGATGGCGCCAAAGGTGGACGGAAACAAAGGGATTTCTGGGATGCGAAGCGATGCATCACGGGGCATTGGGACAGGACCTAGGACTACAGTAATTCCATAACACAATGATTCTAAAGCAACCCCTCTAAGAGTAGTGAAACTGGATCCCAAACACTAGAGAAATTTTAATATATTAATTCATTGAGTTTGCAACAACAACAACAAAAAACACTTTATTTAAGGGATTGATTTAATCTGGCATATACAAATTGCATCCACTGTAGACAAACTAGGAATCTTCAGCCCTGATTCATTACTGCATTACTCCAGTTTTACTCTGAAGTAGCGCCATTGTAAGTGTTCTCTTTCTCCCTTCAGCTGTTTAAAATAGGCCAAAATGTGCCTTCTGGACTAGCAGAGAAGTGATGTCTGACTCTAAATGTACTCCAGCGGCATCAACACTTTACCAACTTGCAAATGAAATTTGGGGTGGCTTTAGCTCAATCACCACTTGCGATTATCTTATTCACTTTATGGGCATAGGAAGACAGCCTTCTATAGCGTAGTGGGTAACAAATCCAATGCCTTAATCTCATTACTGATAGGTATGCAATTCATGTAATTAAAGTCACCTAATTTAATCCACTTCCCTTTAAGTAAACAAACATTTCTGCTGATCTTGCAGGATGTAAGCTCATTTGCACAATAAATGCAGTCTAACAAGTCACCATATTTAGAACAAGTTGCTTCAGTCTTATCTAACTGCCTAGTTTAAACGGATAATTACTGGAGTCAAACCTGAGAGAATTAAAGAATTTGCTAACTTTTGTTGTAATACAGAATCACAAATTAGCACTATCTAATATTGTTCAGACAGTATCAATGGTAAACCCAAAATCTGATCGGATCTATGTAGTTCTATTACCTATTTGAAAAGTTGATGTAATCTGTATTTGAACTACTCTTTTATATAACCAATTTTTGCACCTCAGCACTCCTAAGACACTCTCAAAACTCAGCATGTATGACCATGGGAAAAGTTTCTTTACAAGATGTTAAATAAGGACTGTCACAAGTGGTCTAGCAGTAAGGCAGTCTAAATAATAAAACACTGCTGAATTCACTATAAAATAAAAAAAGAAAAAAAGACAAATTCTATGTACTTCATAAAACCTATATGAATGCAACGTTAAGACTGAGACTAGGCCAGATCCAGCAGATCAGTAGAGTACAAGGTGGGAGGAATGAAAAGGTTGCTTAAGGATCATGTCGCTCTTCCCTGATCCAGCTGCCGTTCTGTAAAAGAGCCTGTGTGCTGGGTTAGAGCAACATAAGGACTGAAGAACTGATCAAATTTAGACCAGCTGCATGGGGCAGAAAACACAGCTGCGAAATAACAGGGTATAATTGCTTTTCAGGCATACCACCTTCCCCCATGCATGCTTCTGTATTATAGAAAATGGGGCAAAAGGGAGAGGGAGTGCCATCAGAGCCGCACATTGCCTGTGTCAGTAGAGGATCAGCTTTACATTGGAGTGATCTCCTCACACCAATTACTTTAGGTTATGTGAAGCAAAGTAGCTGCACTGCGCCATCTGGCCCCTTTAAATAAAAGTTCTAACTTTGTACAAAGTTATAGTTTCCATGGAGAATAAAATGGCTGCTTGCACATATAAATATTTCATTACTGTATATCTGATTTCCCCAATGCTTTCTACATCCATTATGACAGAGCTCTGGTTGTTGTGGGAACAACAGCTTTCAATTCCTCCCCCCTTTTTTTGGTGGGCAATTAAAATCTCAGTTTTTGCACTGCTTTAATAGTGTTTTTGAGCTTTTAATACCTTTCAAAAGAGAGAGAAAGAAAAGGGCAGTGACAGTGGGATTTACACAGTTCTTTCACATTTCAGTGCCAGCACTGGGAAGGTCTAATACGGGAGGACTTCTGAATAATATACTGTCTTCACGTATTGCAATATCTAATCACTTAAGCAAGTGCTTCTATGTATTACAGTGCACAGATATAATTTAGTTTCTATACTCTGCAGGAAAGGGGCCATCTTTAGCTTGTAAAGCAGATTATGGGGTTTTCAAAATATAAGTCTGGATAAGTACTCTTGTAAGGAAATGTACTGCACATGCACAATATACTATATTCAGTACATCCATGTGAAATTTGGAACTTAAACTGCTTGAATTATGTGAACACAAGACAGCCGCAATAATCACTGAAAACATTACTCTGTGCTGTTGCAAACCAAACAGCTGAATGGATTTTCTAGCTTGCCCAAAAATTAATTTCTAGACCAACAACAAATATTTCAGAAACATTTCAGAGAAAGTTCAGCCCTAAATGTCACCAGCCTTGGGCTTAGAATGAGGAAACCTTCTCAATACAAAGCAGCAGCAGCACAGGTATGATACACCAACAACCACTTAGCTATTCTCTTTGTAATTTGCAAGTCCAGAACCAACACAAGTTTAAGGAGTACTGAAACATAGCCAGGTCTTCTCATTACCTCTGTTGAATCTCATTTTATCCTCCCACATTATTCAGCAATAAGCCTTAACTTTTTCCTCTGCACATCAAAATTCTAGGACTACTCCACTCCACCCAGCGATGCACACAGTTCCAGCAGATTTTCAGCAAACACTTTTCAAACTGAGCCTCTTGTCCCCTGATGTATCCACAAATGGTAAAGTACTTCAAAATCTTTAGCAACTATTGCAACAGTGTTTCAAATGGAGCAAATAAACCCACCCCTTAAGCATCTCTCAGATTTTAAGCAACTTCATGACACGTAGTTTCTTCAATATTCATATAAAATAGATCTAAAATAGATACCAAGACTAGTGAAATCAAAAATCTGAAGCAGTCTCCATTGCAATCTTAGCATTTGATTTCATTCACTGTATCCTCATTTATGACCTAATTGCTTTTGCAGTAGCTTTCATTGCACCAGGGCTAACATATGATAAATGCACATTACAAGCCTAAAAGACAGCTACACAGCAACTTTGCTGGATGAAGACTCATGAATAAACTCAAATATATTCTTTTCAGTAGGTAAAGTGCAGTAAACAATATTTAAATACAGTCCAAACTAGTGAAATTCTATATGCAGAAGCATAAATGCAGTTCTCCAATACATGCATGATTGTTCCCTTGTGCATTTTAGTGTAAGAAGTTCAGGCTAGTGTGGTAAAGGGCAGAATTCTTACCACATCAAATTCAACTGCCCTGCATTTTAATTCACAAATAAAAATTCTACACAACTCATCAATACTCTAGTGTAAACTAGCAAATGCTAAGAAAGTCACAGTTAACTGCTGCATGTATGACTTAACCTGAGGTTTCCTCCTGACTTCAAACAGATGCCTATCATCAGCTCAGAACCTCTATTGTATATAGTTTCAGAAAGAAAGAAAGTGTATGTACTAGAAATATTTGGTATGTCTTTGTATTAATTAGCTGGCAGGATCAATACCTGCTATAGTCAGAGTTACAAAATCACTTCCATTAGAACTCCCTGTTTTCACATTTTTTCCAAAACAAAAAGGTGGCTGAAGACTGAAGCTCAGCATGGTCATAAGCAGTGTCCTGTGTATTTTGCAATTCCATTGCCATGGAATTTGTCAGCAATTATGCTCTCAAAGCATTCATTTAAAAAAGGGTGTCTAGCATTCGTGGTTTGTAAAATAACAAGGCAGTGTCATCTTGAATCTGCAGACAGCCTGAAACAATAGTTCATAGAGGCGTGAACTGCCCAATTTATCTCAATAGTGTTGACTCAAATCTAGAAAACACTGCCAATTATTTTACTGTGGATTATTTTATCAGAAACATCCAACTAGAAGCTTTATCCCACCGTCTCAGATTGCCTCTCTTACACTGTCCCGTGTTCCAAAAGCCATAGCACAAAATCTCCAGCTCCCCTGACAACTTCTACAATGCATTTAATACAAAAATCTGGAGCATATAAAAAAAAAAAAATCAGAAAAGGACATAACCAAACTGAATGTATTATAAAAGCAACCACCACAATGGCTAACATGCAGATAGCCTAATTTTATTTCACCATGAGAGGGTGACAGAATCATGGGCTTTTACCACAAAACCTAGGTCCATCTTACCACAGAGTACATGGGCATGGGGGGTGGTGAGGAGACAAGTAAGGTAGGAAATAAATAAAAATGTTAAAGCACTTTTTAAAAAAAATCACTTAAGAGCATGCTCAATATTCATCTCTGATTGTTAATAGATGATAATGAAAGTATGTTCCCCTTTAGGATATGAAATGCATGTTCAAACTGCCCAGCCTTAGGAGAGGACTTGCACAGGGACATAGGCTGCTGCTGCATTAACAGTTTGTATAAGAAAGATTATAAGCATTAATGAAACACACATAGGAAAATCCACACCAAAAACAACCTGCTTTATCAAGAAGAGAAATTGTGATCTTAGACTGTATGCAATTTTGTTGCATTCCACAGTATTCTGCACATTTTAGGTTCGCATTCAAGATTTAATCGGAAACATTAACTCGAGCCACCGTGGACATACACACTATGTTCCAGTCTTGATTTGTTTTTTTACTTAATCATATACCTTAATATTACATTCATATATATGGCATAAGGGTAAAATGTAAAATATATAGGATTTGTAGTATGATCAAATTAACATTACTGTCTGAATTTTTAATTTTCACATTTCCTGACTTCCTGCTACTTTAATTGTGTGCAACCTACAGGGGCCTGATAATTTTTTTTTTTTAAATCATACAGAAGTGAGGGTTTTTTAAATCTACTACTGTTACAGCTGGTATAACTAAAAGATGGAAAAGATCTTTCATGTGCATTTGACAGCATTTTCTGTCCATTAATTTCACTGTTGCCCCAAAACAGTCAGTTTTGCGCCTATCTGTGTGGACCTTTAAAAATACTGTTGTCTTCTGTTGTCTGAAACAGAATAGGAAAATGAGTTTATAAAGCCACAGAAGTTGGCAAGAAGACCCCAGACCTGAAGTCACTTAATTATTTTTTTTTAAACCAAACTAACTAGCTTTCAAGTTGCCAGAATCATTTTAATATTACATTAAAATAACCCATACATCTGAGATACATATACATCCCTTTAAAACAAATATGCTATTGCCACATAAGTTTGCCACAAGTACTAATTCCCAAAACTGGCTTTATTTTTCTGATCATAACATCTCAGCACATAAATAAGAATGCAGGCACTCTTCTATACAGAGCCTCTCACTTGAGTCACTGGTTTGAATCTTGCCAATTAAAGATAGTGAAAGTTACTACTGAGAGCTATTTAGTGGCTTGTATGAAATGAGGTGGCAATGGACAGACATTTATGGCTATGAAAGATTTATTTTGACATCAGACCAAATATGTTTATTTACAATATGTTTTAAGTTGGCAGAGTCCCGCTCACTGAAAGTTAAAGACATATAGCAATGCATGATGTTATCAGTCCACGAATCACTTAGGAAAGTATCAATTTCTATCGCAAAGGCACAAAGTTAGATACCTACACTTGTTGTATCATGACTGTTTGAGCATGTAGCAATTCTGCAGTGTAAATTCACTGTCTATCAACTAGTATCCTATCACCTTCCATATTAAAAAAAAAGCCTACATGTTTGATAAAACCTATTTTAAATACTTCAGCATGGAATGTATTTTTGTTATTTCAGTTAGTCAGATACCAAATTAAGGTTTCTCAAATTTTTGTAAAGTGCTCTGTACTCTATTTGCAAAAGGCTTTTGAAATATTTAAGATTGTGTTATGTGGCTTTTCAATCAATACCACACCCTAGAATCATCTTTGTATAGACACTTATTCAATGATGAGTTAGTCAAGACTACAACAATTCTTATGGACAGACATTCAACTCAGCATATGCTTTGGACTCACCCTATCAGGCATACTTCCACTCATACTTCTGCAACTTGCTATCATCTAGTCTCATTCCTACAGCCAGGACAACAGGTAAATCTAGGTGATCAAGCCTTCACTAAGCCAGAAGTCAAGAAGGTGTAACCAGTGATGCAATCTTAATAATCTCCACAAGACTTAAATAATATACCCAATTTACAGCGAAAGCCATCAAAAGTTAGTAGTATTTTCTGTTTCAACAGAACATTCTGTCTAAAGAATTACTCTGAGGATATCTGAATGTTGGTAGGGTCAACTTTTGGCTTTATTCCATTTTCAAAGGCTGAATAAAAGAACTAGAGCAGCAAGTGCTGAAAGAGAGGATGTGATAGATGTTCTTTATAATTAATCTCACAACAGTTATGAAGTAAAACAAAGCTGCACATCATGCAGTGTGTGCACACCAGGTGTCTGAGTTTATATAGGATATCTAACCAAAAATCATCAGACTTATATAAGGAAAAAAGTTACCCATAGTTATTTCCCTCAGAGGTAAGTCCACTGCCACCACAACAGACTCCATTTCTTAACCACATTCTACCCTTATCCGCATAACTTGGGTAAGAGATTGTTTTGACTGGAATAGTACCATAAATCTTTGTGCTTCTTCACAACACACTCAGTAACTTTCTTGTTATCACTACAACAGATCTTGGTTTTTCTACAATTCTTTTTAAGCAAATATGGTTATCAACAGTGCTTGTTAGCGTTCAATAGTACAAAAAGGTTTGGTAAAGAATGTTTAGGCTCTCCCTTTGTTTCATGATTCATTCAGAAGAGTTGATGAGCATGTGGGCATTGGTTTTTTGAGGGGGGCTGGCAGAGTTTACATTTCAGACTAGAAATTCTCAGGAACTCTACAGCAGACTACGCACACATATAACTGAGATCAATTTTACCTACTTTAGTAAACGTTACTTAAGTATGTACTTAAGTACAATTTCTGTGTAATGTAAAATTATATTGCCTTTGGCTTTCACATTCCTTTTATTCACAATATAGAGATGAAGTTTTAACAAATCAAGAAATATACCAGACTAGACCTGGACTCTGTTTATTTTCAGTACCTGATAGATAAAGCTGACCTAGTTAAACTGCATTTTTCACTAAAAGAATTTTAACAACTGAAGTTACAATTTGGTAGTTATAGAATCACAGACACTTGAAACTGAGGAGACATATTCAGTGACCTAAATAATCAGTTACCAATGCAGAATATCATAACTAAGGTTGAAGGCACTGGAAATTAGATCTTGTTTAAACATTTCATTCTGAATTTCTACTCAAAACAAGGTGTGTAATTTGACAGCTCACTACATTAGGTTTATAATTGTAAAAGCATCTAAACTCTAATGATAACAATGTGGAAAGTTTTTTTCAGACATTTTACCCAAATAAGACATGCAATCCAAGTGAGAAAGAGGCAACTATACTATACTGTGTATTGCAGGCCATAAATAAATGGACCCAAGACCATTACAAATTCTGTCAGCAAAAGTTTACCCTCTAATCTATATTCAACCTTCCAAGTAACACTCCTTTTTCAGGGCCCATAACTGACTGAAATTTAGAATGTTTTAATTACACCTAAAGAAGTCCACTGATTACAATACAGTACTAAAATAACAGATCCTGAGCCAAACAGACCCTTATTCAAGCTGAGCCATTGATTCATCATGTTAAATGAGGCAAGTGACTTGAACTCCTTGTGCCTCAATCAACTCAGCTATAAAACTGGTTAAAAGCAGAATATTCTAGAACATATTATGGTGGAGCAGTAGCAAGACAATAGTTAAGACTGCATGAGGGTTTTCAGTTCAACAGGACTTAGATAACTAACCCTGAAGTGTGTGTGTGGGGGGTGTGTGTAAAAAAGCCTCCACCTACTACCTAAGCAAGAAATTAGGAATGACTGGATGTATAAGTGGTTAACCACTTTCCTACCACCCTGTCAAAAATATGCACGAGGAGAAAAAGGAATCACAGTGACTTATGCTCAAGGAGACAGTACAATAAACATTTAAAAAGCCATACTTAAATAGGGGTTCATAGACTATGACAGCCCCCAAAAACCCCAAACATTCCACATCCAACAAAGTAACAGTAGCAGTTTTTTAGTCTATAAACAAATGTTGGGAACAGGAAAGTCTTAATTTGAGAGCTAAAGCTCTGTAGGGCTTGTTAAAACAATGCACCACCAAAAGATAAGTAATAGAATACAAAGTAATTAGTTAGTGACATTCTTTTTAGACTTTCTAGTTTTTTAAATACTCCTTTACTCAAACTGAAAATGCACTTGACATAATCTCAATCTATACCAACCGACTGCACAACCACCTGAAAGATCTCATTTTTAAATGCTGGTCTTTCTGTTAAGCTTGATCATTCAAATTTCTTCACACACATCAACCTTTAGGTTTCTTAGCTCCTACCGGTAAATTTAGCAAAGTATTGTCCTTTTGTTTTTGTAACTTTATACTACAAGAACTCTGCAGGATGCGGTCTACCTATAAAAACAAAACAAAAAATGTTCCTTTCCGAATACCATATCCCGAGGTAGAGGGGGGAAATTTAAAAGACATTGTTTGGATGGACAACTACCCCAATATTTAAAAAGCCTCAAGTATTATCTAAACTAGAAACCCAAGTACAATGTATTTGGAAAAACTGATAAATCTACAACATTGCAAAGTTCAACTAATACTGACTGAAATTATATTATGAACCAGCCAGCAGAAAACACTAAAACTTGTAAAATACTGTGGAGGTATCAAATTAATGACTGTGATGTAACCCACTGTGTGGGGGGATTTTTCTCCCTTTATAGAGGCAAAAAAACAGAAGGCCTCTTCTAAAAATAATCTGGTAGGTAGTGACAAAACCCTATATACCTCTGTCATGAAAGTACACAAAGCAAGCTTTATACAGCATCAAACCAAAGATTAACTTCTTTGAAGTAAATTAACTGTTTAAATATTGTCCCCAGTAAAGACTATGGGAAAGGGCGGTGCATTAATAATCAGTGTATTCAGACAAGTGGCACTTTGTAATCCAATTCAAATAGACAGTTTTAGAAAAGATGTAACTTATTAATATAGCAGGTTGTCTAGCCATCATTAGAGCTAATGGCTGACTTTTAGAGTTGCTGGTGATGTGTGAAGTGACAGAAAGGTCGAGCCACTTGCTAAAGAGAACATGTCCACTGTTGAACAGCTTTAGAAGTCTGAAAGACCAGAACTCTTGGCTGTTTGTTATTATCATCACTGATATTTGTTATTATCATCACTCCTACCCTGAAGCTGGAATCAGGACTTGATGCACAGCTAGTGTGTGCTTGCTACCCCATTCCAGCCTGTACAAGGCAGATTAGTAAATTTTATGATCAACAGGTCATCTAGCAGTCTGCTACTTCTAGACAGGCAGACTTCATTCTAAGGGAAACAGTGTCCCGCTAATTAAAAAATCCTGTAAACTAAATTTAACAAAGCCATTACAATGAACACACAGCTCACTGGGTAAACATGCAGTGTTATTATAACCCTTGTCCCGCCCATGTCCCTTCCCCATTTTAGTTTATGACCCCCCCTCCCTTATTTATCGGGTCATGTCTGAATTTAGACTGTAAATTCCTTGGGGCAAGGACTAGTCTATTTGCTTCTGTGAAGCATATATCAAATGCCTGAGCACATAATGAACAATAGGATGAAAAGGTGATTTTATATCTTAGACCTGAAATAGCACTGGCGCTACTAGCTCTAGCTAAGCTACCTTTAAAAAATGGCAAATTCCCTCAATAAGATTAACTGCAATTAAAGTCTGTGTCGGAAAAGGCTCTGAACTCCCCTACTTACTTACAGGGAAGGTCTCACACAGTGGGTGAAGGGCGCTGCCATGTGTTTTAGGACTGGATCTAAAGCACGAGGCACCGGCCCTTTAAATGCATTGCACACATGGACAGGCTTGAACTTTAGCTCCACACCGGGCACAGTACAGGCAAAATGAGCTAGTGTCTGCTGCCCTGTCGCCCCCAGCACGTGGCACCCTAACACTGCGCTTCTCTAGCTCTCCGCTAGCCCTTGAATCTCTGTCACTTTAAGTTCGTCCCAACTCTGCAAAGGGAAATGACACAGCGAGTCTCCGCAGCCGGCTGGCTTCTAAGTTACAAACCCGGCACAAGCAACTTCGGCTGCCCTTTTAGGCAACGGGGAAAGTGGCAGGCACCCCCTCGCCCCCGGGAACAGCCGCAGACACATGCACCTGTGACAGCGTAACCCCTGCATCTCCCCCTTAAGCCACGTCCTCCTGTCTCTTACCAACTCTCGGGGGGAGGGAGGAGGAGAAACACTTTTTTAAAGTATTCAACCACACTGCAAACCGAGCCAACCTGCCTAAGCTCCGGCCACCCCAGCGTCAGTGAACAGCCAGCGAGGGCAGAGGGCAGCCTGCAAATCACTACGCTGCCCTCTAACTTCGTGCACTTCACTTACGGGGGCGAGGGAGCAGAATTTGCAGCGCTCTGCAACCGCCCTGCTTCCCCTCCAGCTCCCCGATCACTAGGGGGTTGCAATGCTCCGCAATCCCCGGTGCACCCTAAACCCAGGCACGCACCCCGCTAGCGAGGGGCCGGGTGTGCGCTGCACCGCCCGGGAAGGAGCTTCCTGCCTCCCCTGAAAAAAGCGAGGTGGGAAGAGGCAAGTGTCCCCGCTCCTCCCAGGGTCCCGGGCCGGCCAGCTCTCCCCACGCCCCGCCGCCTCACCTTCCAGCCGGCCGAGCTGTTGCTGTCGCCCTTATCCTTGAAGTAGGGGACGCTCTTGACCATCCACTCGTAGATCTGAGACAGGGTGAGCCGCTTCTCCGGGGCGCTCTCGATGGCCTTGGTGATCAGGTCGGCGTAGGACAGGTTGCCCCAGGCGTTGCGGCGGGCCGAGCTGCTCTTGCGGGGCTGGCCGGGGATGGGACCCGCGGACAGGGCAGACACCGGCGGGTGCTGCTGCTGCTGCTGCTGGAGCGGCGGTCCGGGCTGCTGGTGGAGGCAGCCGGCCTCCTGGCACTGGAAGTCCCCGCACAGGCAGCCGCCACCGGGAGCGGCCCCTTCTGCTGCACCCGCGGTGGCCGGGGGCAGCGGCGGCGGCTCGAAGTCTTCGCTCTCCTCCAGCAGGCTCAGGTTGCCGATGAAATCGACGCTGACCGCCGAGGCAGAGGCGGCCCCGTCCGGCTGCCCCCCGCAGGACGGCGCCGGGCTGGAGGTGGCCGAGCTGGACGGGTTGAACTCCGGTCTGGGCAGGGGCCAGGTGCAGGAGCGGGGCCGGGGCAGCGGCTCGAAATCGGGGTCGATGTCCACGAGCTGGGGCGCTTCAGCCATGGTGGTGGTGGGGAGGGGACGGACTCCGGGGAAGGGCCGGCACGGGGGAGGCAGGGGAGCCCGCTGGGCAGCCGGGGAGGCTGCGGGCAGAGAGCCCGCAGGAAGGAGCGGAGCGGGGCTGGAGGGAGCGCAGCGCTCCCGGGGCGAGCAGAGAGGGGGGGCAGGAGCCCGGAGAAGGGGGAGGGAGAAGGACACTTAGCTCCGCCACTTCATCAAGGCTCCCGGGGAGGGTCGGCGCTGTCCGGCCGGGGCACCGGCCAGCGCAGCCGTGGGGTCCGCAGGGCTCAGCGCGGCCGCCGGCTGCAGCCTGGCTCGCTCCCCCGGTCGTGCAGCTGCCTGTTGAGTGTACGGGACGCGGCCGTGGCAGCAGCGACTCAGCGGCGGCCCGGCAGGGACTTACTGGAACTCCCGCCCGCCCCGCAGCCGCGGCGGGGCCCGCCTCCTCCCCCCTCCTTCGCCGTGTGATTGACGGGCCCGCCCGAGCCAATAGGTGCCCCACGCCGCTTAGGAAACGATTTGCCTGTCGTATTATGCAGAGGCCAATTTTCCATGAGGGTTTCGTGTGTGTGGCTGCTGGTAAGTCAGAGTGTTTGCGTGAGCCTGGCTCGGTGGTGCGGTGCCTGTAGCCGGAGCAGGCAGCAGGGTTTGTTTACTACAAAATGAGCAGAGAAGCAGCTTTGGAGTTTGCTCCAGGGTTTTGCAGCAGCGGGACTCGCCTGGCTGCAAGAGTTTGTTTTCAGCTCTGTATGCACATTGCACTGATTCCTAGGCGGGCTTCCCTTGGACTGCTGCCCTGTAGTCATTAAGTGGCAATTATCACTGCAAGGTATTCAATTTATTGCGTGCAATCGGTTCTCTGGGTGTTTCCCCTATCACTCAGGTAATAAAACTAAATGACAGGAAGGATGGTCTAGGTTAGGGAGTTCGACCGGGGCTCGCCAGACCTGGATTTGATTCCCTGCTCTATCACAAACCTAGAGCTGCTGCAAATCACTTATCTGGCTATGTCTGGGTTCCCCCTATATATGCTGCACCCCCTGGCTTGAAGGAGTTTCCATCATATACAGGGTTTACAGTTTGGTTCAGTGGCTGTTAGCACCCCCAGTGAACAAATGGTTCCAGCACCCCTGCTTCCCTCTGTGTAAAATGGACGTAGCAGTGCTTCCCTGCCTCGGAGGTGTGTTATGAGGATTACAGTAATATATTAAGGACTGTGATATGCCGTGGTGGGGGAGCTGTGTTGGTCCCAGGATATTAGAGAGACAAGGTTGGTGAAAAACTGAAGAACCATTTACTGCACCTCATGGCTCATTTGGAGTACATCTCAGACAAGAAATCATCACATGCACCTGCCCATTGGAAGAAAACAACCAGGAAACTTACCTAGAAATCATGTAGGAAACACAAAACAATTATCCACAGAAGTTTGTCTAATAAAAAATACCCACCTTGTCTCTTTAAGGATTGTGAGGTATTCATGGTAATGGGAACTATACAAGTACCTAAGGTAGATAGGAAAAGACATGCAAACATAAGCACGCACATCCTCTCTCTATCAGTGGCAATTATTTTCTATCAAATCATTAGTCTGCTAGGGTAGCTCCTACTTTCTCTTAACATGTGAGGGACTTTGTTGTCTGGCTTTATTTTGAAAGGGAAAGCTTTCCCTGAGCTGAGAGCTCCTTAATGGACAATTGGTGTTAGGGTTGATAAGAGCCGGCATCCAACCCCCTCAGAGAGATAATTCCTGCCAGCAGCGTTGGACTATGCAATGTCTGATCTGATGCACACAGACGGCTTCTGTTGCTACCACCGTCTATCCTGGCTTTGGATTTCTCCCTGACCACATGGAGATCCAGACTACTTGCTGTTGCTGATTGACAGCTGTAAGCAGCAACAAGGCCGTTGAACTACTCCACCCACCCACCTGACATACACAGAACAGTCAACATCAGCATAAGAGACTCTTTGCAGTCTTGTCAGTCTGAGCCAGCCCTTGATTTAGAACATACAAAAGCATGATTTAATGTCTTTTCCTCCTGCACACAAAATCTATGGGATAAATTAAAAGACAATTCTTCCAACACAGGCAGATGTTCTGTTGTTCCTGACAACCGGTTGTTGCTCAGTAGTAAAAGCAGCCTGGGAGAAGTGAGGATCAAAGTGATTGCTGGTGTAACTTCACCATCTTCCCTTTTGGCCAGTGTACTTTGCCAGGAGATGTGAACATTGACTTAAGTTGCCTCTATTTTTGCAGAATATATATTTTATATTGTGTGCCAGTACATGACTTTGAGATAATTACATTTTTAAATTAACAATTAACACGTTTAATATTGCTTTTCTCAGCCACGGCCACATAACTTAGTAGGGCTTTACTTTCCCCTCCCAATAAGACATCGGTTCCAGGATGTACATACAAAGGCCAGTATGTTCCAGGGAACGTAGAAGTTTAAGATCTATTTAAAATTAAAATAAAGATGTTTTCTTATAGAGAAAAGATCACAAAGGATGATGCATGACTGCATTTCAACACTGCCTACAAATTGGCAACTCCAAATTTTAGAAGATCCCGTTTGTCCTTACTAGCAGCAGTACATTTAAGAATGTACTTTTGACATGGAATAATAAATCACAACTTTCACCAGTAGCAGCTGACAGTTCATCCTTAATTCTTATAATTTTATGTTTATATATTGAAAGAGTGTGAGCTTAGTGGTCCTTACATTGAAATTCCTTGGTTTTGCTGGCAAAAAATAGGTTTCAAATCCTACATTCTTGGATCACAGCTACTAAAAAATTACCTTGCCAGCATTGCTGCCCTTCACCCATCCCTCAGACACTGAATACTATAGTAAGGGAGGTATATAAGTACCTAAATAGGTAGTTGAGCATTGTGGCTTCTTGTTTCTTTCCAACTGTGTTTTTTCTAAATAAATGATTAGATGTAATACAGTACAAAGCTAGACACTTAAAACATTACTAACCCCACCACTCAGTGTTGAATCTCAAGGAGCCCACTGAGGCAGGGTTGCTTTCACCTTCCAGCCAGTAGATCTGTTGCCCTTATCTTTAAATCAAGGTGGGCAATTTTTTTTTTTTTAAATGTAGCTCATTGCTCCTATAAAAATAGATTTTGATCAGGAAAAACAATAATGAAGTCAGTAGAGTTAAGCTGGGTGCGATGGGGTGTATCTACCTGGCACTGACCCAGCTGGGGTCAACTGCACGCTGTGGGCTGAAGAGGCCATGCCCCCTTGCCCTGCTAGGCATACTCGACCTGGAGACAGGCTATAAAAGGGTGTGGCCCAGCTCAGTTTGTGCTGGCTGAGGAGGAGAGTGGATACATGTTGCTAGCTCCTGCCAGGGAGTGGCTGGAGTTACAGACCGTGGAGGCCGAGCCAGTGGGATCGACAGCAGAACCCCTGCTGACACTGGAGGACAAGAGTGAGCCAGAAGGCCGACATTGCCAGGAGAACTGACAAAGCAGGAACCCAGGGAAAGTGACTGTTAAAACAGGAAACTGAACCAAATCATGGATCACTGGTTTCACAGGGCCCTGGGTCAGGAGGCATTGGAGAAGGGTGGGCCCAGGTCCCCCTACCATGCCCCACACATTCGGCAGGGCATGGGCACTGCTCAAGGATTTTGGCTATTAGGCCACGCTCCCCTGAGAGCAAGGGCAACCCCAAGGACTCTGGCTACTAGGCAGCACTGCCCTGCTTTGTAGACTAGGATAGCAATACCTACTCTAGCCATTTGAGCTGGAACTCATTACACTGGTCTACAATTTTTGAGAAGTCGTCTGCTTCAGAGATAAAATGTGCTATTTATTATGTATTTTGATGTGCTGAATTCAAATATGACAATTAAAACAACTGATTGGCTACTGTTTCTAAGATATTTAAGTTTTTACATTTTATGTCTATGTATATTGTGTAGATAGTAGAGTTTTAATCATAAATTGTAAACCTAGGTCTTTTCATGTGTTTATGGTTGCTTTACATGATAATATTTCACCTGTCCTGTTTATGTAACACTTTAAAAATCAGCAAAAGGGTTATATAAATAAAATTTATTATGAAACAAAAGGCAAAAAACTATTATGTACATAATTTAGTCCTATTCAGTGTCTACTCGGCGCTTCTTGGCTTGTCTCTTGTTTTCATTAAATGGAGCATCTCTTGTCACTGTCCAGCAATAGTCTGCAAGCATTGATGGGCTCCATTTGCCCTGATACCGTTTCTCCATTGTTGCAATGTCCTGGTGAAATCGCTCGCCGTGCTGGTCGCTCACTGCTCCGCAGTTCGGTGGGAAAAAATCTAGATGAGAGTGCAAAAAATGTATCTGTAGTGACATGTTGCAACCAAGGCTTTTGTATGCCTTGAGGAGGTTTTCCACCAACAACCTGTAGTTGTCTGCCTTGTTGTTTCCGAGAAATTTTATTGCCACTAACTGGAAGGCTTTCCAGGCCATCTTTTCCTTGCCATGCACTGCATGGTCAAATGCATCATCTCGAATCTGAGGACCAACAAAGACACCTTCCTTTCTCTTAGCTTCACTTAACCTTGGAAATTTTCCACGGAGGTACTTGAAAGCTGCTTGTGTTTTGTCAATGGCCTTGACAAAGTTCTTCATCAGACCCAGCTTGATGTGTAAGGGTGGTAACAAAATCTTCCTTGATTCAACAAGTGGTGGATGCTGAACACTTTTCCTCCCAGGCTCCAATGACTGTCGGAGTGGCCAAGCTTTCTTGATGTAGTGGGAATCTCTTGCACGACTATCCCATTCCCAGAGAAAACAGCAGTACTTTGTGTATCCAGTCTGCAGACCAAGCAAGAGACCAACAACCTTCAAATCGCCACAAAGCTGCCACAGATGTTGGTCATAGTTTATGCACCTCAAAAGTTGTTTCATGTTGTCATAGGTTTCCTTCATATGGACTGCATGATCAACTGGAATTGATGGCAAAACATTGCCATTATGCAGTAAAACAGCTTTAAGACTCGTCTTCGATGAATCAATGAACAATCTCCACTCATCTGGATCGTGAACGATGTTGAGGGCTGCCATCACACCATCGATGTTGTTGCAGGCTACAAGATCACCTTCCATGAAGAAGAATGGGACAAGATCCTTTTGACGGTCACGGAACATGGAAACCCTAACATCACCTGCCAGGAGATTCCACTGCTGTAGTCTGGAGCCCAACAGCTCTTCCTTACTCTTGGGTAGTTCCAAATCCCTGACAAGGTCATTCAGTTCACCTTGTGTTATGAGGTGTGGTTCAGAGGAGGAGGATGGGAGAAAATGTGGGTCCTGTGACATTGATGGTTCAGGACCAGAAGTTTCATCCTCTTCCTCTTCCTCGTCTGACTCAAGTGAGAATGATTCTGGTGCATCAGGAACCGGCAGTCCTTCTCCGTGGGGTACTGGGCGTATAGCTGATGGAATGTTTGGATAATGCACAGTCCACTTTTTCTTCTTTGACACACCTTTCCCAACTGGAGGCACCATGCAGAAGTAACAATTGCTGGTATGATCTGTTGGCTCTCTCCAAATCATTGGCATTGCAAAAGGCATAGATTTCCTTTTCCTGTTCAACCACTGGCGAAGATTTGTTGCACAAGTGTTCAGCATATGTGTGGGGCCCACCTCTTGTCCTGATCTCCAATTTTGCAGCCAAAATAAAGGTGATAGGCTTTCTTAACCATAGTGGTTATACTGCGTTTTTGTGATGCAAAAGTCACTTCACCACAAACATAGGAGAAGTTATCTGCACTGTTCACACAAGTACGAGGCATCTCTGCTCACTTTGGCTAAACAGAAATGTGGCCCTTTGCAAAATCAAACACTGACAAATAAGAGAGCACGACACTGTATGATTTCTAGAGCTGATATCTGGCAATTTGTTCAGCAGAGTGATGTAAGCTTCGTTATGATTGCATCATCCATGATTTCTAGGAATAACATGATGCAATTAATATCATGTATGACGCAATACCAGCTTCAGATTGCATCATTCATTGTTTTGCCTAAAAAGCAAGTACTGTCCAAACCCAGTCATAGATTTATTCATAGATCCAGTCAAAGATGTATTTTAGTCATTTCTGGTTTAAATTGAGATCCCTTCCCTTTATAACTCACTTATCCTCCGCCATTCCCAAGTCAAGGGTCGTATATACTGACCCAATAGCATATCTTGAAAACTAGAGCCAATCGACAATTTTAAGCATCATTTTCGTTCTCAGTGACCCAGAATTAGTAAAGTTTGACTACATTTATTTCAGAAGCATTTTGGCTGTAGAGCAGTGTTATTTGTCACACATGACTGAACACTCCATGATGGGGTGTATCTACCTCACAACTACACTGGGATAGTTCAGTGGTTTGAGTATTGGCCTGCTCTACCCAGGGTTATGAGTTCAATCCTTGAGGGGCCATTTAGGTATCTGGGGCAAAAATCAGTCTGGGGATTGGTCCTGCTTTGAGCAGGGGGTTGGACTAGATGACCTCCTGAGGTCCCTTCCAACCCTGATATTCTATGATAACAGTGGGGTAAAACCAGTATAAGTCTAAATTTAGGCCCACCATGTATAATTTGTACAATATACCATACATTCACATATAAACGTTGTTTGTAGTTTAAAAACTCTTTTCAAAATGTATGGTGAGAAGTGAGAAATCTAATCCAATTTGTAACAGTATGTGTCATATTTATTTTCCAGAATGACAAAGGTGATTAAACCTTATTATAGGCTGTCTGCCTGTCAAATTTCAGGGTTTATTTGTTTTTAAGTTGTCATTTCTGAATTATATTTACATAAAACCAGTACATTTTAAAATAATTTTTTTAATTCTATAAAAAGAAAAATAGTCCCAACTCAGCCTAAAACCTTCCATGCCACATTTCAGTTTGGAGAAGAGTTATTTAGCAGTGTTACACAACATTACAGTGGTTTCCTGTAGTAAGAGAGAGCACCCAGATTTAAAGAAGCAAAGATGACATAATGAAAAGAGAGGAAAACTACGGTGCTGTGTGTAAGAAACAGCATTTGAACTGGACATGTTTAGCAGGGAGTCAAAAAACGTGTGGTTGAGAACATTTGAACATTTTCTCTTTCCTTCCACAGGTGTTTGGAAAGAGGTTTAAGAACCAAGGTAGCACTCATCCTGTTAAAGCAAATGATTTTATAAACCAGAGTTTCATTTAAGAATTCTAAAATCCTACACTAATTGATATTAAAAAAAATGTATTCCCTGACCCATATAGAAAGTGATAACTAGAATTTTACAATAATAATTTATTAGTAGTCTTGGAAGGATTAGATTTTTATAAATAAATGTTGGTAAGTGTCAGTTGCACCATACATACAAAACCAATGAAAAAATATTTCCATTGATGATAATTGAAATTTACAAATAGGCAAAGCAGGGGGAAAATGCTACTTGAGAACTTATTAGAGTATAATTTAAAAATATTTACTCTGTGTATTTTGAGATGTGATGTTGACAATTTGTGTTTTAACAATTATAAATCTTTAACTTTTTGAATCTCAGCATCTACTCATTAAATAATTATTGTCTGACTATCATTCTATGCAACTATGAAAATATAAATAAATAAAAATATAAAAAAAGCTTTAAAATAAAAAATTATCCATCAAAATTATAAAAAAATTGAATTCTCCCAAGCTTACTTCTGTGTTGATCTTTTTACCTTGACCATTTTACAGGATTAACATTGCATTTTCCTATCACGAAAGCAGTTACATTGTTGATATTGTTTACCTCCTCTTCTGTCAGATTCTTTGTCATGTTTGTACCACTTGTCATTGCCACACTCACTTCTTGGTCAGATCTTATCAGTGAACATAAATATCAAATAGTTTGCGCTGCCTGTTGTTAGTGGGATTGTTGAAGTATGGCCAAGGCAGATACCAAGAAACAAAAATTCCAAATTTCCAAAATGCTGCATTTTATTGACAATTCAAGGAATAGACACAAGGAACACATAAGACCGAATACTGCATCATTAAAACCAATGGGTGTTGGACATATTGCATACTGTAAATTCCACTCCATCCCCACAGATCTTTATTAAGAGAATAAAGACCTATGGGCCAATCCTGTACACTTTCCTCAAATGAGTAATCCTTATTTATGCAAAAAGCAACAGAGAGTCCTGTGCTTTTTACAGATCCAGACTAACACGGCTACCCCTCTGACACCTATTTATGCAAGTAATCTTACTGGCTTCAACAGTGTGGGCTGTCTAAATAAGAATTACTTATGAGAGGCCCCAGTTTAGAAAAGCATTTAAGCAAGTGCACAAGTGCTTTCCTAAAAAGCAACAGAGGGTCCTGTGGCACCTTTACGACTAACAGAAGTATTGGGAGCATAAGCTTTCGTGGGTAAGAACCTCACTTCTTCAGATGCAAGACTTGCATCTGAAGAAGTGAGGTTCTTACCCACGAAAGCTTATGCTC
>NW_020664490.1:14368490-14430000 GCF_002925995.2 Terrapene triunguis
GCTACCCCTCTGATAAGTGCTTTCCTGAATATGAGTGCTTTCCAAATCACAGCCTAAAAAAAATTGGAGGGTCTGGCCTCTTCACATCCACCAATTTAAGAATTCAAGTACCATTGTGACACAAAACAATAAATAATGTTAGCCTCTAACCCGTTTTACAAAATTACTGAATACTTTCAGGGAAACTCTCCCACCATCTAAACAGCCTCTTTTGGTTCTACTACAGGTGCAGCCTTGTTCTTTGTCCCAATACAGTTTAACACAGAGACTGCACAGCACGAGACATTACAGTACCAGGTTCATCCCATCTCCCACAATGCCCTAAATGGTGATGGGTGCACCACAGTTCATTTTCTAGTCCTACACATTCCATTCCCAGCCATTCTCCTTTATCATCCACAGCATCATCTCATATTTTTCCCAGAATAAATGGCTGAAGATTTGTTTTGTATTGTCATTTTGGGAGCTCACAGTGGCATAAAGCATAGTCTTCTATTCACATGCTGAACACTGAATTATGCAGTAACACCTGTTTGAGGCAACCAAAATTAAGGGTCGAAGTGGCATTCTTTTTAATACTGTACATATAATTTAGTTTCTGAAGTTTTCATCAGATAAGTGAGGATTATAGTCAATGGAAAGCACTGTATACAGTGCATATCTCCTTTTTTGTATATGTATTTTAAAAAGAGTTATTTTAATAAAAGAAAATAGAGACAATGCCAGGTATCATAAGTGGTGCGGTACTACAGAAGGGATTCATTTCTGGAGGATGGCCTGGTGCATTTTGCACTCCTCTCCCCCCGCCTCAAGTTTCTGTCAGAGGAGAGTAGCTTCAGTTTGTGATCAAGGATCTATGGGAGCCTGGGCAGCAGAGATGCCGATTCAATGCTTACCTAGCTGTTTAAATGCCCCAGCCAGTGCCATCCACTTTGGCTTCTCCCCTGGCTGACTGAAGACCTCTTAACAGTGCAAGGTTTGCAGATGTCCTCTGTCACTACAACTCCCATTCAGAATACCTTTTCACAGGCAGGGGCCCTGGCTTTTAGTTATACTAGCAGGAGCCAGTGTAATCCAGGGCTGAAATCAGCCCTTTATGTACAATACATGAGCAGAACATCAAAACAAAGCATTTTATGTCACTTAGGAAATGTGTGATACATTATTCCCTTCTCCTATCCCCAAGATTGTGAGGTGGCTAGGTGTAAGCTATGCTACGGTGTCAGTCTGAGCCAGAGGTGCTGGAACAGTTTTCATAGTGGGGGTGCTGAGAGTCATTGAACCAAACTGTAACCCTATATATAATGGAAACTACTTCAAGCCAGGGGTGCTACAGCACCTCCCTTCCCCCTCCCCCCTCCCCCCCGCACCCTTAGTTCCAGCACCTATGGTCTCTGAGCCATCAGTGTTGAAGTGGTCAGAACACTGAAGTTTGACTTAAGTGGGAGTATTGTGGAAGTAAAACAAGCAGAGTTTGGCCCATTAAGACTAATATTTGGTTTAATTTTAAAAAATGTATTTATTATTTACAGCAGCACCTAGAAGTCCCAGCGGAGATCAGGTCACTGCATTAGACACTGTACAAAAACATAAGAAACAACAGTCACTGCACCAAAAAGCATAGAACTTAAACAGACATGAAGGACAAAAAATTCTGCTCTCCATTACACTGGTGTAAATCCAGAATGAATCTGTTAAAGACAGTGACACCACCCTGGATACTAAATTAGTACTAGCTGCAGAGCATGCTTGAAATGTTTGGAGACAGGTATCACTATAACCTAGAGCTAGGGAAATAATGAAAAAAAAAAAAAAAAGTTTGGCAAATATTTGTTGATTAATTCACCTTAGCAATGTTCATAACTTATTTGTATTCCATTTCTGCAAACAATTCAAACAAATAAGTTTTACAGGCAAAAAAACTTTATGGGAAGAAAATTTCAAAGTTGCACCTTTGAATACCCACAGGAACCAAATGTTAAGTTCACACATACAGGTATTCATACCAGTCAAGGATGAGAAATAATAACATGACCTATTGTGACTAACACAACTCAAATTTCCACTATACATAAACAATTTTTTTAGTAAAAAAACTAAAAGGATATTCATTGAATGAACTCATATGATGAATACATTTGAGGAAATCACAATCTGCTCATATGCATGTCATGAGCAGAAAAAGAAGCTAAATCAACCAAATAAATTGCCATAAATTATTCTCTCAGCTCTACTATAAACCATTGCAATCTGAACTCGATATCAAACATTTTAAAAATATATGAAAAAATGCTAAAAATACATGGCAATTACATATGTTGTTTACTATGGACCAATAAAATAAACAACAAAAGTAATGCCTGCATAGTTATATCCCTTTTTAATGTGTCATGTGCAATCATTGACTCAGTGTAAAAGCAGGAGGTAAGAGTTTATCAGGTTTCAGTTTTGACAGAATCATACGGTCCACCCATATGCAAAGGCCAATCTGCCCAGGAGTAAACATACTATGAATAGTGTGTGTATTTTCCAGGGTATCATGTTTCTGTTTTGTCGTATATATGAGCCATTATAATATTCTCTCACATATTACATTCAACATTTTAAGTGAATTCATCATTTGTTTTTTTCCTGATATATTGCTGGAGGAAAAATTGACTTGCATCACATGATAGCATTTGTATATTAAATAATTGTATGTTTAAGCAATAAACTAAAAACAGGACATTTGACAGTTACACTATAATCCAGCGGTTCTTGTTGCTTTTATCCTGAGGAGGCTTCATGATTTAATCCAATGCAGTGCTTGATAATTAGTTTTTACTTTTTCTCTTTACTTCATTGAAAAAAAATGTTTTCTACATGTCTGTTTGAAGAAGAATAATTTTATACCCAAAGTCAACATAGAGGCCTGTGATGTAATACAGGTTCTCTTTTAAAAAATTGACCAGGGTTAGGTTGCCTTAATTACGTCACTCAAAGATGTGGATATTTATAGCCCTCAGTGATGTAGCTGGGTCAACCTAACTTTTAGTGTGGACCAGCCTTAGTTTTAGCAGTACTCACTCCGCTAATAGTCCCACTGAATTTGGCCCTTAGGCTTAATTGCTTTCTGGAGCAAGGTCTTAGTTTTCATTCATATGAATTACCTCTGGGGATTTTTCTTCATATAATTTTGAAATAATGAAATTAATATTAAAAAGAACCCACTGACATGCACAGTAGTATCTGTTTATGATGCCCCGTTTGAAGGAGTCCGTGAAGCAGGAGCAACAGATTTTGCCTAAAAGTGCGGGGGCCACAAGGCCCTGCCTCCTTTCTGGCCCTGCCCCTATCCCCCCTTCCCTCTGAGGCCCTGCCCCCTGCCAAGCTACAAGCTGGATCCTGGCTGGGGAGCCCAGGCCCCTCCATCTCCCCAGGGTGGGGGGGCTCAAGAGCAGCCCCCAACCCATGTCCCTGCCCCCGGGCTCCCCACCCAGGGCAGGTGGAGTATCTGCAGCCCCCCACAGCTGCCCACACGGCTCTTATTTCGACCTGGCTCCGGCTTCCAGCCTGGCCCGGGGGCTGAAGAGCCGCCTGGACAGCTGTGGGGAGCCACGGACCCTCCATCTGCCCTGGGCGAGGGGCCGGGGATGGGGTCATGGGCTGGAACTGCTCTGGGGCCCCCCCTGGCCCCGGCCAGGTGGAGGGTCTGTGTCTCCCCACAGCTCCCTGGGCCGCTCTTACCCGGGCCAGGCTCCAACTTCTGGCCTGGTCGAGGGGCAGGGCCTCAGCGGGAAGAGGAGGGGCAGGGAGCTGGCCTCGGTCAAAAAGTGGACAGGACAGGCCCGTACACTTTCAAAAAGTGGACAGGACAGGCCCGTCCACTTTCAAGAAGTGGGAGGGCCATGGCCCCGCTTCTCCTTCCCCTCCCCTCCCCACCCCCCGCGTCTCGGCACCCCTGCTGTGAGGTTAGATTCACAAGGGAGACCTAGACATTACATCAGAGCATGCTACAAAACATTTAGTGCGTAGTAGCAGCGTCCACGTAGCCAGTTAGTGCATGGCAAGCTAGTGTGCTGTAGATTTATATCCCAGCTTGCCACGCACTAAATCTCCATGTAGACAGGCCCTAAACCCATGAAAAAAAGAGTAAATGTTTTAAATTTATCAGGAGATTATTATTGGAATTTATCTTTTAAAATTATATTAAAGGAAAATTAAAGAAATATAAAGAAAATATTGACATAAGGTTTTGGGTCTCTCGTGGGATGAAGTAAAAGCAAAAGTGTGGTGGTGTTTCCCAGCCTGGGGGAGGGAGGTGGGAATCACCAAACTGGCTTGGGGAGACCTGGGACAAAGGAAGGGATCAGTGTTGTTGGAGAAAGTTGCAGAACCATTCAGATCCATTCAACCACGCACACTGCAAAAGTGCTGCTGGATCTGAGATAATGCAGCTGGTGGCTCCTTGAAAAGCCACCCACCTTCCCTCTCTGCCCCCATGGTGGCCCCAAATGTAACTATCTGCAAAAGCAGTGTACGTATTCAAGACTGAAGGCTCAGGCAGCAGCCAGCCTACTCAAGTTTCTCTTCTGTTCTCCAACGGCCCTCAGTTCAGCTGTGGGTTGCACTAATGGACTCCCTTCATCTGTAGCTTTCTGTGGAGTGGCAGAATAGGAAGGATCAGAGCTAGCAGAGAAGGGGAAACAGGAAGAGGGGTAGGAAGGGAAAAAGCGAGCAAAAAGATAAAGAGGTGGCAAAGGATTAAAAGAATTCACAGAAAGGAAAAGATGCCAAGAAGGAGGGAAAAAAGAGCAGAAAGAAAAATGAGACAGAAAATGGATGGAAAAAAGATGGCTGCAACTATGCCAGAATCTGAAACCCCCCCATTTGTCAACCCATCCACATTCCAGACCCATGGCAGCTTTTCCATCTTACCTGGGACCTTGGCATGGGCGGCATATGAATCCTCCATTTGGGGAAGCTGCGCACGCCTGGAGTGCAGCCCCACCCCGAGGCCCACCCCTGCTCAGCCTCCTCCCCCCAAATCCCCGCCCATGCTCCCTGAGGCCCCCTGCCCACCACTTGCACCTCTTTGCCCCCTTGCCTGGCTCCCCCCACCCAACCCCCCCTCCAGCCAGCCGGCCGCTCAGCACTCGCGTGCCCCGCTTCACCTTCTTCCACAAGGCCCCCATGTGGGCAGAGTGGGGATGAGAAGAGGTGGAGCCTCAGGGGGAAGAGGAGGAACGGAAGCGAGGCCTTGGGGCAGGGCCACGGCCGGGGCACCCATCCTTTCGGCGGTGGCATGCTCCAAAGGTGGTGGGCCGGCTGTTTGGGGAGGCTTAGCTTCCCCTGGCCTCTTATACCCACTGCCTATGGACCTTGGGGAAACTCCTATGCTGGAGCAATGTGGACAGTGGCAGATTAACATATGCGCCCATGGGGCCCATGCCCAGGGCCCCTAGCCAGTTTGGGGCCCCCGCAGGAGCGCCAGAACCTGGGTAGAAGTGGAGGGGCCACTGGCATTGGAACTGTGGCCCCACCTCTTCCCCTAGAGCCCCACCCCCTGGCCAGGACAGAAGCTGGAGCCGGGCCATGGTAAAAGCCACCCAGGAAGCTCGGGCCACTGTGGGGAGCCCTAGACCCTCCACCTGCCCTAGGCGGGGGCCAGGGGGCCTGAGAGCAGCCCCCGGCCATGTCCCCACCCCTTGGGGCACGCTGCTGCCGGTGGGACTCAGGGGCAGGGGCTCTGGTCCGGCCTCATGCCCCCTTCCCAGGACCTGCAGACATGCTTTGCAGGGAGAGGTGGCCCTGCCCTGGCCTGGGAGGTGGCGGGGAGCCCTGGGAAGGTCACATGCAGTGAGGAGCCGGGCTGGGAGGGCTCCTCTAGTGCAGCTCCAACTGCTACTGGCCGGGCCTCGGCTGCCGCCCCACTCCACCTGGGCTTGTTCTGTGCCTGAGCCCGGTTCCCACTGCCAGGCTGCCCCCGCCAAGGCAGCACCCACATGCAGCAATGCTCCTCCTGTCGCCTCTGGCCCGAGGCTTGCAGTCTCCCCCCAACTACACCCATGCTGCTGCCGCTCTGTGCCTGACTGAGGCTACTATGCCCATGCTAAAAAGTGGGCAGGCATGGCCCTCCCAGTTCTGGCACCAAATGGTCTTTGTGCCCAGGGCCCCAATAAATCTTAATCCGCCTCTGAATGTGGAGGCAGTGTACTGCAGGATTCTGGAGTCGGGGCAAGATTGGGTAGGGCAGTGGACGACCTACTGTTGCCAGTATTGTCTTCTACTGGCTCCATGGATTTCTATGTGGAAATCCAATTGGGAATTGATGGTGCTTTGAGTTGAGCTGCTGCAAAGGAGACCCAGCTAATTGCAGGGCTTTTTCAGGAGGAGCCATGCTAAGGAGGGTGGGTGGAGCCAGCAAAACTGCACAGATGACTCATCCTGTATTTCCTTTCTTCTCAAATCCCCAATACCCAAGACTCTTCCCACCTCAGGAGATAATTGCCCTGAAACTGCACCAGTTTAATTTCTCAGAGTTTCCTGGCCACTTTCCCCATCCTCCTACTGATTTCTCTGAGGGAGGGACAATGTAGCCTATAGCCTATAAGAACTTCGTATATCTGATGATGATGCTGGTGCCAAACGAAGGATCCCAGTGGGTGGTAAACCCAATTACACTGCGGATTAAAGATTTAAGATGAGCAGCCCTGAAAGACGCCGTTTACAACAAAAAGAAAAATATTAGAAAATATCATGCCGTCTGGGTCTAATTCATAAAAAGAGATCTTGGGACCTGATCCAAAGTCCACTAAAGTCAATGGGAATCTTTTCATCAACTGTAAAGGGCTTTGGATCAGGTATGTAGCACTAAAGCAATATGCTTCAACTGATACAATAAACGCAGTGTCTATTTCATGGGCCAAAATCACAGCTGGTGTAACTAGATGCAGTTCCCCCTCCTGCAGTGGAGTAGCCAGCCCTAGGTATTCATTTGGTCCCTATTCTAATGGATCAAATTCATATTCTTCCCATCAGCTGTGACAGCCTCTCTCACACACCTGAGCAGATTAATAAATTATCTGTTCTGGGGCATCTTTCAGTAGTTATTATGCTTCCCTGGAAAGTTTCATTTTGTTTCTGGTTCCTTACTTACCAGTGAAGCAAAAGTCCCAACATTCTAGCCAAAATGGCCTCTGATAATGATACAATGAATGGCTTTGTTTTTATATTTACAAATAAAGAATCTGATGCAAAACTACAGATAGAAGAATAATTAAATCACAGTGCACTAGAAAAAATAACAATGCTTAATGCTTTCCGCTTTAACAGCACTTTTCATCCAAGGATCTACAAACACATTGTAAACACCAAAGCAAAACCATCCTTGTGAGGTACGAAGAGAAGATTATATACATTTTATATTTTATATTTCCTTTTCATACCTCACAGGGTGTGGGGAGGGGATAGTGTATGAAATGCAGTAACTGTTCAACGGTGCATAGCAATAATACTACCCAACGGTTAGGTACAGGAAGTAAAGAAGAATACCACATACATTTGAAAATGTAAGAGGTAAGTTAGGTAGCCAGGATGTAGTTTTATCTGAGTTGGAATTTGACCCAGACACTAGGGTTAACATTCTCTTTTGAAAAGTGCCATGGGATCTACAGAGTAGTTTTTAAGTCTACTGCTATTGTGTTCTCTCTTCATAGGTGAAAGTCCCATTGACATCTATGGCAGTTTCACCCAGGAAGTGAGAGCTAACTATCAGAGCAGAAACCCGTTGTGCTGACATGAGAGAAGAAATCTGTACTTGGTTCACAGCTCCAAATTTCTACTTTTTTGGTGGAACTGAAATGAGAATTGTAACATCCTTTTAATGCAATTCCTTTAGGGAATGTTGTCAGCCCTTTAATGATTCAGATTTGTTTTGATTAGAATTAATAATTTACTATATTTTTTCATAGTCTGTCTTAGCTTAAGTATACATCTGCCTTGACTGTTTCTGGATAATTCTGGTATCAATGAGATTTTTTAAAAATCAAATTAAACAAAAAGCAAAATCTGCCTGCTTCAAAATATTGTAAAGATAATTTTTATAGCATTTTTTTTAAACAGGTCATCAAATTTGAGTGGTAACCATTGTGTATTATTTAACCGAATTGCTGAATAACTCTGACCCATTTTTTAAGCACCTACTGCAACAATAAAATTGCTACACAAGCTTTAAAAGAACAAACCTCAATCAGCTTGTCATCACATAACTTTCATAACACCTTTGGGGAGCAGAAACAAACGGTTAAAAGGAAAGTTAGCTGACTCATTTCATGAGTAGCTGGTGTTAGTACTAGCAGCTTGGAAGTTAACAGATAAAAATGTTATCTAGTAAACTGTAAGATACTTTTAACAATTAGTGTACATAGTTATGTACAAATTAAGTTCAGTTAACTCTGTCCTAAATTTGTATGCAATTTGTATTAGATAATACTATTCTGATAGCCTAATTGAGGTAAATTAATAACTAGAAAAAAGAGTAAGAGAGCCTTTTATTTTCATATCTTTTACAGAACAATTTTAGTAAATTCAGAACTCGGTTACTCTTGACTTCATCAGTGGAGTTACTCCATATTTACACTGCCATAACACAGAGCAGAATTTCTCCTAGAGAGACTGGATTCATTGCTTTATTTCTATTCCTGTTAAAAGCAGGGGCCGTGCCATTTTATTTTACACGTACAGTTCAGTTTCACAGTTAAAAAGGATTCAGGTCTCTTCATCTAGATTTCGGTTTGCTCTAACCAGCCAATTCATATGTGTCACCTGAAGTTTAAGATACCAGAGGTTATCCCTTGATTTGTTATTCTTGATTTGTACGTAGTAAAATCACATCAGCAATTGTGGGGTTGAAGAATTCTGTCAAATGCCACAAAGGGGAGCCATGTCTTTCCACAGCCAAATTAAAATAAGCAATAAGCCTAGTCACTATGCTACAAAGCCTCTCTGAGGAGAGCCACAGAAACAATTTAAATTAGTCACTGCTCTATACTGCCTAATTATGAGTTTCAAAGTGAGAAGTGTGTTAAGACTTAGTGTGCTAGGTTTTTTTGTTGCACCCACAACTTGTGTAACCATTATCCCCAGTGCGGAATGGATATCAGATGCTACGAAAACAGAAAGCTAACATTTTACCCACATTATTCCTGTGTAAATCACTACCAAGGTGCAGGACAACAGCAAATCAGGCCCTCTCTCTTCAAAATGTGAATTAGAGAAAAATGAAAGGTGTGAGGGGAAGTGCACCTATACCCCTTTGGTCTTACTTTTGGTGTACCTGGAAATAAAAAAGTCCAGAGGAAAGCCATCGTGTGAATTTATTTTTTGTATATAGGCCTACCCTTTAAGTTTGATTCTGCCTGCAGTTGCCCCAGCTTACACCAGAAATAACTCCATCAAATTAAAGGCATTACACCAGTGTAAAACTGGTGTAAGGAAGGAGATAATCAGGCCCTATACTGTCAGTGAAGCATAACCCCAACCACTATTCTGGCTTTTGCAAAGCCAGATCTTCCCATTGCTATATCAGCCAGTGCACACATGCACAATTATTGTGACCTTACCTCCACATCTGGGCACTTGTCCCTCATTCTGCACTGTAAGAAGCAATGCAATGCAATCAGGAATTTGTTTTTCATAACTTAGCATATCGTTGTAGAAGCTAATGCAAAGGCGCTATCTACGGTTGCCAACTCTCTAATTGCACAAATTGCTCTGCCCCTGTTCACTCCATCCTCCCTCCCTCTGTTGCTCGCTCTCCCCCACCCTCACTCACTCGCTCATTTTCACCGGGCTGGGGCTGGGCTGCAGGAGGGGGTGAGTGCTGGGGGTGCAGCCTCTGGGGTTGGGCCAGAGATGAAGCGTTTCGGGTTCAGGAGGGAGCTCAGGGGTGACGCTGAGGGGTTCGAAGTGTGGGGGGGGCTCCATGCTGAGGCAGAAGGTTGGGGTGTAGGAGGCAGTACAGGCTCTGGGATGGGGCCAGAAATGAGGAGTTCAGGGTGCGGGAGGATCCAGGCTGTGGTAGGGAGTTGGGGTGCGGGGGGGTGAGGGCTCCAGCTGGGGATGAGGGCTCTGGGGTGGGGTTGGGGTTTGGAGTGCATGAGGGGGCTCCAGGCTGGAGCCGAGGGGTTCAGAGTGCAGGAGGGGGTACCAAACTGGGTCAGGGGGTTGGGGCGCAGGAGGGGGTTCAGGGTGCAGGCTCTGGGAGGGCGTTTGGGTGCAGGCGGGGGCTTGAGGCAGGGGGCTGGGGCATGGGAGTGGGTTCGGGGTGCAGGCTCTGGGAGGGAGTTTGGATATGGGAGGGGGCTCGGAGCTGGGGCAGGGGGTTGGGGCACAGGTGGAGTTTCAGGGTGCGGGCTCCAGGCAGCGCTAACCTCAGATGGCTCCCCAGAAGCGGCAACATGTCCCTCAGCTCCTAGGCAGAGGCGCGGCCAGGCAGCTCTGCATGCTGCCTCTCCCTGCAGGTGCTGCCCCCAGAGCTCCCATTGGTCGCAGTTCCTGGCCAATGGGAGCTGCGGAGCTGTCGCTCGGGGCGGGGTGGGGGCAGCCCCCATGGCTGTTCCTCTATCTAGGAGCCAAGGGACATGTCGCCGCTTCTGGAGAGCCATGCGGAGCCAGGTAGGAAGCCTGCCCGCCCCACGCCAACCGGACTTTTAATGGCCCAATCAGCTGTGCTGACCAGAGCTGCCAGGGTCCCTTTTCGACCGGGTGTTCCGGTCGAAAACTGGACACCCAGCAACCCTAGCGCTTTCCGAATGTGCAAAACTGTCATTGTTGCTCGTAGGAGCAAACCAGTGCCTCATCATGAGCAGACCGTCATGAATCACATGATGCATGTCTGACAAAACAGAAGTGGGAGTTTGTACCTAGAACCTATATAATGCTTTTCATCTTCCAAGGCCTGTCTGATTAATCCTCACATTACACCTGTGAGGTAGAAGTCAACATTCTTATCCTCATTTTAACAGGTGGGGAAGTTGAGACAGCTTCGCTGCGACCTTCCCAAAGCCATGGAAGAAGTCAACGTTAGAACTCATGAGTTTCTGGCTCCCACTCGTGCTCACACCAGTAGACCACACCTTTCTCCCTCTACAGACACAGACTGATGCTGAGTGGTAAATGAAAGAGCATTACCAGTTAGTGATTCCTTGGAAACCATGCGGTTAATAGAGTTTTACAATTAATAGAGATGTGATCAGCGTGACCAACCTAGTGGCCTATTGTTAGTGCTCTGCACTGACAACTGAGAGAGAAGGTAGGTATGCCTTGTGTCATTCATTGCCCCTCTTCCCCCCCACCCCACCCCGGCAATTAGGGAGCAGCACTGATTGACTTTGAAAGGAGTTCATTCTAATCTTCCTCATCTAGAAGAAAGGTGGCTGTGACACTAGTCTCAGGGGTAGCAGTGATGAAAGCAGGGGGATATGAGTTCTATCAGGTCTCTGTGAGGAACATAGAGGATCCCAAAGAGCAGGTAGGGATGTACACATCATGTCTTTGTTTATCGTGCTCAGTTATTTATAAGCATAACTCCTTGCCCCTGGGTCAGTTAGCAGCAGCTATTGAAGCTGAAATTTTTGAGTCTATGAGCCTCTCCCACCTGAGCCAAAAGATCCCTCCCTGTTAGCTGAGGCTGTCAAAGGCTCATCAGCCTCTCTAGGTGCTCCAGCCCCCACTAGAGGGGGACAGAGCATGACACCACATGGGTGCAGGTTACATACATTTAAAAATATAGGCCACTTGACCGCACAAGCTGTTTGCTACCTGCAGTGAATGTAGTTTTGGAACATTGGAACATGTTGTCAAGTGTAATGCTAACATCTGAGACAAAGCAGAAAGGTTCAGTTCCAAGCAGTGAGCTCCATACTTTTCAGTATTCAGAGCCTAGGGTTGCCAGTCCACCAGGATTAGCCTGGGGTCTCCAGGAATTAAAGATTAATCTTTAATTAAAGATTATGGCATGCGAAGAAACCTCCAGGAATACGTCCAACCAAAATTGGCAACCCTATCAGAGCCCCCTAGAGAGGCCAGGTACTTTGCCTACCCTAAGTACCGTGTTCTAATGGCTATTGCCCTCTTATTTAGTGTCATTCCTGAAAGTGTTGCTGCCAGCACATCTGGAATTAACATGACAGTGCTGGAGCCAATTAACCATTGCCCAGAAGGAATATCACTTTCCCATGGCAGTGCTTCTCTGACAGATATCCTAAAGTCCCCCTTCCTCACCCCAAAGATTCTATGTTTAGAGACTGTAACTGTAGAATGGATACATGCATATGAAACTGATGCAGACTAGTCAAATTCAACAACCAAGTCCTTTGTCCCACTCACACCCCAGGTCAGTCAAATTCATCAGTCTAGGGTTGGTTCTCTTGTCAGTATATTCTCCTTTTTTGTACACTCAGTAAATATGACCCATGTGTCATCATATATTATTAGTTTTAGACCTTCGGCTGGAAGTATTCTTCTCCATTACCCATGTGTCCCAGAATCTGACACCAGCTCTGGGTAGAAGAGACTTTTTTTCCCCCAGAAGACACTTGCCACTAAAAATAAATAGCCATGAATAATCAATGTGTGAACTCCCCTTGTTGGTGTGGTTTCCATCAGATAGCTAGCTAATATTCACTGTTCCAAGATCTGCCCGCTGGCATCATAGCTTGTATTAGCAGCTATTGACACAGATTTGGGGGTATAATTTTTTCCTCCTACCAGTTTTGAAATTCTCTATTTGGCATACATTAACCCCTCCCCTATCCTCTGGTGTTTGTAATGAAGTGGAAGCCAATATGGCTGCCTTTGGCTCCATTGAAAACAGGGTTGGGAGGGAATAGCAGTTTGCTAAATGGAGAAGCCAAAACTGGCAAGGAAAAAAACCTCCATTTTCCAAGATGGATTTAACCTTCTTTACTCACTGGGAGCTTTGCCTGTGTCATGAGTGAGGATGGTGTATTGAATATGGCTCTATCAAGAATGATGGAAGTAATAATATTATAAATCACATTTGACAATGTCCTTTTATAACAGCCAATGGGCCACATTTCTCTCAGTTGCACCTGGGTAAACCCATTTAATTCAGTTTAGCCCAGTATATTTACAGTATAACCAAGTAAATACCATCCTTACTTACAAACATGAGTACCATGCTGCAAGCAGCCAATGCTCGGGCTGTTTTTATGGTTTCAATAGACCCCAACATAATTATTCATGGGGACCCTATCTCCTCAACTTCTCCTTTCTTCTCTCCCCACATCCTCTTTGCTCTTCTGATTTTGGTTGTGAAAAAGTGGAAAGTAAATTGTGGTTCTTTCCACCAAGGCTGGAAAAGGAGAGTAGCAGATTTTCCCTTCCCCTTTCTCTCAGGGTAGAGAAGGCTTTGTTAACAAGTCTCACTGTTTTCCCAGAGTAGGACAGTAGAGACAACACTGGTCTTCACTTCTGCTAGCTCTGCCAACTGCACCTAACATGAGGCACAGTGAGCTGGGTGTCAAGGCTGTCAAACCCAATTCAGCTAGGTACCTAAGTAAACCCATGAATAACCCCCTTAACTACTTACCTGCTTAAAGTTAGGTGCATGCTTATGTGCCTTGCTGAATCAGGGCCTCATCCAGTAGCAGATTCCAAAGTTCTATGGTCCATTTGGGCTTATCACATAATCACTTCCATACGCTTCCTGGGTTTTGTGGATCACAAAAGCTGGCTTTGCAGCTATTTCATGGAAAACGCAGAATTGTTTCTAAACGGGCAGCTCTCAGTTGATATAATTTATTTTCATTCCTATCTTTATTTGCATGAACACTAAACTTTTGTTTCTTTAGAGTTTATCTGCTTCTGGTGTCATAAATCTCTGTCATCTAATCATTTCCACAGCAACCAATTGGGATGTCACACTGGGGTGCGACTCGCAGAGGAGGACGGAGGAGTAGGAACAAATACACTTAATAAAGAGAGAAACTGCAAGAAGAACTGCAATGGAGAACACCAGATTGAAATAGGGCCCAATCCTGCTCCTATTAAAGTGGTGAGACTTCTGTAATTAACTTTAATGGGAGCGGGAGAAGGCCCACGGATTGCTGAATGAATGTTTGGTGTTTTTTTCCTTAAGGAAATCATTTTAAAATACCAAAGCAGTGGTGGTAATGCAGGTCAGAGCTCTGTGCCCACTCCATTTGAACTGAATAATTGAATAAACATATCTGTTTTGGGGATGTATTCTGGGGGAGGGGAAGGAGAAAATGAACTGTTACCAAAATAAACTAATTGAGACATGAGAATGAGCACATTTTAAACCCCAAAATAATGTTACGGTCTAAATTTAAACTTGAAAAAAAATCTTTGTTTTGTTAAAATTCAGGGTCAGGCATTTAGAAGCCGCAGCAGCTTGAGGAGACTGATGTAACAGTGGAGGCGGACTGAAGCTCTCTGTTTATTCACAGTGCTGGGAAGCAGGACAGAAAAGCTCAAGGCAAGCTTCCTTACGACATTCCAAAAGCAAACTGCATGCCTGACCTGAAGTGATCAGCCCCTGGGGAACAGGCGGGTAACTGAGACTTAGTGCTCAGTCATTCACGGGCTTCTTTCTGTAAAGCTGCCAGCCGAGCCAAAATTGTATATGTGTCAATATGTGTGTGTGTGGTTTAATGATGCAGGCTACTTTTAACTGTGGGCTAAGCTTCAACCATCAAACCCCATTTCGTTTGCTCCCCTGTGCCAAATTTAAACATGCCATTCCAGCAGTGAAAAGTCTGCTCACTACACCACAGCACTAGCTAGTCATCCTGCTGGAAAATATTTTGAAGTCTAGCAAGGAATTCAAATTTGTCTTGAACTACTTCTCTGTTCATTTAACAGACAAAAGTTTTTGCTGCTGTCAGTCCTACAGAATCTATGCTACAGATAAACGCATTTGCTTTTGCAACAAAGCTAAACTCATTGGGTTTGGCATTTGAATTTCATTTGTCCTGAAGATTTCATTTGTGCTTTCCCTCCTGCCTTCTTACCTTTAATCTTTTGTGTAGGAAATGAAAAATCAGTCTAGGCATGTACTTAAAAATGCCCAAAACCTTAGAACTTCTCATTTCATGCTGCCAAAATGTTAATCTAGCTATTTGAGCTTCAGTTTTAATAAGTGCTATTATCAGTCACACTGCAGAAAAACTGGCTCAACTGACAGTTATGCTGAAACTGAACCTGCATATTATAATTGCAGAGAAAACTAGTTGCAGTTTGAAAACCAGTATTTCCCTCTTCAACATATTTTCTTGTCAGATCTACAGCTGCACATTGTCATAGACAAGCAGGCCAAAGCAGATACTATGGGGATGAGCTCCTTAAAAGATGCCATTATTATTATTTTGCTTTTTTTTATTGCCAAGGACAAGCTTCACGTTGTACAAGACAAGAAAGAAGACACAGTCCCCTGCATAAAGAATCGTTACAGCCTAAAGGCCCAATCCTGCAATCCTTTACCCATTTGATTAGGCTTTACTCAAAATGGGGTTTCATCCTGGGGCTAACTGACATCAGTGGAAGGTCCTACTGATTTCAGTAATGCATAAGAACATAAGTCTTTCAGCAGGATCACTCACCTGAGTGAGAGTTTGCAGTACGAGTTCCAAGATGCACAGGCCACACAAATCAGAGACCCCAAGAAACCAAGAGAGTGGTTTTGACGTGGATCTCTTTTGAAAAAAAAAATGGAGTGGGTGAAAGCATTTTGATTGCTTCTCTTTTACATCTAAAAAGATATGACCCTAAAAATCTCAGTGCACATAAGACACACGTTGCTTAGGCAGGGTTTCTCCTAAGTAGAGACAAGTCACCAAAGGGTCTCCCAGTGTAACCCTCAAAGTAGAACATATATGGAAACTGCTTTTAAACACCCACCGAATTGCTTATTAAAAAGCAGAGCAGGTTTTCAGGGCTGGAAGACATGGAAGTATAAAATTAAACTTGAGTAGGATCACTGCCTTTTATGGAGCTGCAGGAAACCCTTCTCATCTCTGTTACATCCTGGTAAAATTAACAACTTTTATCGGATTCAGGATGGCCCAATTGCCTCATACCATAGAACTCACATCTCCAATATTCCATCAACCAGCAAAACACTTGCAATTAGTTTGTTCTGAATTTTGTTGATCATTCTTTATCTCCTAAAACTATTTGGTTAGTAAATCGTGTGTACTGTAATGACAGAAGAATTGATTAAACTGGAGCCCCTGTGCTGCTTAATCCAAACAACCCATTCATGAGTCTGGCAGCTTTTTCTGCTTCTGGAGCAATAGGAAGTTCTAAACCTGTTTACACCGGTAGGAGCAGATAGTACCACAATCAGGGTCTGGATACTTACTGATCCACACCATTGCCAATCTGATTTAGCAATGCCAGACTTAGGTCTCTAGGTCTTGTGACTATCCCAAAGCATTTCCCCCCCCCTTTTTTTTTAAACTCACGATACCATTTAACAGTGTGGTATCTTCTCATACCCTATCTAGAGCGTGGTCAGATATTTTAATACCTCTCTTCACTCTTAATAAATGCTTAAAATGTTCATCTTCCTACTTGGAAGATAATAAGGAAATATCCACTTTAACAGGTGATTACTTAGGGCTAGTTGTTACTCATGGATGGTGAGCAGTTACATGCATTGTCCCACTGACTTCAGTGAGTAACCAAACATATACCTTATGTGGTGAGCATTGCAGTCTAGCCCTTAAACATAGGACTGTTTTCTTGTTTTTACAAGAAAAAACCCCAAACCCTGTTTATTGGTGGCTAAAGGAAAGCATTAACATAATAATGTTTTACAGTACAGTACCCATAGAGGATATCCCTCTGCCCATGGGATCCCAAAGTACTTTACAAATGTTGTACTGAGTGAGAGACAAGCATATGGATCCAAAAGCAGAATTTGGCTCTTTTATATAAAGAGACTCTTTGCAAAATAATAATAATGATGATGAAGCACAACTACCAGCGGGATAGAACAAGACAGCTGTGTAATAATGCAAAGCGATACTGCATGACAGTTTTGGCAAGAAGCAAAGAATACCATCTCCTAGTATTTCAAGTTGTGATCTGCCAAGCACTTCCCCCAGAGAGCTCTTCTTGGTTGCCCACAGAATGAATTGATATAAGGAGAAGGATTGAGAGGAGATATAGTCCACATAAGAGGTTTCCTCTCTTACAAAGTGACCTGTAGGTTGTTTTTTTTTTTTTTTTTAAAAAGGGGTGGGGGATGGAGCAGGTTAGAAAACTACAAGGAGAATATAAGTAAGCAGAATGGAATTATTTATGTTGGAACTGTCAAGGAAAATGGGGCATCTTTTTACTATGACTGTCCTAAAGTAAGTGCAAGAGCAGCGGTGGAGTAGGAAATGTATAAGAACATTAATCTTCCTCTCCCCCCTATCTAACACACCACTATATCTGATACTACTTACAAAAAAAATACATGATTTCCTCCCATCCCCCTTTTTGTGACACACTGGTCTAGAATGTTAACTACATTAAATGAATCATCTTTCTTCTGCTCTTGTTCCCACTGCTTTCGAACACCAAGGTCAGTTACGGACTGCAGCACTGAACATCTCAGTCCACCCACACACTGTAAGACGCTCAGATCTGCGGTTGACATCTCAGCTCAGTGTGGCAGGTGCTGGGGAAACAGCAGGAGAAGAAAAGGGGGTGGGGAAGTGTATGTACTTTTTTTCACTTTTATTTAAAATATGGCCGTAAAAGATGTGGGGTATGAAATGCTGGAAAGGTAGAGAACTATTTTGCCTCTACCCTACAACACATAGCTAGATTGCACTGTTCAGATGCAGCCCTTCCTCTGCAGAGAAGGATCTAAGAGGCATTGTGCCTCAACAAGCCTGCCAGAGCTCCCGTGCATGCAGGGGGAAGTGTACCTACTCCATCACAGAGGGTATAGCATGTGTTCCCACCCACCAGTGGACAGTGATGTGTGAACTTGCCTCTTTCCTGCCCATTTAGTGGGGTGCAAGGAAAGAGGCAGGATTCTTGCATCTTCCATCCCACTCCACCCCGTGACTGGAGACAGCATGGCCCAGAGTTGGAGATGAGGTGAGGGATTTCTATTGCAAGGGAAACTTACTGAGCTAAAGGCTTGGCTACAGCCACAATGCAAAGAGCACAAATCAGTACAAAGTTCCTCTTTGCACTCCCCTGCTCCTGCTCTCTACAGGCTTGACTTCCTGAGTCAAAAGTCACAGGAAATGGAAAATGCCAATAGTGTTCTGCATGGTAAAGGGATGGTAAGAACAGGCCCCTTTTCCTCCAGCCAGTTTTTGTTTTCCTGTTGCTATGCTAGTAACGGAGGGAGAACGGCCTAAGAGCCCCTAGGCTGGCTCTACCACTTTAAGAATTACCCTTGCACTGGATGATTTTCCCTAGACCTGCTGTAAGGCCAGATTACTCTACCAGTACAATGCAAAGCAGCTGCACCCTCTGAGAAGATGAGACCCAATGTCTTTAAATGATAAGACTGTAGATTTTAATAACAGCTGTACATACCCAGGCATCAGTCTTGCAAACCCTAACTCATGCAGCAATCTGCAAGATCCACAGGAAGGGGGCCCCTGATTTGGAGGAAGCTCAAACCATGGGAGGGAACTGAGATGTCAGCATAGGTGTTTAGCTTTTGTTTTGTTTTTTCCTGAACACCCATTCTACTGCAGAATAATCTGATAGTAGCTCTGCATCCACACTGTAAAGTTATTGATAATTCTAAATGAGTTATCAATGTAAATTTCCAACATTCCAACTAAAAGACCTTCTGTGGCCCTGACCGGTATGGGAGCTTTGCCTTTTGCTCGCATGGCTCTGAATCAAACAATGGGGAAATAGTCTGATCAGTTTATTTTTCTTCCTTTATTCCCCCACTTTTACTTGGCAGAATGGAAATTCCCAAAATCTTGACCGTCATTCCAGCTTGTTCCTAGGGTTCCAAACCTCCAAGCTGTGAAAATGTGAACAGAAATCCCATGATGTGGTTGGGGTCTCTAGGCACTAGCATGATACAAGACGGGAGCTTCTGTTTTAGGCAGTGTGCAGACACATAGCAACAGATAAATTCTTTGGGGCAGGACTTACAATCTCAATAGAGAAGACAGAGCCAGGGTGGGAAAAAGGAAGGCTCATCATCCCTGTTTTACAGATGGGGAATTGTGCCTCAAAGGGATTATAGCGGGGTGGTCACCCCACTCCAGCCCTGAAGAGGTTAAAGCAGCCCTGGAGAGGGCTGCAGCAGGGAAAAGGTAGGCTGATGGGAAAGCAGCCACAGCTGTGGCCAGCTTAATCAGGCCCAGCTGGCCCTTATAAGAGGGCAGTGGGCCAGAAGCCAAAAGACACACTCTCTAGCTTCATTGAGAGAGAAGGACCTGGCTGCCTGGGAAGGGTATCTAGGGTGGAGCAGTGCTGGGGAAGGGCAGAGGGAGCTCTGACCTAGCAAAGCCCCAGGCTGCAGGCCTAGTTAAGAGCCCACAAAAGGGTACCAGGGCTGCAGAGGGGCAGCCCAGAGATAGGCAGAGGCAGCTGGTCCAACCCCCCTTGCCAATGATGAGTGGTTTACAGACTGCAGTCTGCCCCAGGGAGCGGGGGCTAGATGATGAGTGGCAGTAGCCACTGAGGCAAGGGGAGGATAGAGGGTTGGGGGCTCCCCTGGGTGGGGAGACCCAGAGACTGCAGCAGGCAGAACCCTGAGAGAAAGGGCACTGGGGTCCAGGAGGGACACGGGGACCAGCGGCAGGCAAGACACCAGCCTGCAAGAGCGCTCCGAGCTGGAAGAGCTAATTCCCAGGACAACCAGCAGGAGGCGCCCGCCAGTGAGTCATTGCCCCGCCACAGGGATTAAGGATTTGCCTAAGGAGACACAGGAAGTCTGAATTAGAGCCAAGACCTGTACTAAGATTTTGCAAGTAAAAAAATATTTTGGACACATCTCTACTATGGATGAAGCGACTATAGTGGGATATCCTATCTGACTGCTTGTTTTTGTTCAGCTTTTTAGCTCTTTCGAGTGCAATATTTTAACATTTTGTTTCAGAGAAGATGGGAATAAAATTCATCCCCAATTTCAGCATTAATTGAATTGTATGAGATGCATTTGTTCCATGTGTTAAAATGTGCTACCAGTTACAGAAAGGATACTGCTCACATTTTAGTGCGTGATTTCACATCTCTTCCATTATTCCCTTTCTTGATATGCCACTTCTCCACAGGGAATAAATCCCAGAGCATAATCAAACCTATTGTTTCTCTCTAACAGTTTTTGTTTTAATCTGTAGGGGGAACAATACACCTATCTTACATCTGATAAAATAAATCTACACTGACATCTTGTGGTGAGAGGATTATGAAATTTAAGAGCCCTATAGCCACTTACAACAGCACAGCATGTGTCTTTTCTCGTTATGTACCTGCTCACAAAAATCCAACACTTATGGGGGGAGGGGATGGGGAGGGAAATACTCCAAGGGCCAGATTTTCAGGGATGCTAAGGACCCACAATTCCAGTTGAAGTCAATGGGAGCTGCAGCACTTATGAAAAACCAGGCCTTTAAATCTCATATTGAATACCATTTTGTTCCTGAAAGATGTCAGGGAAGAAGTTTTAAAATTATAATTATAATCAAACTATATAAATCTGGACTTTCTGCTTTGGAGTCATCACTGGAAGTATGTCACAATCCCACATTTGCAAATTTTTTGATACTTTAAAGCTTCTAATCATCAAAGAACAAGCTCCAAAAGAAGAGCTATTTTCATATTGGGACTTGATTATCTCTGCAATCAGTGAAGCAAGAGAGACTTCAATAGCACTCCAGATCACCACTAATGTCACCTTCATCTGAAATTGCATGATTTAAAACAAAAAGTTTGCAGTTTGAGAAAGCATTCGTTTTTTCCTGTTTTCCCAATTATTTCGGCTCCTCCTATTGTTCAGGAGTACAACAGGCCATTTCTTTTTCCATGCTTATTTAGAAGCCTGTTGGGAATTCAGCATGAAGACATTACCTACATCAGGACAACCACCTTTATAGTTGCATGGGTGCAAGCCCCTGCAGTAGACACAATCCACTCCAGTGCAGCAGGGTATTCTGTTCTATATAGGTTCTTCTATCATGCTTATCATTGTAGTATCTGAGCATCTAAGCTAAGGATATTTTATTAGGGAGATGGTGATGCACCTGACCCCTTAGGAGATGCTAATTTTCTCTTGCATCCGACAAAGTGGGTATTCACCCACGAAAACTCATGCTCCTATACGTCCGTTAGTCTATAAGGTGCCACAGGACTCTTTGCTACTTTGTATAAACTGTGCCTACATTAGGGGGTTTGCATTGGTGCCTGAAAACCCAGTGTAGGAATTGCTCAAGTTCTCTGCTAGTGTCGGCCTGGAGATCACAAGTGTCTGGTTTCTCACATGATAGAACAAATCATTATTTGTTCAAGTTTGGTTTCAAGTAAACCATCAGTTTTGTAACTGGAGATCAAATAGGCTTTCAAATTAGAGGGCATCTTCCCACCACCAGCTTTAAGAAACTAAAATAAATGCACAATACTGGCATGATTCACACACTTGGTCTACCATGCTGACACAGTAAATAGTTAATCCATTCATGGGATTTTATCACATTTTCTGTAATCCTTTCATTATAACTAGGAATCATTACTGAGAAATCTTTAATGTAATATGTCTGAAGTGCCAAAGCAGGCACATGGTCAGATTCAAGGGTTATATTAATGATTACACAAGCTTGGAAGCAGGTGTAATTTACACACTAAGTGGGGTGGAGAAAGCAACAAATGGAAAGATGTGAGGAGTTGTAAGATGAAGTAGAGGGAGGCATGTGAGATCTCAGATTTAGGATTCTCCTCTTGCTGATCAGAATGTTTCGGCTTTTCTGTTACATTTGTTTTTTTCTGATATCTTGAAATGTGAAAGTTCAGGCAGAAAGTCAAAACTATAAATAAAAGTGTAATAATTCAAATGATTACAATTAATGTCTAATCAAACAGTCCACACCGTGCTAAGATACTCCCAAAGAATGACAGAGTTTGGGTGTATTTGCTGGGGTAAAGAAGAATACTTTTGAAAGAAAGCTATCCAAGTCTGGTGTTCTGTGCTGATCTGGTGTAGGCCTGAAGAGAATCAGAGGATTTTCAGAAAATGCCATTGCTGAGCAGAGTTTTTCACATTTTACTAGATTCCTCAATATCCCCCAGGTAGGCATTAATGGAGCCCATTAATGATTGACTTGGAAAATACAATTACAACCCTGCTCTGTGGCTTACACCATTATCCCTCTATGTATTGCTTTGCAATGGCACAGCCATCCCCACTGGTTTTAAAATATGTCCCCCTCCATTACATGTCCCATCTTCAGCAGCCCAGGAGGCAAGAATCTCAACCTGGAATTTTTAGACGACCAAAATCACTGCCATCAGTGCTCCAGGTCAGTTTGCTGCATTACTAATGTTTTCGTAAGTGACAAGTGCAGTCTACACACAAAATAGAATCGGCAGATGCACAAGTGCCAGATGGTTCAGGACTCTTATGGTAGCATTAGAGATGACTAAAAGATAGAACATTAGTGATCCATTAACAAGACCTCAGCTTCATACATTAAAAAAAGAAAACTTAACACTATGGTAAATAATTAATGGTATTCTACTTTCCACATAGAGCCTATAGACTTGTGAAATCTATTCAGAAATATATTTATACACCATTTAATCACTGAAAAAAAGTCATGACTATGTCACACCCGCAAACTAATACATTGTTTAAAGATTATTGCCGTGATGGGACCAATAAAGTCAATATAAAAAAGGTGGTTTTATCCAAGTATGAGGACTAACATTTCAAACTCTGTATTTTAAGTTGCAAAAGAGTTTTTATGTCTGTAAGTTAAGAATTTGGGAGCATCGATGTTGACCACTCCATTGGGTATGAGGGGTAGCTCTACATACAGACACTCAAAAGCATCACCACTGGCACTATACTGATTTGCTTTGAACATTCCCAGTCAGGCTTACATGCATACCTAGACCAATATTTTCCAACCTAGTTTCCTACAGTTAGACTACAAAACTGTATTTAAACTTCCTAAACAGATGCAGCTTGATCTTCAAAGGTGCTGAAACCCTGCAGTTCCCATTGAGAGTTCCTCAAAGTGCTAAGCTCCTATTATACCTTTTCTAAGAGATAACATTTGTCTAGTTCCCATAACATAACACCTGGTGATTAAGTACTCTCATATACAATTAAACCATCTAACCCCTCAGAATTAAAATTGACGATGAAAATTTCCTGCCTTCCATATTAAAATGCAGGTCAAGATAGAAATAATTTCTTCTGTCTTCAGTGTAAGTGAAATAAAAGCTACTGTAGCTGCAGTCACTTTGTCAAGTTTTTGGGGAAAAAATCCAATATGAATTATTTAAGCAGTAGTATGTTTTCTTTTTGGCCTCTCTCATAGAACAGCTCCAAGCATCACTGGCTAGGTGAAAGTCTGCAAGGTACAGTAGTTGTAAACCTAAAACAAACCTGGGCACCGAGCTGAAAATTAAACAAACCTACCACCAAAGATACTTTTGTTACAGCTACCGCTTGGTCTCACTGCAAGAGTAGGAAGTCTCTGAAGATTTCTGCAGAACTTGAACCTTACTTCTCTCACTACTCCTATTTAAAAGCCACTTCCCTTCAAAAGAGCCAGCATGCAGAAAGAGTAAGAAAAAAAGAAACCAGGCTTACCTATACCCTACAAGATAACAGGGTGTCAAATAAAATTCTGATTTCAAAGGCAGATGTGATCAGACTCTTTCATTTGCACTTTTGTGACTGAGTAAAAAACAAACAAAAAAGTGATTAGGCACAAGGTAATTTGATTTGCACAATGACAAAGCTGATGTTTTGCCTCCATTGCATATTCATAGATTCTAAGACTGGAAGGGACCTCGAGAGGTCATCGAGTCCAGTCCCCTGCCCTCATGGCAGGACCAAATACTGTCTAGACCATCCCTGATAGACATTTATCTAACCTACTCTTAAATATCTCCAGAAATGGAGATTCCACAACCTCCCTAGGCAGTTTATTCCAGTGTTTAACCACCCTGACAGTTAGGAACTTTTTCCTAATGTCCAACCTAAACCTCCCTTGCTGCAGTTTAAGCCCATTGCTTCTTGTTCTATCCTCAGAGGCTAAGGTGAACAAGTTTTCTCCCTCCTCCTTATGACACCCTTTTAGATACCTGAAAACTGCTATCATGTCCCCTCTCAGTCTTCTCTTTTCCAAACTAAACAAACCCAATTCTTTCAGCCTTCTTTCATAGGTCATGTTCTCAAGACCTTTAATCATTCTTGTTGCTCTTCTCTGGACCCTCTCCAATTTCTCCACATCTTTCTTGAAATGCGGTGCCCAGAACTGGACACAATACTCCAGTTGAGGCCTAACCAGCGCAGAGTAGAGCGGAAGAATGACTTCTCGTGTCTTGCTCACAACACACCTGTTAATACATCCCAGAATCATGTTTGCTTTTTTTGCAACAGCATCACACTGTTGACTCATATTTAGCTTGTGGTCCACTATAACCCCTAGATCCCTTTCTGCCGTACTCCTTCCTAGACAGTCTCTTCCCATTCTGTATGTGTGAAACTGATTGTTCCTTCTGAAGTGGAGCACTTTGCATTTGTCTTTGTTAAACTTCATCCTGTTTACCTCAGACCATTTCTCCAATTTGTCCAGATCATTTTGAATTATGACCCTGTCCTCCAAAGCAGTTGCAATCCCTCCCAGTTTGGTATCATCTGCAAACTTAATAAGCGTACTTTCTATGCCAATATCTAAATCGTTAATGAAGATATTGAACAGAGCCGGTCCCAAAACAGACCCCTGCGGAACCCCACTTGTTATGCCTTTCCAGCAGGATTGGGAACCATTAATAACAACTCTCTGAGTACGGTTATCCAGCCAGTTCTGCACTCACCTTATAGTAGCCCCATCTAAATTGTATTTGCCTAGTTTATCGATAAGAATATCATGCAAGACGGTATCAAATGCCTTACTAAAGTCTAGGTATACCACATCCACAGCTTCTCCCTTATCCACAAGGCTCGTTATCCTATCAAAAAAAGCTATCAGATTGGTTTGACACGATTTGTTCTTTACAAATCCATGCTGGCTATTCCCTATCACCTTACCATCTTCCAAGTGTTTGCAGATTTCCTTAATTACTTGCTCCATTATCTTCCCTGGCACAGAAGTTAAACTAACTGGTCTGTAGTTTCCTGGGTTGTTTTTATTTCCCTTTTTATAGATGGGCACTTTATTTGCCCTTTTCCAGTCTTCTGGAATCTCTCCCGTCTCCCATGATTTTCCAAAGATAATAGCTAGAGGCTCAGATACCTCCTCTATTAGCTCCTTGAGTATTCTAGGATGCATTTCATCAGGCCCTGGTGACTTGCAGGCATCTAACTTTTCTAAGTGATTTTTAACTTGTTCTTTTTTTATTTTATCTGCTAAACCTACCCCTTTCCATTAGCATTCACTAGGTTAGGCATTCCTTCAGACTTCTCGGTGAAGACCGAAACAAAGAAGTCATTAAGCATCTCTGCCATTTCCAAGTTTCCTGTTACTGTTTCTCCCTCTTCACTGAGCAATGGGCCTACCCTGTCTTTGGGTCTTCCTCTTGCTTCTAATGTATTGATTTATTGCTTCCTGTATCATGACTTTCAGGAGTAATAAGTACCTGAAATACTAGCCAACAGACTATATGGAGAACAAGTTAGGACCTCCAGTGCCAACAGCTCCTACAGTGATGTGGGGAAGAGGCACAAGAGAGTGCACAATCTATCAGACTGTAAATATGCTAGAAAAGCAGACAAATGTAGCCTAGAGAGCATCAAATAGAGCCTGTGTTAAAGGCAGAATAAAGGATAATAGAAGGCCATATGAAAGGCAAGAAACGCATAAAACATGCTTAACAGATTTGGAGCACTGTGCAAACATGAATCATCTAAGAGAAAACATGGAACTTAATTCATGAACATCTGAGCACCACAGAATATAGTACAACAGAGCAGAAGACAAGGTTATAAAACAAGAAAGTAATAGAACTCTGTACCTCTTGATAAGATCTGAACCTCCCATTTCTAACCCTGTAGGGCAGGAGATAAACAGAACTTAATCCAGATACTGGAGTAGGATTGAATATTGCCTGCTCTGATCCAGTTTGATTGTGGGGATTAAATTACATGTTCCAGGGCATTTTTGTGGCAGGCTGATTTTTTTATTATTTTTTTTCCCAATGACAGGTGTTTGAAGCTGCTCAAGTTTGGGATGTTAGAAGTAACTGTGCGATAAAGAGCAGAGTGCAGGAGAGGCTGTTTGACAATATACCATATGTACATTACCATTATGTATGTAAAATATTTTAATATAATAAAAGTGCTGCAGAGAGCAGAAGGGAGGGAATTCTGGAGAGGAAAGAAGGTTAAAAAAAAATAAAACCACTTCTTAATGGTAAACCAGATTAGGCAACAGAACACAGTCTCTCAAGGGAAACAGTGGAATCACCCACCAGCAATTAGCATATTTAAAAATAAACCACACAAAATATTAATATGCAACAGGGAACAATCCTGATTTGGCAGGGGGGGTGGAATCAACAACATTACTGGCCTTTTTTCATCTCTAGATTCTGTGACCATATCAAATTCCAAAATGCATTCAGCAGAAACCAGTAAAATAAAGACCATTCTGAGAAATCTACTTACTGGTTATTTTGGTTAGGCTTAAAATGAATTAAATGGTCAATCAGGGAATTTGTACTGCAGAATTAATGACATTTTTGCTATGTACAGTCTATGAGTTGCAGACCATTCCCTCCATTTTGTGTATACAAATTAACAGAAGAGTGGCAAATTTTAGCTTTTTTTAAAAAGTTCATACAATTACATCTTTCAAATCAGGTGTTTATAATGTTTTACTATGCATTGACACAATGGGTTTTTTTAAAGTGACTACTTGTTACTCTGATAGACTCTTCCTTTCAAGACTAAGGTCTGTTTCTTTCTTATGATCATCAATCTCCTTAAGAAGTTCCTCCTTTTCCTGGAAGTAATTCTGGAACCATTCAATATGCTCAGCTTTTTGTTTAACACTTAGATATGGGTTCTTGGAAAGCCCGCAGGTCACTAGTTCCATGAAGTGGCGAATAGGTCCTTGCTTGGTAAAGTCTTCTAGGTATTTATCCAGAAAGATATGTTCATGAAATTCCACATCATCTTCAATACCTACAAGGTGAATTGCAAAACACGGTTATATCATCATAATTTCAGTTTGTCTTGTGTGTGTTCACTAAGTCTTGCATGTAAACTCCTTCTAGTTGGTAGAATTAATAGTTCAGTGCTGTACCCAAAAAAAAATAAACTGCAGTGGAATGGAAGGGGACTGTGGTGAGGTCCAACAACACACACTTTGACCCCTGTTCTCCCCAAATAGGAAAGATTTCAGTGCACAAGATGTCATGCCAACATCCACAACTCTTTATTTTCATTTTATGTTTCTCTTTAAGAGGGCAATTTTTACCTATATTTCATATTTGGTAATGCCATTGAAGCCTGACTCTGAAATCCATTTTCTTACCAAAAAACCCTGTTTTCTTCCATTACATGCAAACTCTGGTTTGTTATGGGCTATGAAAGCTGGGCTGCTAGCAATATTTTTTAAAGACTGAATTGAGTATTTACTTGTAATAAGAAATATACTGGTTGCATAACTTTGCAAAATGGTTTAAAGAAAAAAAAACAAGGTTGTACAAACTGAACAAGCCTTCCTTTGAAAGTATTTGTTATTTGAATGAGTTCCATGCTTATATGTTCATTATATTTCACAATTTTAGGTATTTTACTATTAAATTTGAAACAGGGAATGTTTTTAAACACTTTTTTTAACCCTTTCCAGACTTTTGTCATCATAAAAATACGAATAGATCGAGGTACACACAATTGTAAGATTTTGCAAGTTTTGTCAGATGTTATCTTTAGCAGTGATGAATGCAAAAATATTACATTAAAAAGCACTCCATCTCAGAGCTAGGTGGCATAGTGGTTTGTTACAGACCTTTCACCAAAAATGCCTCAGATCAATCAAGTAGTGATTTCAGTCCTCTTTCCAGTGGATTTCACTGGTTTCTGCTCTATATTTTGACACTAGTGTTCAAAGGACATACAAATCAAACTAAGATCTTGAGGTCTACAAACTCAAATATGTATAGAAAAAAAGGGGTTGTCTCAGAAATACCATGAGATTTGGCCATATTACCAATCCAGAAATCAAGACAGACTGGGGTCTGTGACTGCACGGAGATTTTTCCCCCCCTTCAGTTGATAAAAAAACACCTGTCACTAATTAATGCAATTATTTGATAAGGTATAAAATTAACTATACATTTGTAAAGACTACAGAACAGTAAAATGTTTGTTTATAGATGAACAAGATAGTTCAAAAAACAAACAAAAAGTGTAGTCAAGTCCATTGGTCTTAAGTTAAAGATCTAGTAGATATTTGCCTACATTCCAAACCCAACAATTTGACAAAATTAAGCCCAAAATGTTTATGCCAATGACCAGTACTGTAATAACAGAGATACTGGCAGAGTTATTTGTGGAAGCTTGCACATCACTTATTATGAGCGTTATTAGTCCTTCACATAGCTGTGAATAAGCACTACAGTTTCCCACACTAGAAGAGATCATTTAAAAGTATTTAAGTGATTCCAATACACCTAACCCTTTGAACTAGAGTGACCTATGATGAAAAAACATCTCTGTACATTAGCACATTAGTTTGGTGCATGCCATCTTAGTAGAACATAATATTGAAGACTGGAATTTGTACTATTTGTAGGCTTACATTCATTCTTTCTTATATTTGTAGTAAAGAAAACTCTCTGCATTATCGGAAAGGATTGACTATATTGCAGGTAAATACTTCCAGGTAATAAAACACAGGAATGAATGCAAAATTATTTTGATACTAACCAGGATGTGACACATTTGGCAATAACCTTAATCATCAAAATGAAAGTGAGATAATAGAGACAGACATATTAGTGCAAGGATTAATGGCATGTCAGCTTCTTCCAAACCTCCAGCAGCCCAGCACTGTAGCATGGAAGTATCTCTCAACTTGTACACCATACTCGCAAAGTTACCATGGTTTCTTTTCTGTTTTTCCTTCAGACACTGCAATTCCTGAAGAAGCTGGAAAAGGATGTCTATTTTCCTACACTGCATCATCAGTAATATGTGCAGTGTTTATCAATACCAGCTACCCATCACCTTTATCTCCCTTGTCCTTGAAAAAGAAACCAGATGTTTCCCTCTTCCCAGAAGCTAACATTTTCTTCACTGATCATATTGGCTTTAAAAGGCATATTTCCGCTGGGCTTGGAAACTTAAATCCACTTTGTGAATACTAGGAATCCTCCAATTATCACAACAATGGGTTCCAATTCCCATTTTCTCCCCCAATATTTTGTGGTTTCCTGAATCAGGAAATCCTGATAGTTATTGTTCGTGATTCTAGGGTCCTCCTTAAAATATTCCTGTAATCTGTTGGTCATAAAAGTCTGAGAGAAATTGACTGATTTGCTATTAAAAGAATCTGAACAATGCAACAGTGAAATAGGGAGGCAGTGACTATTATTATTTTTATTATGTATTTGTATTATTGTAGTGTCTATGAGCCCTAGTCATGGGCGAGGACCCCATTGTGCTAAGCGCTATATAAACACAAAATAAAATGTTCTCATTGTAAGTCCTCTGTGTTCTATACACCAAATGAGTAGCTTTCCACAGAAGTTTAAGGGTACTTTTGGTAGGGTTATATAGTCACTAGTTCCAAGTATAGATATTAAACCTAATCAGAGTTTTGGAAACGGGCAAATAAGTTTTTCAGATCTTAAAAATGCTGGCCAACATTTTTTGCCCTTTTCTGCCTTTTTTTTATTATTAAATAATTTCTATTTCTCTCTAGTAGTAGTGCTCCTTCCTAACCCCAAAACATGAACACTTGCAATTTAGGAAGGAAGTAGAAGAAATATGTGCTAGCTTCACAGTTTGGTATTTAGTTGAGCCAAAACCATTTAAGAGAATTACTGAAACAGCTAACATATGACTGGTGGAACTTTTGCATATAGAAGCTGCCAGATGCAATTACATGTTTGCAAAGATTTCCTTTAACCCTATCACTACAACAGTGGCAACCCTTGAAGCACCAATGATCCAGAAGTATTGGTTCTTCAAAATGAGGCACTTGTATATGGGAGAGAACCAAGATGTGTTTTCTCCTATTTACCCAGTGAATTATTCAGAAGTCATGTGATCAAGGCATGGACTACAGCTCAAGCCATTTTAAAAAGGGACATGGATGCTTGAGAAGGATGTTGGAAAAAGTAATTGCATATTTTTTCTTTCCTATCTATATTTTATTTAAAAGTTTAAGAACTGGGGTACCTTTATAGTGCTCCAAGTTAAACATCTGTTCTCACAACAGATACAGTCCTAAGCAAAATTAAAATGTATAACCACAGGCTTATGGTATATAAAAGGAAACCTCTATTTCTTGGTACAGAACTAGGTAATGGAAGGTGCTGCTATTGAAGAGACAGGGATACAAAATCTAGAATTAGAACTGGTAATGAGTGCCACTTTTCTGTAAGGCTGTTAGAATTACAACAAATTTGGTACAACTTAATGAGTTTCCCCAAGCCTTCTATTTCACTTTGATGTACCTGATGTGATTAATGACCGTTAAACAGAGTTGGGGCTTTGATAGGATGGAATTTATTGGCCTGATTTTTGCAACCCGAGCTGTGATAAATTTTGGAGCTCTCTGTTGGCATTTTCCACATGACTAATTTTTGTGGACAAGTCAATAAAGATCCTTGCTTAACTATACGTGAAGACTCCTTGCTAATTCACTACCCCCAGACAGCAGGGTTCCCGCCACATTACAACACCAGAAATGCCATTGGCCACAGTGATTATAAGATTGCAAAAACACGACTAGTATATATTTGGATTAGCGCACAACAGATTGATTATCATAGAAGCAGTGATTAAATTCTAAGAAACCACCAAAACAGGATGAGAACATTAAGAAACAGCTCAACCACATTATGCAATTTACAACTTTATACAGAATGGCAGATTTTCAAGGAGTATCGCCTCCAGAAACCAACCTGTTATGTGTTTAATGATTTAAGACCACTGCCAAACTTTCCACAGTTATTAAAACCCTATCTAAAGAATGTTCACACACTTTCTGTATATCTGCATTTCCTCTTCCATCCATGATGTTCTTTAACTTCACATATAGATACTTCTATAAAAAAGGAGGGGGTTACTTATGTACTGTATAATGTATGTCCAGCCAGTAAGACAGTTGGAGCGGCTCAATGTTGTGACTTTGATTTTGCTTATGAAACGACAGGCCTAAGGGAACAACCTGACTGTAATATTCAGTAAATTGTTGTATGCAGTGTTGCTGTAGCCATGTCGGTTCCAGGATATTAGAGTGACAAGGTGGGTGAGGCAATATATCTTGGTGAGAGAGACAAGCTTTTTGAGCGCCACAGAGCTCTTCCTCAGGTCTGGGAAAGGCACTGAGTGTGTCACAGCTAAATACAAGACTGAACAGATAGTTTAGTGTAAGTATTTAGTACATATTCTAAGGGACCATTCAAGATGAAGTGGCGAGTTAATACCCCTGTAGTAATAGGAGAAGAAGGGGAGTTAGTGGGATACAGATTGTTGTAACAAGCCATAAATCCAGTGCTTTATTAAGACCATAGTTTTTAATGTCTCCTTTGAGGATGAGGACTGAGAGGTGAGATATAGAGTGATCACATTGTGAAAAGTGTTCACCCACAGGTGATAGGGTGTTTTTGTCTTAATATTTTCCTATGTAAGTGCATTGGATGATGTACACCACATATGTTAGGCATGTGTAGGATCCCTGGATCTTGAAAGCTGTGTTGAGGGAGGTGATGAACATCGTAGCAGTGGAGATATCCATAACTTCACTAGACACTAAAAACCATGATCTTAATAAAGACACTGGCTTTATGGCTTATTATATCAATCTGTAAGCCAAATGCCATAGTAAGAGGTAGTATGTTATGTAGCTGGGTGACCTCTTGGGGGTTGGATCTGGGGTAAACTCCAATGAAAGCATTTAAACTATATCAAAATGTAAATGATTTGTGGGGTTAGTTTCCTTTTTATATTTGGTTTGTTAGCTTTAGAGTGTCTATAGAAGTAGCAGAAACTCTCTAGCTACAAAACCCTACTGAGAACCAGCAAGCTTGGTTGGATTTAAGCAATTTCAAGCCACAGCTCTAGACCTGTTCAGTGATCACAACTTCATCATGCTTCTTCCCCAACTCATTTTAATATTTAAACTGTTTTCCTTAAAGTTTTGATTAGGATCTAATAGCAAAATTTCCAGGATGTCTTCATCTGAGGCTTCACTAATTTAGGACAGCTTAAAGTTGCTTACTTGAGCAAAAGCATTAGTAAACTATTGTATGTGTAGGCATCCCTGAAATACATTATTCAAACTCTGAAGCATTGGTGTTGGTGCTCTCATTCTCTACAAATATAAAGAGACCACAAAAGCTACAGTACACTTACCCGCTTCATTATTAATAGGGAACTCCCACAGTTTTCCCTCTTTTGTCCACTGGATCATCTCTTCAAAACCATTCCGAGGTGGCTTTTGATTTACTGCTGCAATCTGATTAGCAAATTCCAGATCCCAGAGTGTAGGTGAAGACTCTAAATAAGAAAAAAAATAGCCCAGACCCGTCAGTTTGCCAGAGAATTATTGATTTATGCATATTTTGTTTAAGATTATCAAACTTAATGAAGGCTGGTCCTTTCACACATACATATTTTAAGTTGTAGCTATTAATACCATATTTCATGTTGTGCTTTTGCAATGAAAGCCCACTGAATCCTCAAAGGACTATTAAACTAGCCTACTGACCTGTCAAAATTGCAGCTAAATTATTTCAACCCCTTTCCCAAACATTAAGAATAGGAATTAACTTTTTCCATTGTGTGACAGTTTCTGTTTTTGACACTTTTTGGCTGCTTTTTGTTAGTCACAAGTTTTTATATTTAACTCATCAAATTCTGAACTTGGTCTATGTACTCTTTATTAAAGACAAGAGGACCTTGTTTACTCTAAGGGATTTCCTGGTATTTCATTATTATGCTCTCATTCAGCAAGGCAGCCCACATCTGCAAATGTTCCCAATTGTTTACTATAAACCTCGCCCATCTTGTTTGGTGGCCCAGCTTTTCTGCCAGTTGAGATTTTTGGATGCCAGAGTCAATAATCTAGCATACAAGATTGAGAAATCCTGACTTAACATTTAAGATAGTGAGATAAATGGGGTCCTCTTTCATGGAATATACCTTAAATAATCTCAAAACTCACATCTTTCATTATGCCCACAATAAATGAGACTGTCATCATTAATATTAAATGATAAAAAAAATATGAACTATACTCAAGGACATGCACATGACTGATCTGGGTAACTTATATCACTATAATGCTCATCCTCCCACACCCTGTCCCCTCTGTGTTTGTCATCCCCCAGTCAGTCATCGCATCACGCTATCTAAGATTACATTGCAAACTCTTTGAGACCGGGACTATGGCCTAAGTTTTCAGAAGCTACTAGAGTTTTTGGGTGTCCAATTTGACATGATTTAAAGGGGTCTGACTCTTTCAGATGTCTCATGCTGGACACCCAAAAAAGGAGACAGCCAAAATCACTGGTCACTTTTGAAAAATTAGGCCCACGTCTTTCTACCTCAACTGTGAAGTGCTGTAAAATAGTATTTAATATATATATTTGCATATAGTATTTAACACACACATTTTATATATATATATATATTACATACTATATGCAAATTTTTATAGATTATATATAAAAATTATTAATTTTGCATTTTCTCAAGCAATCTCTTAAAAGATTTTGAGGCAGTTACTTCTTCAGACAGTTTACTTTGCTTTCATAAGTGCTTAAAAAAAACCCTCCATTCATCTTTTCCATTAAACAATCCTTTCTAAAATATTCTAGTATTCCCTCGATAGCTCACCCAACCCACCATCATCCTTGGAATTTGGCCAAAGCATTATATGTTATGAGTCCTATTCATTTAGTCATCTCTTGGCTTCATGTCTAACATTTACATAACCTGCAGCAGGCCAATTCAGTGCTCATCTCACCCAGCGTTTACACTCATTGACACATTCCTTCCTGCTTAATTTCTTTTCATTCTCAGGCACACAAAACAAGCCATTGCCCATCTACAACAGATGACGGTCCACTACATGAGAGCGAGACGATGCATGGTATTTGGAAGCAGAGATCAGGCAAAACTGCCTTACAATAATTTTTAACTGTGAAGACTTTTTTTTCAAAAAATGTGTCCCAATTTAATAATGGTTTGTCTAATTAACTTAGGGTTTAAGTGGAAAATTTATCCCTTTCCATTGAAATGCCTCCCTTGCGATGGGTTTACATTTTTATGTTTGTCTTTGCAAGAAAGAAAGCTGGAGTTTCCTAAAATGAAAGCTTAAGTCTTCAGAAGTCACATAGTTTATGGGTCACAGCCATTCTGACATTTATTATTTCAAATGTTAGTAGTTTAAAACTAATGAACTAATCTTTGGTCTTGTGGACCACATCAACTAGTTGAATCCAGTAAACTAAGTTCTCTCTTTCTTTCCTTTGCTACAAAAATGGCAGACTCACACAGACTTTTTCACTCTGGAGAACATTTCTATTTTGAGGGTGGTAAATTAGAAAACCCTTGTTCAAATTAATTCATACTTGGCAGAAAAATTCTGCCTCAGCCATACCCATCAGTTACCCATTTTCATGTAAATATTCTTTCGTTTGGAGATGTTAGAAGGATACCCAAAAAAAGATGTAATGGAAATCAAGTTACAACATTAATTATAAAGGAATCATTGCTTCTACTTTATCCTTTAAGTATTATATTCTGATAATTTTCTACTAATCAATCTTCTTTAAAAAGACGGCCCAGAGTTTAAGTTTACAAGCATGGTGTGTCTGCTGGATGCAAAACAACCTTACGTTTACCTTTATGGAACAGAAAACAGCATAGTGTAAAATGCTCCTTTCTCTATAGATTTAACAGCCTTTAAACAGTTTTCCCTTGATTTTCCACTTAATACTCAGGATTTCAAAATAAATATTCAACACAAAACAAGGAACTTGCATTCATAGTGGGTTTAAACAACATTTTAGTTCAATATCTGCACTAATATAAACTAACAAGAAAACAAGGGGAAATAACTTAAGGAATCAAATATCTTATTGGTATTTCCTGCTATTAAGGAAAAAACTGTTTTGCAATGAGACTTTTAGTCAGAACAGTTGTGTAATATGGCTTCTGGCTTGAAATTTATTGTAGCTTTCCTCAATGCTACTGGGAATTAGACCAGGAAATGCTGTTAAAAACTGAAAGAGGCATCCTTGTTGATATCTTAAGGCAAATCCCATAAAGTTCACTTGCTTTCTTCAAGTTTTACTTGTGCTACGGTCTATTTATAAATTAGGGTATACATAAATAGTATGTGGGTCTTTAAATAGTATCAATAACATTTGCAGTTCTGCTTTTTATAGGGCTGTGTACAAGCTAGTTCAAAGTTATAAGTTCAATACTTATAAAAACAACTATAAACACCAGTCATTATGCCTAACCATGCTTGATTCAATCCGAAATTTAGCCATCTGAATCTGTATTTTTGGAAGGGTAATTTAAAAGTATATATAGAAAATCAGAATGTGCAATATGGTAAAAATAGGCTGATTTTTAAAAACCTAATAATCTTACATATATACTAATTTGATTCCTAAAGGAGATAATTGCAGTATTCTGTTAAACAGTGCTCACATTCCATCCCAGAGGTGACTACATTCAGTAAAATCAGCAGTTGCTTGACAATATGGAACACTCACCTGGGAAGTCCTATGTCTGAAAAAGATTTGGGGATCCTGGTGGATAATCAGCTGAACATAAGCTTCTAGTGTGATGTTGGGGCCAAAAACAGCTAATGCAATTCCGGGGTGCATATACAGTAGAATCTCAAGTAGGAGCAGAGAGGTTATTTTACCTCTGTATTGGACACGGGTGCAACTGCTGCTCGAATATTGGTGTCCACAATTCAAGAAGAATGTTGATAAATTGGAGAGGGTTCAGAGAATAGTCACAAGAAGGATTAAAGGATTAGACAACATGCCTTCTAGTGATAGACTCAAAGAGTTCAATCTGTTCAAGTGAACAAACAGAAGGTGAAGGAGTGACTAAGTATCTACGTGGGGAACAAATATTTAATAATGGGCTCTTCAATCTAGCAGAGAAAGGTATAACATGATCCAATGACAGGAAATTGAAACTGGACAAATTCAGACTGAAAATAAGGTGTAAATTGTTAACGGTTAGAGTAATTAACCATTAGAACAGTTTACCCTGGGTCATGGTGGATTCACCATCACTGACAGTTTTTAAATCAAGATTGGATGTTTTTCTAAAATATCTATGAATTATTTTGGGGCAGTTCTATGTATGGACTGTAATATACATGAGATCAGATTAGATGATCACAATGGTCCCTTTTGGCCTTAGAATTTATGAAACGGCACTATGTGACATTTTAGTACAGGAAATAAATAAGCTACACAATTGAAACTGCAGGGAGAAATTAATGGAGACAAAATTACCCAAACTAGAAGCTGGCCAAAGCAGTTGAACTAAAACTCCTCGTCTTAAAAAAAAAACCTAAAAACAAAACCACTAACCCTGAAATGGGCTCTTTACTAATCCGCAGAGAAGAATGCCATCTACTGAATCACCAACACTATTTCTGCAGCCTCTAGTTTTACACTTTATTATAACACTTTGAATTCCTTTGGGAAAAAAGGCACTGTTGCATTGCAGAGTATTTTATAAAAATCAGTGAATTCTGATTCATTGCCTACAAGGCATTACTGTACCCATTTACAGAAAGGGAAACTTAGAGACAACTTAAGTGATTTGACCATAGTCACATAGTATGACAGTGGGGAAAGCCAGTCATCAGCTTTAACCCCTAAATCATACACCCACTCTGGCTTTCATTTTTTGAAGGGTATCCCATCCATGCACCAGTCAGGCCTGACCCTGCATAGCTGTTTAAATAAGATTTCTGTATGTGTCTGAAGTTCATGCAAGTGAGGGATTATCTACACCAGGTAAAACTAGGCATAGTTTATCCAGGAAGTCACAGTAAGGTTCTCAGAGTTTTGACAGTACACTTCAATCCTATCCAATTTCCCCTGTGACTGTAGTCTCAAGCCTCTTCAGAGCAAGATCTAGTGCAATGGTTTTGCAATACGGACAAATGCCCACTAAGAACTAGGGTAAACCAAGTATACATTTGCTACTGAGAAAATTCAGGGGAATTTTAGTGCTCATGGAAGAAACACCGACAACAGTGGCAACAGGTCAGCTTTACCACATAACTGTTAGTGTACATTAGTCCTGATTGATACAGGATCAAAAACTATTATTCCATAACACTGTGTAGAAGTCTTGCCTACCAATGACCAGATTTAGACCACACATCAATTTATGACCAGGTTTGAAACCAGCAAGCTAGCAGCCAACCTCTCTCTTCCATGACAGAGCGAACTTCTCTATTTTTTGAAGAATTTCCTCCATTTGGGTTTTTTTTGTTGCTTTTCCACTAACCTGCTTCAGGTGTCCCTTCTGTAACAATGGGAGAAACAGGGAAAATGTTAAGCCTCCTTCCCAGGTGAAGCCCTCTTCTATAAACAAAGAAGACAAATGATATTTGATATTTCACAACACAGCCAGTTTAAAATTAGGTTTACAAAACACAGAATATGCTCATTAAACTCTAGAGCGAAAGTCAACCATCTCCTGGAAACAAAAAATACCAACATATTTACCATTATACTAAGTCTTTAGACTTGGTAACCAAAAGACAAATCATTGCATTTGAGTTACTGCTCCATAATGCAATTAATGAAGCACTGGAGCCAGGTTCCCAACACACTTTCCAGTGAGGTAATTAGCATAATTGCTATTATTTTAATTTGATTTATTCCTATTTATATATTTAGAAACCTTAATAAAGTCAAATGCTATCAGTCCATGGTACTTTAGTAACAGATAGTTCTTAGAAAGTGCATTTCTTGGGGTTTTTTTATGCTTTTGTTCTACTACACAAAATATTTCACAATTCAGGAAAAAAAAGACAACAGCTAAACCAAACTAGCCCTGATTTATGAAGTAAACAGCCTTTTTGGAAGATTATGTATCCGCCCTTTCCTCTCTGCCACATGACTAACACTCAAACTGTTGTGATAAGCTATAGTCTAAACAGTCTGTCATTTCGGGGCTCTCTTCTGGATAGTAAAATATATTTGGATCTTTTTTTCGCAAAAGATCAGCTTCACACTTAATAGGATTCTTTATTCAAAAAAGAAAGATATTCAACAAGCAAACATATCTTTAATAAGAGCAGACAAACTAATATTTGGATTATAAATTAAAAACTCAAACAGCTGGTCTTCTCCCCTCAACCAGTCAAAGTGAATTTTCAGATAAATAAAAAATAAACAAGAAAATAAGTTTATTGTAATTTAGAACAAATAATTCCTTTAATCATTTAACCTTTCCTGTTTGGGTACATTTCTAATGAAATTCTAGTGTTCTTCGTTTGTGTTATTACATATTCATTGTTGCCCAAGCAACACTTGCCTTTCCTGCCCTTAAATTTCATCCCTCTGCTTTCCAGCAGATTTCTGAAGGCCACAACTACTATGGCAAACCTGATCTTGTCATATTACATATTACTAACGTAGCTACCCTGGATCTATTTCAGAAAGAGACTAATATAATTACACAGTCTCAGAAGAATGTGGAATTTAAACAGATTTGGGATTACATTTTCCTATCCGTTCATAACTTCCAATAATGTTAGCAGCAGATGTAGGCAGGATTTGGAACAAAACACTTGCGTATAAAGTTACTAGTTCAAGTTACTATAAAGCAGCATCACCCATTTTGTTGAGATCTGCCAACCCAATTTAACCATTTCATCATTTTCTCCTAACCTTCCCTAGGAACACTAATTACAGGGTATATTTGACTATTAGAATTTTATAGCCACAGGAGAAAATTTGAACTTTGAGACTGGTAGTTGAAATCTGCATAATGAACAGTTCATATAACTACACCAAGACTTTTACACTAAACATAACCTCATTACCTAAGAGGGTCAGAGAACTCTCATATAATTGGTGACAGGAAGGGAATCTTTTCAAATGCATTGCAAAACATATTTTACTTGCCTTTTATTAAAATATTGTAAGGTGTTTGACCAATTCTATATCAGCTGTTTTTATTGTCTATATTCTAAGTGGCTTTTAGTTTACATTACTTATTTACATGTTGCAACAATTTTTGCCAAACAAACAAAATCAAATACTATTGAGATCCACTCAAGTACCGTCACTGTCATACTGAAATGACTTTCAGTCTCTACCAGCCTAGGATGAATTAATATCCTCAGCCTAAAGGTAACAGGCTACTGAACCATTTCAAAATTCACAATGCATTTAGTTATTCTGCTCCTTACATTGGCATCATTTACAGCTCCCCAAGAACACTGAAAACCTTGGGACAAAAGTTTCCGTACAAGTCAATGAGGGCTCATTCTCTTCCCTTGTTCAGTTCCCTGTTCTCCAGTCTCAGCCTTGTCTATCCCCTCTCCATGACTTGCTGCATTTTGGGGGTTGAGAAGTGGAGCCATTATGTACTGTTCCCAACTATGTGGAACTCTGCCTTCAAGATACTTTTCTAACTCCTACATAAGACAATTGCCAAAATCAGAAAAAATCATATTACTTAGAAACATTTCAGCATCTACAGATGTTTTCTGATGATATAACTGTGAATATTGCTCCTTTTGGTTTTTACAGTATGATCTACATAGCTTAAGAATTCATATGCTCCCGTTTGTTCCTCACTTAAAATCATAATTTTCTGATATACTGAAATAAATCCATTTCAGCCAAGGAATGCAAGGATATTGTACAGCTACTGACCCAGGAATGTTTATTTCTCAGTTATGCAAATCCTGCCTTCCAAATTTCCCACATATATGCCAATAAACATGGTTCTCTCAACTTCTAACCCACTAACTCCACTTAAAGTCAGATTTAGTTAATTTTAAAAGGAAATAATCTTATTCGGAATAGAAATGTGGGGAGAATATCCTAAGACAAGTGACTGTGAGGATGCCACATAGGCTGTGTTTTAGAGACAGAATACCGGATGAGACACCAGCTAATTACAGTACAACAAAGTAAGGGTGCTCTCTTAACTGAGTAAAAATAGCCTGGGTTAATTAAAAAAAAAATAGCAAAAGGTGTTGCCATTTTCAGGGAGAATTCTCAAGTCACCATTTTAAATCATTAGTTCCATGGTAGCCAATTTTGATGCCTGAGGCGACAGTAAACTCAAGAAATGACTCAGGTGCAAAGTTCCTATTTTCCTTAGCAAAAAGAAGAAGAAAAAAACTCAACTGGTGAAATATTTTTACACAGACCATTTTTCTAAGTTTTCCTTCAAATGACAGTAGCACTTTAAAGCTTTTTCCCCACCCCCCTAACATGATAGAGAATGAGATGTAAAAATATTGTGCATAAGTGATACATTCAAAAAACACTCAAACAGTGAAGTCAAAAAGTAGATTATATACTAGCAAACATTTGCAACAATCAGGTTTAATACTAAAAAAAGTGCATTTACTTTGATCAGCTTATTACAATTAACTATGTTCTTACACTAATCTACTTTAATGCTATGTTTGGAAAAAAACTACTTATAGTGTTAGAAATACATTTTCTTTTGTTTCCTACAGTATCCTGTATTTCTACATCTATATGGAATGTGGAATCAGAGCATTTTTGTGGAAGATATAGAAACTCATGGAGAGCTCTTTAGCTTTGAAGTTATGGAGTATAGTTGGTGTTTCTTTATTACTAGAATTTAAAAACTTAACTGGTCAATATTTTATTGTGGGAAGGAGCACGAAGAGAAAACAGGCAAGTAGAGAGTACCTTTTACTTCCAGCAAATTCAGACCGGATACCTCTTTGAAGCATGTCACCTTGCACATCATCATCATCAAATGAAATCTGACTGGATGGCCTGGATACACCACGGTTGAGACGGCGTTTCCCAATCTTCATGTCTGCAATAACGTTGCTGACATCAAAAAGACAAGTAGAACAATGAAAATTCCACAGTATGAAAAGGTAGCATGCTTAGTTACGTTTTAATAAGGCAAATTATTCCCAATTGTTTTCATAAGCCTATATTGCACAAACTATATGAAAGAACTAGACATCTCCACAAAACATCCGTTGACATTCTGAAGTCATGGAATATGCAAGTCTTGTTTTTTTAGAATAAAGAAAATCCCACTTACCTATTATTTTCTAAATTTAACAAAAACATTATTTCAATTTAGCAAACATATGCCAGTTACTGCACTCCTTGAAGAGAAAATCCAATGATGAACATTCTTTGAATTGCAAATTGAAATATTTTTAGTTTATTTCATGCTGCCATATACTATGTTCAGAGAAAGCACTAGACATTAATGCAAACAAGTGCAGCAAACGGGAGTTTCAAAGACCATAGCTACAGATCCTGTGCTTGGAGATAGAGGGATTTAATGTGAGGAACACTGGTTCACCTTCTATGGGGAAAAGGGGCTGTATAGTTTGGATGGCTTCCATCTCCACAGCAGGGGAACCAATTTCCTAGGGGAATGGCTGGCTAGAGTAGTCAGAAGGGTACTAAAATAACAAAAAAGTAGAGGGTGAAAAGCGGAAACTAATGAGCAGTCATTTAACAGAATATCAAGATGTTGAGAACAAAGTTAATCAATCAATGCACCAAGGAATGTGAAAAAAAGAAATTCTTTAATTGCCTATACACCCAGGATAATAAACAAAAGGAATTGGAATTGTTCATCTAAAAGGAAAAATTCAATCTAGTTGGGATTGCTGAAACCTAGTGGATAGATTTGCACTATTGGAATGTTAAAAAAAAAAAAATTGATGGATAAAACCAATTTAGGAAGGATCGAGTTGGCAAAAGGGATGGAGGAAGGCACTCTATGTCAAAAATGGCACTACCTGTTTCTGTGTCACTGACAGAAGAAAACCATCTTGATCAATGTACTGAGAGATAAAAAACAAGATGGGTACTACTCTGTGTCTGCTACAGTCCACCAAATCACACCAGAGAACAGGACGACCATCTCCTTATGCTCCTATCTACAATGTGAGGGAAAAATGCACTATCCTGGGGGACTTCAATCTGAGCAACTTACACCGGAGGTCTCACGCTTCAACTACTAAAACGTCCTCAGAATTTCTAAATATTTCAGATGGCAATTTCTTAACTCAAGAAGTGTTAAATTCAACACAGGGGCATTCTATATTAGACATCACCTTGACATTCAGGAACTGATCACAGAACTAAAAAACTAGTGGTAGCTTAAGTACAAGTGATCATAACTTTATCACAATTTATGTGCAAACAGAATAAAGTCCATACAAGTAACAGTTGGTATATACTTGGTACTTTAAAAGGGCCAATTTCACAAAGTTGAAAATAGTTACAAGCCAAATCAGTTGAGAGGAAGACTTTAAACAGAAAAATGTAAATGGGTATTGAGAATTATTTAAGAACATTTTACTAGGTGCCAAAAAAGACACATTCCACAAGTGAGAAAAAAGGCCAAACTGGTTCAAACACCAACCTGATTTAGTGGAGAAGTGAAAGTAGCTATACAAAAATAATAAACAGATATAACAAATGTAAGAAAGGTGAAGTTGATAGTCATAAATACGAATCATATGGAAATGGTAGACTTGTCAATGATAATTAAAGACTATGATTTAGTCACGGGTATTTTTAGTAAAAGTTATGGATAGGTCCCAGGCAATAAAGAAAAAGTCCCGGCCCATGACTTGTTCTATAAATACCCCTAACTAAATCTTAGGTGCTGGGGGGGGGGGCGCTCTAGTGGACGCTGCTGCTGCTCTGTGGAGGGTGCTCCAGCAGATGCGGTTGCTGCTCCTGACCGGGAGGCAAGAGGAGAGAGAGAGACTCCAGGTGGGGGTCAGCCCGGGGCCCTGTCAGCGCTACGGCAACTCCGGGCGAGAGGCTGCCCGAGCAAGTGTGGGCGGCCACAGGGTCAGCCCCACCAGCTGCTGCAGAAGTCATGGAGGTCCCAGAATCCGTGACTTCTGGGACCTCCTTGAAAGAATCGCGGCCTTAATGATAATCCAGAAAAGGCAGAAGTTCTGTATTTGAGAAAAAGCCAGATGATGTAGTTATGTCATGATGATGGAATACTTTTCATTCCAACAGTAGCTAAGGAGGATGTGAAACAACAGCTACTAAAAGTTAGATTTTTTAGATCAACAGGTTCAAATAACTTGCATCAGAGATTTTAAAGTAACTGACTGAGGAGCTCCCTGGTCTGCTAATGTTAATTTTCAGTAACTTTTGGAACACTGGGAAAGTTCTAGAAGAAAGGTAAGCTAACATTGTGCCAGTATTTAAAAAGGGTATATAGGATGAACCAGGTAATTATAGGTCTGTCAGCCTGAAATAGATCCTGGCCAAAATACGGGAATGACTGATAATGGACTTGATTAATCAAGAATTAAAGGAAGGTAATATAAATAATGCCATTCAACAAGGGTTTATGGAAAATAGATCTTGTCAAATTAACTTGATTTTTCTTTTTTATATGAAATTACAAGTTTGGGTGAAAAAGAAAGTGTCAACAGAATACATTTAGACGTCCTCTTGGTACTGCACAACATTTTGATTAAGAAACTAGAAGTTTGCCATCACGCACCTTCCCATGCTAATGGTTAAGATTTGTAAGAGCACCTGAACTTTTAATGAAAGGTTCAGCAAGTAGTAGTTTGCATGGGATCACAGATTTGTCTCTCTCTTGAAGTTAGGGAGCTCCAGTCAGGTCTTTGGTTTAGGAAGGTCTGGCAGGCCTTGGCCAGATGATGTCCTAACGGGACGTGGGAAAACTAATGACTGTTCTGGGCTGCTGTTGTTCCCCCCCTGCCCCCTTCAATATTGTCAGAGCATGAGAGCTAAAGGCAACACCTTATTAATAATTATTATTTTGATAAAAGTTGGAGAATCTTGGCCATATATGTGTGTCAATTCTCACCGATTACTACCCTCAACAAGGATTGTAGTTATGGTGACAGAACTCTTTAGATAAAACTCTTTAGATATAAAGTTGTGTCTATGCCTTTAGGGAGAAGGACTGTTAAAAGCCAAAAGTCATTATTAGATTTTGGGACAGTGCAAGTGAGAACGATAAAAATCAGTTAAACTACAGTGCGTGAGCTTTAAGAGATAAAAGCCTCTTTTCAAGGGAACAGCTGTGGTATAAAAAAAACAGAAACAAATTAGGTCAAAAAGAAAGCTTTGGATACCTAAATGCAATATATATATATTCCCACTGTTGCAATGCTTGAAGAGTGTCATAAAGCATATATTTAAACACTCTCTTTTGGATGGTTTAAATCAGAAGAGTTCTTCAAAATAACTACTTACAACAAAAAGATGCCCTAAAATGTTCAGAATCTTGATTTTCTAAGGTTAATTTTAAATTTGACATTAACAAAAGAACTTCAGTTCCTCTGGATCTCTCTCATTTTAGTAATTATTTTCTGTTAATGTTATTCTTGGCATTTATGAGCTAGAGATGATCCATAGACTTCACTGGTTTTCTGAGGGTCTGACTAGCATCATGCAGTCTGCCCCTTGCCAGAAGCAAAGTCACAGACTGCCCAGCCCAACTGTTTTACTTGGCAACCACACTAAAACGATAGAATATTGTTGTACTATATGGCGATCACACTCCCTCTGAGCAGTTCTCTTTGAGGTTCTGCACAACTGGCCAAACTTTCTTCTGGCTATGCTGGGCATCTAACACACACAGTCCACAGTGTCACAATTTTGGATGGCCGGGTCCTAATGTTTTGTCACTGGTGCGTGAAAGGTGAGCAAATATGTTTTCATAATAGTTTTTAAAACAAGTGATTGCATGGTATTATGCCGATCATGTTGTTCATCCTACACACATTTCCTCTAACACATTGAGAAAGAAACAAGAAATTAACCAAAAACAAAACCAGAAAGATATTTATGGCCTGACTTGCTTCCACAACAAGGAATGTCAGATTTCCAACAAACTCCATCCCCCATTTAACCCACTGTGTGTAAGTACTGCAGATATATCTGAACAGGAATGATCTAGTGCACTACATGGGTTAAAAAAACAAGAGAAGGAGAATTCAGGGTGCATTTTAGCTTTAGCTCGGAATTCCTTTCCTTCTGTTGATTTAATTCTAACTTTTAATATTGCTGAATTTATTTTCCTGTGGTAGTGTTGTAATTTCCATTAAGCAAAACTTCTTCCCGCACTAAAAAAAATAAAATCCTGTATCATTAATTTTTTCCCCCTTCTAGTGAACATGCTGTCCTCAATACGTCTACAAAACAAAATGATGGGAGAAGACTGTACAACAGTGACATCCAGAGGGCAGACTGTATGCAAAGCACAATATAAGCTAAGACTTCTTGGCTATAATTATAATATCTTTATTATCATTTAATATCACCTCGTAAATCTGAATAATATTCTGATTTATAGTAACAATGTTATATTGTACGGTTCTTATGCTTGTGTATTTCAGTTATTTAAATCTATCTCTGAGAGTTTTACATAAAATATCTACTGTCTCAGACCAGTGGTCCATTTAGTCCAGTATCCTGTCTCAGAAGCGAACAGTACATGATGCTTCAAAGAATGGTAATCCAGACACGATGCACCAATTGTACAACTCTGAATATGTGGGGTGGGGGAGGAAAACCATGTCTTCTGAACCCACACGGAACAAAATAATGAGTTCTCTTACACAGTGGTAAGCAGGGCTTGAAAAATCCACTTATGAATGAGTACAGCGCTTTCACTGGTCAATGTGGGGACCTCAGCTCTCAATTTCTGCAGGATTCAAGCTTTCATTTAAAAAAAACTGTTTCAAACCCTTTTACTTAGACTGCAAAGTCTCTGAGGCAGAAACCAACTTTTCATCCTGTGTATATATAGTATCTAGCACATTGAGGCCTGACCTCTCTAGATGCCACTGCAAAGAAAGTAATATAAATAATAATAATAATAATGATTGTGAAGTTAACCTTACAAATGTGAATGAAATGCTCACTAAAATAGCAGTGTCTTCCAAACCACAGACTGTTCTGGTGCCTCTGATAATTCCTAGTTAAACTAAGCTGCAGCAGACTGTAATTATCTAGATTCTAGTTAGTTTTCACTGCTTCTATTCAGAACTCTGTAGGAGGGAGGGAAACTGTCAAATTCATGTTGCTGCTGCTACTTGGGAAAGCTATGAGCAGCAGAACAGCAAGGTCTGGAACTATTACTTGGGAACAGCAGGGATTCTAAAAACCATGGAATGGTACAGTAGAACTACTACTTCTCAGCTCCTGGAAGGAAGAGCAAACACCCTACCCACTTAGGGACGCCAGAGGTCCTTGAATGAGGAGTAAAGACCAAGTTCCCTCTCCTTTCCAGTAGGTGGAGGGTAGTACAGCTTGTATGCTAAACACAGAACCTCCTCAAACAGGGACCAAGGAACAAGTATCCTTCCCAGCAGCTTGTAGCAAGGAGTGCTGGGCTTCTCACCAGGGCTCAGTCTTACTTGTGGGGCTTCTTTCAAATCTATCACTGGCTAGTAGGTGTCTGGTAAATTTAATCAAGCCCTAGTTGCAAGCAATTAATAATCCATTCAAATCCAGCCACAAACTTTGCCCCAACCTCCAGCAGCAGTGAATTCCACATGTTCACTATACAAAATAGGAAGAAATATTGCCCTGTTTGTTCATCTTAACTTAGAGTATTTCCTTTAGCCTTTCCTTAAGGCTACATAAGAACTAAATGGAGAAAATGATCAGTTTTTACACAGCTCAGTCAAGTCTCCTCTAACTCCTTCACCTAAATCAATGGTTTTCAAGCTATGGTTCATGGATCCTTGGGGGTCCACAGACTATGACAAAGATTTCCCAAAGGGGTCCACACCTAAGTTCGCTCTAAGCTGCGCAGTTGCCTATTAAGCCCCACGCAGAGGCTCAGGGCTGGGGCGGGGAGAGATGCCCCTCTCCCAGGATGGACCTGACGCTGCGGGGAGAGGCGCCTGTCTCCGCCGGCCCCAGCACGGACCTGCCCCAACTTGCTGTGGTTGGGGGAAAGGCAACCCTCCCGCAGCCCTGGCATGGACCTGCCACAGCTGGGGGAGAGGCGCCTCTCCCCACCCCAGCCCAGGTGCTGCTGCAGGGGGTCCTATCGCCCCAAACCCCTTATCCCTGGCCTCACCCGAGAGCCCACACCCCCAGCCGGAGCCCTCAAGCCCCTCACTCCCGAACCCTCTGCCCCAGCCCCACCCCAGAGCCCTCAAACCCCCTGCCCCGCACCCAAATCATCTGCCCCAGCCCTGAGCCCCACTCACACACTCCAAACCCCTCAGCCCCATCGCCACCCCATGAATTTTCTTATGTGCATCAATATGGAGGTGATGTGATGCACATAACAAAATTCATTCTGTACATGCATGGGAAAAATGAGAGAGAACACTGGTCCACACCTGCATCTGAAATTTTTTTAGGGGTCTGCAAATGAAAAAAGGTTGAAAACCACAGACTTAAATAATCCAAAAGTATGCAATACCCACAGCATCTCTAACCATTTCTATCAACCCTCTCTGAATGTTTTATATTTCTGTTGAGAGGAGAAGACTTAAACTGAACATATTACTCCAGGGATATGTATACCATTGTGCATTACCACTTTTTTTTAAAAGCACCCAGCTTCTAAGCTTCTGGAAAGAGAACTTCATTTACTTGTCCACAATAACCCCTATCTCTCTTGACTGAGAATTACGAATTCATCCACCTGTATGGGAAGGTTACATAGTTTCTCTCTTTCCCACAGACACTCTCTCAAGAATATGCATTACTTTATATTTAACAAAGTTAACATTCATCTACCATTGTGCTTCCCCACCATTTCGTTTATTTGTAACCATTTAGACCAGGGGTCAGCAACCTTTCAGAAGTGGTGTGCCGAGTCTCCATTTATTCACTCTGATTTGAGGTTTCGCGTGCCAGTAATACATTTTAACGTTTTTAGAAAGGCTCTTTCTATAAGTCTATAATATATAACTAAACTATTGTTGTATGTAAAGTAAATAAGGTTTTTAAAATGTTTAAGAAGCTTCACATTTAAAATTAAATTAAAATGCAGAGCCCCCGGACTGGTGGCCAGACCCCGGGCAGTGTGAGTGCCACCGACAATCAGCTCGTGTGCTGCCTTCAGCACGTGCCATAGGTTGCCTACCCCTGATCTAGACTGTGTCACAATCCTCCTTAGTTTTCACCGATGGAAATAGCATGTATCAGCAGCAAATATTAATGGTGTTGGTTACTTTCTCCGCTACTCATCGGTATATTTCCTGAACACAAAAGGCCCTATAACTAATCCTTATAAAACCCCACAAATAACTTTTCATCAGTCTTATGAATCCACATTTCCTATCACTTTACCAGTTAATTCGTTATCTGAAATTTCTCCAAATCTAGCTATTTTCATGTGACATATTAAAAATAAATCTATAAGCTACTTGTAGTTTGTTACTGCCAACCTGCATAATTACAGGCTTCTACATTCTCAGTTGCTGAAGATCCAGTTTTCTGCTTTATATTCAGCATTTTCTGAGCTGCTACATTGAAAGTAGCAGAAGTCAGCAGCCTGTCTTTAGTCATCACCAAACAGAAGGGCAGTATACACAATTCCTTCACAGTTTCCAAATAAGTGTTGTTTGCCTGGCCGGAAGCCACATTAAAAAAAAAAAGGGAACTGTGTCAAGGGATGAGTTTATTGGGCTGCCTGGAAATTTTTTTAAGGGTAGGGTGGGACTGTAAATAGAGGTTGCTTGACTTAGTGCAGCTTTCAAACACAGCCATTAAAATTTACCAGTCCACATAGATGAACTTTCAGACTTTCTATCTCGGTGATGGTTGATGAAGATGACAAAAAATAAATCTTCTGATACTTTGACTGATCGACCAAGGGAAAATAGGCACGAGAATTTTGAAAGGCTGCTCTAGAGGAAGGATGCAAGCTGGATAGCTCGAAAGTTACAGAAGGAATTTAGTACAAACAGACTAACTGCACTTCAGTTATTAGCTGTTTAAAGAAGGATAACATACTCAAGCATATCTTTTTAGAGCAGTTTTTCTGATATCAAGTCTTCAATCACCTTACATTTGACAGTGTAATATTAGAGGCTCCAGCACTATTGGGGAATATTCAATCTACAAAAAGAACAGGAGTACTCGTGGCACCTTAGAGACTAACAAATTTATTAGAGCATAAGCTTTCGTGGGCTGTAGCTTATGCTCTAATAAATTTGTTAGTCTCTAAGGTGCCACAAGTACTCCTGTTCTTTTTGCGGATACAGACTAACACGGCTGCTACTCTGAATTCAATCTACAGACCTTATGTTAGTTGTTTCCCCTCTTTTCTGTGCATCAGTGGCTTCTTCATGCTTCCTTAGTTGTGCAAGTAAATCTGATACTGTCCGTTTTCTGTCAAAAGGTAAGGAAGATGCAACAGCAGAGGCAGCTTCCACCAATTCTGGATTGAGAGGCTTGCTCCTGTAAGAGATAACAGAGGTGAAAAACATAAAAATCAAGGTCTTATGCGTCATTATTTCACAAGCCATTTTTTATTGTAACTGGTTATTTTATGTCTTATTAAAGGTAATAGTTATATGCTATCAAGGAAGAGGCCCAAGTTTGTCTCTTGCTGCACAAAACTGCCAGAGGTTGGGTGCAATCATTAAGAAAATAAAGCAATCATTAAGGCACAGCTACCAATCAACTGTTCCTCCTGAAAATAAGCGTATAAAAGATTGCTACTGAGATATGAATGTCACTGACAAAAACCCTTTTTTTCCCCACATCTGTCTCATGGGATCGTACATGGGTATGATTTAACTACGACTACTGTTCCTTTAACAATTTGGCATGATTTTAACCACTAGGTTTAGGTGTAAAGATTTCCCTTTGTTAAGCATTATCCCAATAGATAGTGACAATATATTTACTCCTGGGGGAATTCTGCACCAAAAAATCCAAAATTCTGTGTATTTTATTTCTCAAAATAACACAATATAATCACACCAGTTTCACTTATTTTGGTAATTTACTTAAACTACCATACCAATAAATAAATAAATAAATAAATAAAACCACAGCAACAGTTCAGCATTTTCTAAACACATGAAAGTTAAGTTACAAATACTTGGTAACCAAGACCCTGCATTCCAGTTATAATCCTGGATTTTCATTTAAATTACATTACTTTTATTTTGGTGGTCTGTAAAGTAGACTGTTGCTTTAAATTGCTCAGACTTTCACATACGAAAGTCATAGTTTTGCTAATCATTGTCTGGCATTTTTTTTAAATGGGTAAGTAAAACAGATCCCGAGTGGTAATCTAACCCCATTGTGCCTCTCTGGCACAGGAAAAAGAGTTAGAAAGCACATAGACCTTCCTAGCTGAGGATTCCATTACTGTCATTTGCAATAAGGTTCCTTTACATCACTCTGGCAAGATAAAGGAGCCTTAATTGACTAATGGGAACAATTAATTAACAATGGGAACATTAGCAGCTTGCCCATTTAGTTGTTAAATTTCTGCTCTGCCTCAGGGACAGAGCCTGCTTCACACAGCCCTATGCCTCCTTCCAAGCCCAGGATGCAGCAACAGCAACCAGAGGGACAGAGTGAAGCCTTGTCTCCACTGGCACTTTACAGCGCTGCAACTTTTTCGCTCAGAGGTGTGAAAAAAACACACCCCAGAGCGCTGCAAGGTTCAGCTCTGCAAAGTGCCAGTGTAGACAGTGCACCAGCACTGGGAGCTGTGCTCGTGGGGATGTTTTTTTTAAAAGAGCTCTGTCCCAGCGCTATGCCATGACTACACAACCCACATTAAAGCACTACCGTGGCAGCGCTTTAAAGTTGCCGATGAAGACATGCCCTGAGTCTCAATCACTCATTCACATTAAGGCAGGAGCCCAGCCCCACCCCCTTAATGTCTCTCCACGGATGCACACAAGCACGCCCAGCCTCCCTCCTCCCCTCGGTGATCTGCTGCCAGCTGCTCCCAGCAGACATGCCCGGGCTGCTGCAGAAGGGGCATGTGTTCCTCACAGATTTCTTGGTTCCCCCATTTTTCTACAGGGGAGCCAAGAAATCTGTGGAAGGTATGAATTCTGTGCCCCCCGCAGGGTGCAGAATTCCCCCAGGAGTATACATTTCTGTAAGTATGCCCTTATTCAGAGGAAAGATTTTCTGAGACTGTAATTAAACAACGGAGTTTAGCTGCATATTTACATTTTTAATAAGTTAGCTGTATATGATCAATTGTGTACAGAGAGAGGCAATTAAAAGGAAATAACTTTTTCCTTTTCCCAGATTTTATTTTCTCATAACTGAGTAATGGCATTTCAAAGTGCAAATTCTCTCACTCCCCTTAAATTGATTGTCTGTGGACAGCTAGTAACATTTAATTTTGAGGCTTCAATTCCAGGAATACAAGCATGTAGTAAATATACACGCTTAATGCAACCATTCCATTTGTTATTGCTTTTTGCAGGGTACAGTTGTATAATTAGCAAAAGGACTGTTCCCATAGAGGATTATTTTCTATACAAAAGAAAAAGACATTTTATGATACTATTTTGTTCTAGAGATTAATAGAATCCACTTCAAAGAAGAAACACTTGAACTGTGCATATTGCATTTTACCTCTTAGCTTTACTGTCTGCTGTAGCTTTCTGAAACATGCTACTTGCACTCTCCAAACTTTCTGGCTGGTCCTTGGTTTGCTTCTTGCTCTTCAGTTTTTTTAGTAATTGGAACTTCTTCTTTGAACTTAATTCTACTTTCATTTCACTAATAATGTTCAACGTATTCTTCTTTGAATTTCCTGGTGTTGCCTTCTCCTGATTCTCTGAAGCCTTCTCAGCACTACTGTCTGTAGAAGTGGCAGATTCATCTTCTTTGTTGTAGAACCCAGTGCTAGTGCTAAAGCACTTTTGTGTTTTACTAGACAAGATAGGAAGGGAAAAGGTATAAGTTACACATAACTGCTTTGGTTAGTCATAACTGACTGGGCCTAATTTTGCACAAACTGAACTGGGTAACTTAAATGTACAATTTTACTCTGAAGGCAGGTCTAACAAACCATTTACTCTTTATGGTTTCTGTAATATAACGTAAACAGCTTTCTTTTCTCCATGAATGAACTGAATCAAAAGGCAACAAGTAACTTTCTGCACTAAACAGTATGCTAGGATGTTGGAATCCCCACAAGAAGTTGATAGCTATGACAAACTGTGGGCTTCGTTTTGGGCTGAGGTATGCCTTGTAACAGTCCGTGACCTTCTAACAGTCATGTGACCTTGTGCCTTTGTTAAGGCTACTGGAAAACCAGATAACTTCAGAACCTTACCAGAAAAATCAGCCACTAAGGTCTGATAGGTAAACACATTAGAGCTCTAGGAAAACAAAAGACTAATACAAACGCCACGCATATCCATCAGAATATTTTTCACACTCACTCAACATTTTCAGTCTCAGCATTTTGACATATTAAGCAGAGCAATCATAGCAACAGTACAAAGTAAGTCTTCATGGACTGCTTAAAAGCACCTACATATGTTCCAAACATTAGTATACTACAAAGAAAATTAAACAGGCATAAACCAACACCATCAGTGAAAAAAAGCATGTTGTGAACAAAAAAAAAAAAAAAAACTAAGTAACACTTCACAACCCCATTAATTAAGGAGGCTATGGAAAGCCTTCTGACTTACACTGAGCAGACTTTGCTATTATCCACTACAATTCAGTCTCTCCATAATTTTTCCCCAAAAAGCATCTTTTCCCATCAGCTCATTTTACATTACTTATTGGAAGTAATTATTTGCTCCCTGCATGAAGCATTAGGAGCAGTTTAGACATGAACATGGGAAAGCTGTAGCCACCTACAATAACTACTATATTATATACTTTGCATTAATACCCTCTAAACATTCAAAACTGTACAAAAAGAGGATATCCTTCTATTATTAGGCTACCTTGCTTGTGTAGTTCATTCAAGACAGAAAACAGGCAGTTCTGAAGTTTATATATATACACACACACACACACACACACACACAATATATAATTCTTATTGGAAGCGATTAAATGTTTCCAGTGCCCTGTAAAATATACTAGTTTCCAAACCATGTTCATTTTTATCCAATGCTTTGAGCATACATCTGTACCAACAGACAGTATTGCTTTATTGCTCCCCCACACACATTTTAAGTGCTGATGAGACCACAAATACATATAGCAGTTTGGCATTACAAGTTAGAAAAAGAGACATGATACTTTCTTACTTCCAGAAAACACCATCCTGGCCACTATGGACGTAGAAGCCCTCTACACCAATATTCCACACAAAGATGGACTACAAGCTATCAGGAACAGTATCCCCGATAATGTCACAGCTAACCTGGTGGCTGAACTCTGTGACTTTGTCCTCACCCACAACTATTTCACATTTGGGGACAATATATACCTTCAAGTCAGCGGCACTGCTATGGGTACCCGCATGGCCCCACAGTATGCCAACATTTTTATGGCGGACTTAGAACAACGCTTCCTTAGCTCTCGTCCCCTAACGCCCCTACTCTACTTGCGCTACATTGATGACATCTTCATCATCTGGACCCATGGAAAAGAAGCCCTTGAGGAATTCCACCATGATTTCAATAATTTCCATCCTACCATCAACCTCAGCCTAGATCAATCCACACAAGCGGTCCATTTCCTGGACACTACTGTGCTAATAAGCGATGGTCACATAAATACCACCCTGTACCGGAAACCTACTGACCGCTACACTTACCTACATGCCTCCAGCTTCCATCCAGGACACACCACACGATCCATTGTCTACAGCCAAGCTCTAAGATATAACCGCATTTGCTCCAATCCCTCAGATAGAGACAAGCACCTACAAGATCTCTATCAAGCATTCTTAAAACTACAATACCCACCTGCTGAAGTGAAAAAACAGATTGACAGAGCCAGACGAGTACCCAGAAGTCACCTCCTACAAGACAGGGCCAACAAAGAAAATAACAGAACACCACTAGCTGTCACCTTCAGCCCCCAACTAAAACCTCTCCAGCGCATCATTAGAGATCTACAACCTATCCTGAAAGATGATCCTTTACTCTCACAGATCTTGGGAGACAGACCTGTCCTTGCTTACAGACAACCCCCCAACCTAAAGCAAATACTCACCAGCAACCACACATCACTGAACAAAAACACTGACCCAGGAACCTATCCTTGTAACAAAGCCCGATGCCAACTCTGTCCACATATCTATTCAAGTGACACCATCATAGGGCCTAATCACATCAGCCATACCATCAGGGGCTCGTTCACCTGCACATCTACCAATGTGATAGATGCCATCATGTGCCAGCAATGCCCCTCTGCCATGTACATTGGCCAAACCGGACAGTCTCTACGCAAAAGAATTAATGGACACAAATCTGACATCAGGAATCATAATACTCAAAAACCAGTGGGAGAACACTTTAACCTGTCTGGCCATTCTATGACAGACCTGCGGGTGGTTATCTTAAAACAGAAAAACTTCAAAAACAGACTCCAACGAGAGACTGCTGAGCTGGAATTGATATGCAAACTAGACACAATCAACTCAGGGTTAAATAGGGATTGGGAATGGCTGAGCCATTACAAACATTGAATCTATCTCCCCTTGTAAGTATTCTCACACTTGCTTCTTATCAAACTGTCTGTACTTGGCTATCTTGATTATCACTTCAAAAGTTTTTTTTCTCTTACTTAATTGGCCTCTCAGAGTTGGTAAGACAACTCCCACCTGTTCATGCTCTCTGTATGTGTGTATATATATCTCCTCGATATGTTTCACTCAATATGCATCCGAAGAAGTGGGTTGTAGCCCACGAAAGCTTATGCTCTAATAAATTTGTTAGTCTCTAAGGTGCCACAAGTACTCCTGTTCTTTTTGCGGATACAGACTAACACGGCTGCTACTCTGAAACCTATCTACATTGGGTTCTTTTAATCTTTACTCTTAATTCAGTCCTCCAGCCCTGTAATCAATATTGGTATTAGAGATGACAGACCAGGAAAAGTGTTTCTCTTGAGCCCTACACTGCCAATTTTTTTCAAAATTAGCCAAATATTATGATTGCTTGTTCCCCAGGATTCTTCAAAATCGGGATCCTCTCTAAATAGGGCATTTGTATGGCTGCCTGCACCCCTGCTGGGATGCAGCAAACACAGACAGGTGCCTGCTGCTCAGAGATACTACCTTATACAGCACCACTTTTGGTGCCACTAGCTGTGGGGAGTAGGAACAGGCTCCAGGGCTTCCACTTCACCATGTCCTTCTCTCTCTCTTCCCTGTTCTCTTCTCTCTTTCTTTCCCTGTCTTTCACACACAAGCATATACCATGAAATGAGGGAGCTGGAAAGGGTGGGGAACAGTGAAAAGAAAGAGTGAGTAGTAGAAATAATGTGGGATATGAAATGGATAAGGAGGGAGACTGAGCGAGAGTAAGAGCTTGGCTACACTGGCGCTTTACAGCGCTGCAACTTTCTCGCTCAGGGGTGTGAAAAAACACCCCCCTGAGCGCAACAAGTTACAGTGCTGTAAAGCGCCAGTGTAAACAGTGCCCCAGTGTAAACGGTGCCCCAGCGCTGGGAGCCGCGCTCCCAGCGCTGTAAGCTAATCCCCTTGTGGAGGTGGAGTACCTGCAGCGCTGGCACGCGACCACACTCGCACTTCAAAGTGCTGCCACGGCCTAAGTAAATGAAGGAACAGATGGAATGTGAGAGACTGCACTCTCTCACTGCACATGTGAGAGACTGCACTCACATCGCCTGATTCTTATCTCATTCACTCTACTTTTACACTGGTGTCTAAAAACTTTCACAGTTCGATTGTGTGTGTCACAACATTTGGTGTTTTTTTGAAAGTCCTGGACCCTAGAGTCCTGTGAACACACTAGAATCTCAGCTTTCATTTAAAAAAATAGTAAGTTTCTGGCCCTCATGGTTGCAGAGATAAACTTGAGAACCCTAAAGGCTAAAAAGCCTGAAGCCAAATAAAAAGAACTCCTGATATATTATTTTTAAAATCTCAATTTTTATGACAAATCTTACAGTTTTGTGGGGACCTGATTCCTGATTTGTGGATGCTTGGGATGGGCAATGTTATGTGTCTGTTTTCTGCAATGGTGTTACTCCTGGTTTAACAGTGGAATATATAAGAAGAGATTCAGACATTAGGTATTAAATTTAAGCTTGGGAGTTATTCATTCCATACACAGAAAAAAAATTGGAACAAATGTTGCTTACGTCTTGACTGATGTGTTTTGAACTAGCTAAGACCTTTATGAAAATGTAAGCTCTGTATTACACCCCATCTACACAAATAACCTGTACTTTGTTCTTTCCTAGCATCTTCTTTTACACTTTCTAACTGTCATTCTCGTTTTTTCCTGATTTTCAGAATTTAAATATGTGGCTGAAGCTTTTAATCATTAATATCACTAAAATTTAGCTTTACAGTTTTTATTTTTATTGATTTTATTTTATTTTGCATGCTCTGCGGCAGGATACAAAGATAGTTGAACTTATTAAAAAATCCATTTTTTAAATATTTTCTCTTACAATATTCCCTCAGTCAACAGCAGAACTCCCACTGACTTCAGTAAGAGCAGAGACAAGACCTCAGTTGTAACATTAGTCTCTGATTTCTCATGTCATTTTGTCTTGAACATCAAAACAAAACAAAAACAGTAAGAGGACCCAAAAATTGTCACCATGACTAAACAGTAGATTAAAAGAGGCAGTTAAAGGCAAAAAGACATCTTTTAAAATTTGGAGGTCAAATCCTATTGAGGAAAATAGGCACATAAATTCTGACAAGTCAAGTGTGAAAGTATAATTAGGCATGCCAAAAAAGAATTTGAAAAGCAACTAGCAAACAATACAAAAACTAACAGTAAAACATTTTTAAGCCTGCCAAACAATCAGTGGGGCCACTGGAAGATCAGGGTGCTAATGGAGTACTCAAGTAAGACAAGGCTGTTGTGGAGAAGCTAAATGAATTCTTTGCATCAGTCTTCACTACAGAGGCTGTGGGGGAAGTTCCCCCACCTGAGCCATTCTTTTTAGGTGATAAATCCGAGGACCTGTCCCAGACTGAGGCGTCATTAGAAGAGGTTTTGGAACAAATTGATAAATTAAACAGTAATAAATCACCAGGACCCATAGGCGCCGACTCCGTGGGTGCTCCGGGGCTGGAGCACCCACGGGAAAAAATTGATGGGTGCTGTGCACCCACCGGCAGCCAAGATCCCCTCCTTGCCCCCCTCGCCCCACCTGATCTCCGCCTCCTCCCCCTAGCGCACCACGTCCCCGTTCTCCGCCTACCTCCCAGCGCTTGCCACCGCAAAACGGCTGTTTCGTGGTGTAACAAGCTCCAGGAGGGAGGGGAGGAGCGGGAATGCGGCGCGCTCAGGGGAGGAGGCGGGGCCAGGGCGCGGATTTGGGAAAGGGGTTGGAATGGGGGATGGACCAGGGGCAGAGGGGGGGTCGAGCACCCACTGGCACCAGCAGAAGTCAGCGCCTATGCCAGGACCAGATGGTATTCACCCAAGAATTCTGAAGGAACTCAAATATGAAATTGCAGAACTACTAACTATGGTATGTTACTTATCACTTAAATCGGCCTCTGTACCAAATGACTAATGTAATGCCAATTTTTTAAAAAGGCTCCAGAGACAATCCTGGCAATTACAGGCTGGTAAGGCTAACTTCAGTACCAGGCAAATTGGTTGAAACTATAAAAAAGAATAGAATTATCAGACAGATAAGTGAACACCATTTGTTGGGGAAGAGTCAACATAGCTTTTATAAAGGAAAATCATGCCTCACCAATCAATTAGAATTCTTTGTGGGGGACAACAAGCATGTGGAGAAGGGTGATCCAGTTTATAAAGTGAATTTGGATTTTCAGAAAGACTAGGACTGTAAGGGGAGGGATACGATAGAGATCTATAAAATCATGACTGGCATGGAAAAAGTCAATAGGGAAGTGTTATTTACCCCTTTACATAACACAAGAACCTTGGGTTACCTGATGAAATTAATAGGCAGCAGGTTTAAAACAAACATAAAGAAGTACTTCTTCAGCCAATGCATAATCAACCTGTGGAACTCATTGCCAAGGAATGTTGTGAAGGCCATAACTGGGTTAAAAAAAAAGTAGATAAGTTCATGGAGGATAGGTCCATCAATGGCTATTAGCCAAGCTGGTCAGGGATGCAACCCCATGGCCTGGTCTGCCCCATGTCCCTAAACCTTTAGCTGTCAGAAGCTGGGACTGGATGAAAGGGAATGGATCACTCAATAATTGCCCTGTTCTGTTCATTCCCTCTGAAGTATCTGGCACTGGCCACTGTCAGAAGACAGGATATGGGACTAGGTAGACTATTGGTCTGACCCAGTATGGCCATTCTTATGTTTGTATACAAGTGTGTGGACTGAGCAAAGCATTATGCACAATAGCGTATCTGTTTCTCAAACTTCTCTGCACTGTATATTTTTCTGATCTTTGGTCTAAAACAAGTCTCAATCAAAAACTGTAAAAAAGTTAAATTAGAATCATAGAATCATAGAAGATTAGGGTTGGAAGAGACCTCAGGAGGTCATCTACTCCAACCCCCTGCTAAAAGCAGGACCAACCCCAACTAAATCATCCCATGTACATGTAAAGAAGCCTTTACTTTCTGAATTTTCATGCAGTTTCATCATGCTTGCTGGAATTATATCCCATGATGTGCCAATTGGCTCCTGTAAGGTGTTTAAGGGCTCTCAGTTCCCAAAACTTTTAATGGAAGTTGAGGGTACTCAACACTCTGAAGGGTAAGCTCCTTTTCTGGTTTCGCCCATATGGCACGTATCCCTGAAGAATGTTATTTTAAATATGTATTAATTAAACTCATGTGTCCAGTCAGATGTTTCTCATTATTTCCATCATCCAATGGCGCCATTAAAATGAGTCAGTTTTAGAGACATTTCCTGTCACAAGAAGAGGAGGACACACCAAGGCTGATTTGGTAATAGTTAAATGTACGTTAGTAGCCAACAGCGCCGACTGACGTCTTTGTCAGTTTGAATTTCCAAAACATTGTTTTTGTAGACATTAGTACATATGGGGGCAAAGTGAAAAGCTATAAACATCTGGGATTATACCACTGTATACTTTAAAAACCAACTGGTAGACACTGGCATGTACCAAATAGTTATATTTTTGGAGGAACAATGCAAAAAATAAAGAATATGAAAACAAATGATTGTGAGAAGCCAGAGAAAGATTATCGTTTTATACCATGCCCATTAAGGTACAGACTGATCTGGATTGAACCTAAACAAGTTTACTCTCATTCTCATCCCAATTTTAGACAGGCACTGGAAAAGCAGGACACTTCACCATCCATGGTTTACGGTAACTGAAATAGCAAGACACTTTTTTAGTTGGAGCATGCACTCTGTTATTTCCACAATAAAAAAAAAATCTGAAATAGAAATCTTAAAGGGATATAAGCCCTCATGCTTCAGGGCATAAATCAATCTAATAAAGAGAGTTAAAAGAAACTTCCACTATGGGCAGATTATTCCATATATACCCACTTCAGATTTCTTGCACTTTCCTCCAGAGCACGTGGTACTGACTACTCTTGGGACAGGATACTGGGCTAGATGGAGCACTGGTCTAATCTAGTATGGCACTTTTTATGGGGTGTAGAATTGCAGTAAAACCTACCTGCAGTCACACACTATGGAAACACTGTAATTCTTTTGAAGCATAAATTTTACATCCAAGCTTAAATGTTATTTGGGTTGAGATTCTGTGCTGCACCTCCTAGAAGGGCAACTCGGAAGGTGCAGGCCAGAATGGAGAGCAAAAAGGTGGCTTCAGGTCACCATTGTGCCTTCAGGATGGGTGGCTCCCATATATTAGAGTAGTCCATAGCTATTCTGATTTACACCAGTGGCCACACTGTCTCCCAGAGCAGTCCAGAATCCTAAGGGCATAAAGGTGGATTAATGCACCTTCTCTCCTCTTCCTGGACTGCATATGGAGTGTGTCACAGCACAGAAACTCCACAGTGCCCTCTGCCACAGATACATCACTAACTCCTGCCTCTTGTGTCAGGTCTTGCAATGCGGCAGTATACTACATCTCCTGGGGGGGATTTCTCCCCCTACTCCCTGCAGCACAAATCTGGCTACTGCCACTGTGGCAGAACACAGAATCTGTCCCCTGATCTTTTCTCAGAAACTGCATTTCTCATTTTCACTCACTTCATCCTTTGAGGTTTTGTTAACTCATTCTTTAAAATGGCATTCTAAATAGATACTTCACTGGCTCTGAGCAAACCATATATACTTATTTTAAAGGGTTCCTGAAAACCTATTCAGGTATCTGAGCTGGGTAACATAAAATTAGATTCCCATGCCTCTCATAAATGTAAGATTCATTCTATAGCAGGAAATACTCTGGAGTATGACATTAATGAATGGTACTTAACATAGACAAATTCACAGACCTATATCCAGGGCCGGCTCCAGGCACCAGCTTCTCAAGCAGGTGCTTGGGGCGGCGGCTCCGGAGAGGGGCGGCACATCCAGGTATTCGGCGGCAATTCGGCGGACGGTCCCTCACTCCGCCTGGGAGCGAAGGACCTCCCACCGAATTGCCGCCGCAGATTGCGATCGCGGCTTTTTTTTTGTTTGTTTTGGCTGCTTGGGGCGGCCAAAACCCTGGAGCCGGCCCTGCCTATATCATATCCTGGGTGCAAACTGTATACACAGAAATTCACTGACTCAGCAGAAACTCTGGACTCCATTTAATCCCTCTGGTGTATGAGTACAATTGTAGGGTTACCATATTTTGAGCCTCCAAAAGGAGGACACTCCACGGGGCCCC
>NW_020664490.1:14433000-14442740 GCF_002925995.2 Terrapene triunguis
CGGCCCCGCATGTCCCGATTTTCCCGGACATGTCCGGCTTTTTGGGATTTCCCCCCGGACGGGGATTTGGAGCCCAAAAAGCCGGACATGTCTGGGAAAATCCAGACGTATGGTAACCCTAACAATTGTTCCTTCTCAGGATCCATCCTGGGATAGAGCTGAAGTGTTTGCAATGCCACCCTTCTGTGCAGACCTGATCCCGGGAAAGGCAGCTTTAAATTACTATAAAGAAGGCATAAAAGGTTTGGGTTGTTTGTTTTGTGTTCTCCAAAAGATTGTCCCACCCCATACACCCCGTGAGAAAGTGTGTATGGGGAAAAAGGATGCGGCCTTGCTGTTGCAAAAAAAGCAAATGCAGTTTTGTGTTGCATTAATAGAGGCATACCATGCATGTCACAGGAGGTGATAGTACTCTGTACTCAGCACTGGTTAGGCCTCAGTTGGAGTACTGTGTGCAATTGTAGTCATCACTGTATAGAAAGGATGTAAAGAAACTGGAAAGGATCCAGAGGCAAGCGACAAAAATGACCAAAGGCAGTGTCACTGGAATAGTTGTGGAGTGGGGGGTGCAGCCCTCTTACCCCTGTCTGCGACCCTCACCACCCCCTAGACCTGGGGCTGGGAGCAGGGCTGTGGCTCCGTGATGTAGTGACATGGACAGGGTGTAACGATGCTGATTCTGGTGGGACCCAACTGAGAGTGCCAATTCAGGACAAATTGCTTAAAACAGGGCAGTTACAGCCCAAGGCTGGGTTTTTTTCACCTCTAAGGCAAACCAAACCAGCCAGACTAAGAGGACTTTGGTTTCACCCCACTGGCTAACCACAAGTTACACAAGCAATTCCCTTAGACACTCCAGTTTCCCAGTATCACCACCAGTGCCACTCGTTATGGGGATGAATGGTTATGAAAAAAGGTTCTCCTGATCCCAAAGGACCAAGCCCCAGACCCAGGTCAATATACAAATCAGATCTTACCCACTAATCACGCTGTTGCCAATCCTTTAGAATCTAAAATCTAAAGGTTTATTCATAAAAGGAAAAAAGAGGTCTATGAGAGCTAGAATTGGTTAAATGGAATTAATTACACACAGTAATGGCAAAGTTCTTGGTTCAGGCTTGCAGCAGCGATAGAATAAACTGCAGGTTCAAATCAAGTCTCTGGAATTCATCCCCAGCTAGGATGGGTCATTCAGTCCTTTGTGTAGAGCTTCAGTTTGTAGCAAAGTCCCTCCAGAGGTAAGAAGCAGGATTGAAGACAAGATGGAGATGAGGCATCAGCCTTTTATAGTCTTTTCCAGGTGTAAGAACACCTCTTTGTTCTTACTGTGGAAAATTACAGCAAAATGGAGTCTGGAGTCACATGGGCAAGTTTCTGCATACTTTGCTGAGTTACAAGGCATGTCTGCCTTCCCTCAATGGGTCAATTGTATAACTGATGGTCCTTAATGGGCCATCAAGCAGGCTAGGCAGAGCTGACACCAACTTGTCTGGGATGTCTCCCAGAAGCATAGCATAAGTTTGAAATACAGACAGTATAGAGCCAATATTCATAACTTCAACTACAAAATTGATACACACATATAGACAGCATAATCATAACCAGCAAACCATAATCTTGTCTTAGACATCTCATTTGACCCCCTTTCTACAAGATTTGGTGCCACTACAGGACCTTGGTTGCAACCATGTTCTATATGGCCCCAGTTCAAGTCAATAACGTGACACGGGTAAGACAGCGGAGGCTGGGGTCACAGCTAGGGGCAGGTGCGGAGCCCTGGGAGTGGGGCTGGTGGCCAGGACCCCAGACCCAGCGGCGGGGCCAGACCTGGTGGTCAGCAGCGGAAGCCCCGGGGTTGGCGGCCGAGCGGGACCCCGGGCCGGCAGCAGAGCCCTCGGACATGGGTCCAGCGGCCGAGCAGGACCCAGGGCCGGTGGCTGAGCGGGACCCAGGGCAGGTGGCAGAGCCCCTGGGCAGCAGAGGGGCTGGCGGCTGGGACCCTGGGTGGCAAGGGCACAGGGCCGGGGGCCGGAATGCTGGGTGCAAAACCTGGGGGTGCTGCAGCACCCCCTGCACCCAGACTTCCCGCACCTATGACCAAAGGGATGGAATGCAAGCCATATGAGCAAAGGCTGAAGGAACTGGGTATATTTAATTTGTTTGGAAAAAAGGAGATAAAGGGGGGGACACGTTAGCAATCTTCAAATACTTGAATGGTTGCCATTAGAAAGCTGGAGAAAAAATGTTCACTTTTGTCACAGAGGGCAGGACAAGAGGCAATGGTTCAATCATATCAGATTTAGATTAAAGCTCAGGAAAACCTTCCTAATTGTAAGACCAGTAGGACAATGGAACAGACTGCCTAGGGAAGTTGTGGAATCTCCTTCACTGAAGGTTTCAAAAAGAGGCTGGGTAGCCATTTGTCTTGGATGGTTTAGACACAACAAATCCTGCATTAGGGGGTTAGACTAGATTACCTGTGTGGTCTCTTCTAACCCTGTGGTTCTATGATTCTAAGATATAACCCTTTTAAGGGACAGGCTGGATGGAATCTAAAGCCTGCAGTCTGAGGATAATCAAGGAGTCCAGGCCCTACCTGGAGTCTGGGCCATATAACAGAAAATGGAGCAGAGAGAGAGAGAGAGCTCCTTATTGTAAGGATTCCTGAACTGAAGACTGATTAAAAGGAGATGGTATTTTTGTTAATGTGTGTCAGCTTCTTCTTGCCTCATGACAGTTAAATCTGAAATCTGTTGTTCCACTGGAGGAAATTAAGATGGGGCATAGCTCCAGTGTCGCAAGGGGGGCATGCAGAGACTGTTCACCCATTCACAGTCTGACTACCCTGTTTTTCCTGGAAGACTCTGTGGACAACTAAACACCTACCAGGTTTACATCATAGGCAGAGGTGAAAGTAAGCCAGTACACAGCTGACCATACCGGCAGAGGGCAGCTTCCCGAGGCCAGCGATTTAAAGGGCCCGGGGCTCCCCACAGCAGCCGGAGTCCCGGACCCTTTAAATCACCACCATAGCCCCACTGCCAGAGCCCTTGGGTAGCGGCCAGGAGCACCAGGGCTCCGGCAGTGATTTAAAGGGCCCGGGGCTCCCAGCCACCACTACTGCAGTGGAGCCCCAGGACCTTTAAATCTCAATTTAAAGGCCCCAGGGATTTAAAGGCCCCGCCCCTTCTGGTTGATGCCCCGCCCCCTGCTGAGGATTCTAGCCCTGCGTACCGGTAAGTCCTTTAAGTTACTTTACCCCTGATCATAGGTACCAAAAAAATGAAAACTAACTGAGGGGGGAATCATATTTTTATTCAAAATTGTTGGAAAAAAGCTGTTTTTGTTAAATATTGATCATTTTCAATTAAGGGCTAAGGCTTTCCATCCACTTCTCTGGACCCTTTCAGGGAAACTTCCACTGAAGACAGAGTTGATATTTTTCAAATTTTAAAAAAATATAATCCCACGCCTTTTTAATTGTCTAAATCTTTCAGGCATTCATACATTATAAAGAAACAAAAAAGGGGCATAAGCTCCATGGTTTTTAAAGTTTCCAGGTCACCTTTAACATGCATTATTATTTGCATCTCAGAGAGGAGAATGCAAATAACGTCATTAGCTAAATAGTGGCAGCACTGACATTACAGTATTGCACTACACAAATACATTAACTAACAGCAAACAATTTACTATTCTGTTTCAAGGACAGTATATTTGATTTCTAAATCTTTTGTACATGGTCCAAGCATCTGCAGAGCACACCTTATGGGCTACACAAAGAATGTGACCTCTGTGTATTAACATATAATGTATATCCTGCAGTAATCAAGGCATGGTGTTAACATTTGACACAAGACACTCCGTGACTGCAAACAGCCTGTAGTTTAATTCTAAGTCACGAGCTTCATTAGTCGCAGAGGCTAGATAATTTTCAATCAACTCATTTTTCCAACAGCACCACCATCCTACAGCAAGTCAGAGGGAAACAATCCAAAATAGTTTCTGACTGAAAAGTAACTCCTACTTTAAGGACTAAAATCACTTAATTAACAAAGTGTTTAATATTCAATTGTTTATATTCTGTTCTGATTTTCATTAACAGTTTTGATATTTAGAGGAATACTCACATTATTTTAAAGGAATGTTAAGGTAACAATCATATTTAAAATTGTCGATAACTATGTTATCAAAGCCCTAGAATAGATTAACACTGAAGGACAAATAAATGTCTACTTTTCTTTCTGACATTTATGATGCTTATTTATTACACTTCACTCAGCTTGGGCAACAAAATTAGCATTGGTCAGTTTTACTTTTTGGACACAATTGTGGCCTTAAGCCACCACATGTGGAGATGTGTGTGCATGCATGAATGCAAGCACACACCTGGGCAGCTTAGGAGGGGCTGCAGGCATGTGGCATCTCCCAGAAGCATTGACCTGTTCAGGTACAATGGCTCATGATGTATTGTAGAAGTGCAAACCTGTGCGGCTGCTGCTCTTCCATCTTTCTGCGAGGTATAGGATGCCAACGTGAGGTGTTCATTCTGAAGCCTAATGATGTCAGTACAGACATCAATCTTGTTAATTATTTCACTTCTAATTAAAAGAAAGATAATTACATTATGAATTTTTGCACAATCTACTGGGAGTGACATTTGAGTTTGATATTTTATAGTGATGTCAAGAGTGGGTGCAGTGTAGGTTATAGATAGAACTAGAGTTGTGGACAGAGCTTGGGAAAGTAATACCCCCCCCCTTTTTACCCCTAATCTGACACTTGGTTAATCGACCCAAAGTCTAATAAACAGTTAGAAGAAAACCACTTGATTTTATTCAACTCCATTGCCTCTATAACTGAGGCATAAGACAGCTCCTGATCCACATAGCTTGGTCATTTCAAGGTGACTAAAACAGGGAAAACAAGAGTTACATTTTTTGAATTAAAAAGGCAGAAAAAAATATTTTTGCTTGACAAAGACCTTTCAGCCCTTCTTTATACCTCATATACATGCAAAAATGGGCACAAACCCATTCCCCCCCCCCCCCCCCCCCCCCGGTTGCCTTAGTGACACAGAGGATAATGTGTTAAATATCATTAGCCCTTATTGAGATAACAAGAGAGCTGCAGGAGTAAAAAGAGAATGCAGGCAGAAATCCAGCAACAGAGTGGGGGTTATCCAGTTTATTGTACCCACTGAGGATACCTCTCCGGGGGAGGGAACTCAAGTTATTGGGAAGAGACAGGTAATAGTTATGGGGGATTCGATCATTAGAAACATAGATAGCTGGGTTTGCGATGACCGGGAGAACCGCATGTTGACTTGTCTGCCTGCTGTGAAGGTTGCCGATCTCTCGAGACATCTAGATAGACTTATGTGTGTGCTGGGGAGGAGCCGGTGGTCGTGGTACATGTACCAGTGATATAGGGAAGGATAGGAGAGAGGTCCTAGAGGCCAAATTTAGGCTGCTAGGTAAGAGATTGAAGTCCTGGACCTCCATGGTAGCATTATCTGAAATGTTTCCAGTTCCACACGCAGGGTCAGTTAGACAGGCAGAACTGCAGGGTCTCAATGCATGGATGAGACAATGGTGTAGGGAGGAGGAGTTTAGATATATTAAGAACTGGGGAAACTTTTAGGAAAGGTGGAGCCTATACAGGAAGGATGGGCTCCGCCGAAACCAAAATGGAACCAGATTGCTGGCACTTAAAATGAAAAAGGTTGTAGACCAGTTTTTAAACTAAGGGCTAGGGGAAAGCCAACAAGTGCGAAGAAGCACGTGGTTCAGACAGAGACATCCCTTAGGGGAGGAGCTAATAATGGAGATTCTCTATGTTCTAGTAAGGACGAGAGGATGGAAGATGATAAAATACAGGTAGGATCTGATCAGAAACAGTCAAATGAAAAAGAGCCCCATTCAATTACAGCATGTAATGGCAGACAGCTTTAAAAATGACAAGTTACAAAGGATGAATATAAACAAACAAACAACACAAGTATGTAGGGACAAAATTAGAAAGGCCAAGGCACAAAATGAGATCCAACTAGCTAGGGACATAAAAGGAAACAAGAAAACATTCTACAAATACATTAGAAGCAAGTGGAAGACCAAGGACAGAGTAGGCCTGTTACTCAATGAGGGGGGAAAGACAATAACAGAAAATGTGGAAATGGCAGAGGTGTTTAATGACTTATTTGTTTCAGTTTTCACCAAGAAGGTTGGTGGCGATTGGACGTCTAACATAGTGAATGCCAGTGAAAATGAGGTAGGATCAGAGTCTAAAATAGGGAAAGAACAAGTCAAAAATTACTTAGACGAGTTAGATGTCTTCAAACCACCAGGGGCTGATGAAATGCATCCTAGAATACTCAAGGAGCTGACTGAGGAGATATCTGAGCCATTAGCAATTATCTTTGAAAAGTCATGGAAGACGGGAAACATTCCAGAAGACTGGAAAAGGGCAAATATAGTGCCCATCTATAAAAAGGGAAATAAGGACAACCCGGGGAATTACAGACCAGTCAGCTTAACTTTTGTACCCGGAAAGGTAATGGAGCAAATAATTAAGCAATCCATTTGCAAACACCTAGAAGATAATAAAGTGATAAGTAACAGTTAGCATGGATTTGTCAAGAACAAATCGTGTCAAACCAACCTGATAGCTTTCTTTGACAGGGTAACAAGCTTTGTAGATGGGGCGAAGCAGTAGATGTGGTATATCTTGACTTTAGTAAGGCTTCTGATACTCTCTCGCATGACCTTCTCATGAACAAACTAGGGAAATACAACCTAGATGGAGCTACTATAAGGTGGGTGCATAATTGGTTTAAAAATCATTCCCAGAGAGTAGTTATCAGTGGTTCACAGTCATGCTGGAAGGGCATAACGAGTGGGGTCCCGCAGCAGCCCAACACTGTAGCATTTAATTTAAAAAATGGGGACTACACAAAAATGAGGAAGTTAGTTAAACAGACATTAAAAGGTACAGTGCCAAAAGGGAAATCCCTGCAAGCTGCATGGTAACTTTTAAAAGTCACCATTATAGAGGTTCAACTTAAATATATGCCCCAAATTAAAAAACATAATAAGAGACCCAAAAAAGTGCCACCATGGTTAAACAAAGTAAAAGAAGCAGTGAGAGACAAAAAAGCATCCTTTAAAAAGTGGAAGTTAAATCCTAGTCAAGAAAATAGAAAGGAGCATAAACTCTGGCAAATGAAGTGTAAAAATATAATTAGGAAGGCCAAAAAAGAATGTGGAGAACAGCTAGCCAAAGACTCAAAGTAATAGCAAAAAAATATGTAAGTACATCAGAAGCAGGAACCTGCTAAACAACCAGTGGGGCAACTGGATGATTGAGATGCTAAAGGAGCACTCAAGGACAATAAGGCCATTGCGGAGAATCTAAATGAATTCTTTGCATACCGGCTGAGAATGTGAGGGAGATTCCCAAACCTGAGCCATTCTTTTTAGGTGACAAATCTGAGGAACTGTCCCAGATGGAGGTGTTATTAAAAGAGGTTTTGGAACAAATTGATAAACTAAACAGTAATACGTCACCAAGACCAGATGGTATTCACTCAAGAGTTCTGAAAGAACTCAAATTTCAGTGAAATTTCAGAACTAGTAACTGTAGTTTGTAACCTATAATTTAAATCAGCTTCTGTACCACATGACTGGAGAACAGCTAATGTGATGCCAATTTTTAAAAACAAAGGTGATCCTAGCAATTACAGGCCAGTAAACCTGACTTCAGTATCGGGCAAACTGGTTGAAACTATAATAAAGAATAAAATTGTCAGACACATAGATGAACATAATTTGTTGGGGAAGAGTCAACATGGCTTTTGTAAAGGGAAATCATGCCTCACCAATCTACTAGAATTCTTTGATCAACAAGCACGTGGACAAGGCGGATCCAGTGGATATAGTGTACTTAGATTTTCAGAAAGCCTTTGACAAGGTCCCACAACAAAGGCTCTTAAGCAAAGTAAGCTGTCATGGGATAAGAGGGAAGGTCCTCTCATGGATTGGTAACTGGTTAAAAGATAGGAAACAAAGGGTAGGAATAAATGGTCAGTTTTCAGAATGGAGAGAGGTAAATAGTGGTGTCCCCCATGGCTCTGTACTGGGACCAGTCCTATTCAACATATTCATAAATGATCTGGAAAAAGGGGTAAACAGTGAGGTGGCAAAATTTGCAGATGATACAAAACTACTCAAGATAGTTAAGTCCTAGGCAGACTGCAAAGAGCTACAAAAGGATCTCACAAAACTGGGTGACTGGGGCAACAAAATGACAGATGAAATTCATTGTTGATAAATGCAAAGTAATGCATATTGGAAACCATAATCCCAACTATACATATAAAGTGATGGGATCTAAATTAGCTGTTACAACTCAAGAAAGAAATCTTGGAGTCATTGTGGATAGTTCTCTGAAAACATCCACTCGATGTGCAGCATCAGTCAAAAAAGCGAACAGAATGTTGGGAATCATTAAGAAAGGGATAGATAATAAAACAGAAAATATATTGCCTCTGTATAAATCCATGGTACGCCACATCTTGAATACTGCATGCAGATGTGGTCGCCCCATCTCCAAAAAGATATATTGGAATTGGAAAAGGTTCAGAAAAGGGCAACAAAAATTATTAGGGGTATCGAACGGCTGCCATGTGAGGAGAGATTAATAAGCCTGGGACTTTTCAGCTTGGAAAAGAGACAGCTAAGGGGGGTATGATTGAGGTCTATAACATCATGACTGGTGTGGAGAAAGTAATTAAGGAAATGTTATTTACTCCTTCTCATAACATAAGAACTAGGGGTCACCACATGAAATTAATAGGCAGCAGGTTTAAAACAAACAAAAGGAAGTATATTTTCACACAATGCACAGAGACCCACTTCAAAGGGGTCTCCCTATAGGTATAATTGAAGGATCAGGCCATTAAAGTTCTGTTTCGATCCATTTGTAAGTACATTTGTAATTTATTATCAAAAGGTATGTAATTTTCTGACTAAATGCCTCTATGAAGTAAAACTACATCTCACTGATAGCAGGGGTCCCAAGCCGTGCCCTGCTGCCCCTCCCCCAGCAACAGCAGGGGTCCCAGGCCGCGCCGCCACCGCACCCCAGAGCACCTGCAGCATCCCCCGGCTGCCCTCTGCCCTAGACCACCCAAGATTTACTCAGGGGCATATAATACAAGTCATGGAGAGGTCACAGGCAGGGAATTTTTGTTTATTGCCCATAATTTAAGATTCCTTAGCAAGAAAGTGGACTCTGTGCAGAGTACAGGGAACAATTTCCAGATTAGATAAAACAGGTGCAGGCTTCTTGCCATATGGCACCAGGGAGATCCTGGCTGCTGTGCTGTTCAGCTTGCTTATTTGGTCTACCTCTGTCACCAGTCACTGCTCTTGAGAAAAAGACCATTGCTCCAGTCCTGCTGTTCAGGGCCAGCTCTGGCTTTTTTGCCGCCCCAGGCAAAAAAGCCTCGGGCCGGAGCCGGGGTGGGGGGGGCGGCCGGAGCCCCGGGGCGAGGGCGGCGAGCCCCGGCGGGGGCTCCGCTCTCCCCCCAGCAGCTGGGGGAAGGGCGCCGGAGGGGAGGGCGGCCGGAGCCCTGGGAGGAGGGCGGCGAGCCCTGGCGGTGCTTGGCTCTCCCCCCCACCCCGGCGGCCAGAGCGCCGGGGGCAGGGCGGCGAGCCCCGGTGGGGGCTCGGCTCTCCCCC
>NW_020664490.1:14445740-14457400 GCF_002925995.2 Terrapene triunguis
ACTCTTGATTTAAGAGAAGATGAATAGAATGGCTATATGGGCATAATGGGTGGTCTGCAGAAAGTAGTTTAGCTGAAATATGCAGGTTAACTGTAGTTCTAATGTTTTTTTCTTTTCCATGTTAGGCATACATATCACGACACCTTACCTGTCATTGGAGATTTCTTATTCCATAGCAACCAATAAGCAAGCGTGAAACATGAGGACAAATCCCGCCATTCAAGCTGCCATCGACCTCACAGCAGGTGCAGCAGGTAATACTGGAGAGAACTCTCAGAAACTTTGAAAATAGAATCTGATACAAACAAGCTTGTGCTCTTAAAGTAAGTCTCCTCACAAGTGTAAAGACATTAATCTGATTTAGCAATCAGCAGTCATTTAGCAATGATGGTGATTTGTCATATTGGCACTGTTAATAATTGAAAATCTGTACAAGAGGCACATCTTCCACATTTGAAGAAAAATGTTGAGATGAAGGAGGGAACTAACTGACCTAGCCCAGTGTTGCAAACATCTGATAGGTTAATATCACTCCACTGAAACCAATGCCAACAAGTAAATATGTAACTTCTTTCAGACTAATGATTTTCTAAGAGTAGGTCTGAGTACATCTAATGTGTATTTTCATGCTCACATGAGTTTCAAAATGTCAGTCACAAGTAAAGTTTTGCAATAAAGGCAAACACCATGTTCAAGCAAAGTGATTGAGATAATGCTTCAGTCCTAGAAACTCTCTCTAATTGAAAGGGGCAGAAAGCTATCTAAAGGGTTATCTCTTTAATCAACATTCAGAAAGTCTCTTTGGAAGATGAGGAAACATTATGGTATTCTGAATAATGTAACATAAGGTCAGCAGTTCACTCAAGTTGTTCTTCCACTTAGCCACCAATGAAAATATCAGTTTCTCATATCACCTAAAATATGGTTGGTAAGGATGAAACGTAAGGAGAAATAAATTAACTTTAAGTTGTTCTACAAAGAGGATGGAAAATACATATCTATGTACAGTGCCTAACACTGCTGCTGGTGCTCTACTAACAACAAATTCATCACATTAGCCATCTAATCACATCTCTTGCATATTATAATACAGCTACTTCAGGGTATGTCTACACAGCAAAGAAAAAAACCCGGCTAGCCTTGAGCTCCAGCCTGAGCCCAGAAGTCTACACAGTAATTAAACAGCCCCACAGTCCAAGTCGGCTGGCATGGGCCCACCGTGGGCTGTTTAGGTGCTGTGCAGATACAGAGTCAGTATTCGAGGAATGTTCCCTGTATTTGTGCCATGGATCCAAGAGTATTAGCCATGACTCAAATGTTACAAGACACCTGTGATCCAGGGTCTAAATCCAGAGGTCAGTATGAAAGGTGATAGCATGTGGAGAGAAGAGGGGGTGCAGCTGCCATTATCCAGGGATAACACCTCTATAAGAAGGTTGCTGGAGTTTCTACCAGGCTACTGTCCCTTGACTCTGCCCAGGTATACTTGTTTTATATTGGCCTGTGGCTATTCGGTATGTGACAGTTTCCACACAAAGGCCCATTTTGGCTGAGAGGGAGCCTTCTATTTATTTCCCCTGTTATCTCATCCCCATCCTAGAGCAGCCTATTTCTGCTATTTCTTCTACCTTGCTTTTGGGTCCTTGTTGTAGCGATTCACAAGCAAGATCTGCTGCTATCCCAAACAATAGTACAGTGAAATCACTTGTTTTGTTTGTTTTTTTGGTCTGCTTCACTGATGCTCACAGGGTCGAAACAGCAGCAGCGCAAAAACTAACACCTCTAGTCAGCATCAGAGCAGTCAGTCTTCAGACTTGGGAAGATAACTTTGTGAATGAAAGCTAATACAGTGCCATCTTGGCTTTCATGAGGGCTAGGAAACCTAGTTTTCATTTAAAGAGATGTGCCAAAGCTGATGGCATTTCTCCCCCATCTCCCCTTCCTCTCCTCCTCCCCCCAAATTACATCCACTATTCAGGGAAATCTGCCTGTTTTCTGTCAGTAAACAGGTAAGCAGGTTTAAAGGTAGATTATAGTTCTTTGCTCAATTTCCTCTTTTGGTTGCAACTCAAATACTAACTTCAAACAGGATGAAGAAGCGAAAGCCTTTAAACTTCTCAATCACTTTGATACTTAAAATCCTTTATAAAGAGATTGCTCTTGCTTTGCTTATTTGATTAGCTTTATAATCCTCCTCCTTTGTTCTAATAGGCTGCTGTTAATCTTCCTTTCCTTCCTCATCTTCTAGCGTTTTTAAAGATCTCCTTTGTTTTCTCCCTCTTGTTGCAAGCTCACTATGTATGCCTCGCTCTTGTTTTATGACAGGTTTCAGAGTAGCAGCCGTGTTAGTCTGTATCTGTAAAAACGAACAGGAGTACTTGTGGCACCTTAGAGACTAACAAATTTATTAGAGCATAAGCTTTCGTGGGCTACAACCCACTTCTTCGGATGCATATAGAGTGAAACATATATTGAGGATATATATATATATACACACACACACACACACACATACAGAGAGCATGAACAGGTGGGAGTTGTCTTACCAACTCTGAGAGGCCAATTAAGTAAGACAACTCCCACCTATTCATGCTCTGTGTGTGTGTATATATGTGTGTGTATATATAAGTGTGTATATATATATATCCTCAATATATGTTTCACTCTATATGCATCCGAAGAAGTGGGTTGTAGCCCACGAAAGCTTATGCTCTAATAAATTTGTTAGTCTCTAAGGTGCCACAAGTACTCCTCTTGTTTTATGGTGGTTCCTGCTGTGCTCAGCTGGATCTCTGCCATTCAACAGAAGCTGACTTTACAGTGTACTAGGCTAGCAAACCAATTAACAGAAGATGTTGTAGGGATCCAATTATCCAGTCCCTTGTTAAGTGTGTGGCCATGCTTCAGATTTCTCTCTGGAGATGTCTTGCTTGGCTGCTGGGGTAACTTGGCCCTCTGGCCAAAACGAGTCCTTTTCTTCTGGGGTAAATAAATTCTAAACAAAAGTAAAAAAGTACTTTTACCTTCAGTAGGCCACAGTCCTGTGTAGGAGGTGTGTGACACACAAGTCCTTCTCCTTGGTTGAATAGGACTTCTTCTCCCCTTATACCAGGGCCCAAGCTATCCTTGGCGTCTAGGTCTTTCCTGTTGGTAAGCAGGGTTTTCCTAGTTGCCATTAGTTGGCAAGGGTTTTCTAAAGTCTTTCAGCCCTTGCTCAAGAGGGAATTAACTTGGGCCTCTGCCCCTTATCTGAGGGCTCACAAATTCATTGCCCCTTGGTCACAGGAGTTCCTACACCACCTCCAACTCTGGGCTCTAGCCCTGGGACCCTGTACCAGCCATCCATTCTCAACTCACAGTTCCTCGGCTTCAGATTCCTAATGCCATTTCCTATATTCACTTCTCTCCAGGGAAGCCTTCTCTCTGGCCTCTTCCAGCAGTCATCAGCCAAGCTACTTCCAGACAACATTCCTGGCTCCCTCTCAATGAGGAGCCACCCCCGGTTTCTCTCCAGACTCTTCACTGCTCTTTCCCCACCCTCACCCTAGACTGCCTCAGGGGGCTTCAACAGAGCCCATCACAGGCACCTGCCCCAGCTCTCTCAACAGGGAGCCACATCTGCCCCAGCCAGCTTTTGCTGTCCTTAGTTAATCCCTCCCCTAGTGAGTGCAGGAAGTGTCATATCCTGCTTCCAAGCCTGGTTAGCTCTGTAGCCTGCAATCACCTGACCTGGGAGGAAAATGAAGCAGTGTGGGAGCTCAGATTGGAGTTCCTCTGCTCACCCTGTGACACAGGAGGAGCAGCAGCAGTATAATACAAACTGGCTCCACTCAGAGTTTGGGTACTAATGAGAATCACCCCTTCAGAACAAAATGTACCTTCTCCCTGCCTCAAAAACAACTAAAGGTGCTGGATTCACACATTCAGCTTCTTTAGTTTCTTGTACAATCTCTTCACATCATTCAGATCTACTCATCCTTCATCTGATGAGGTGACTGCCTAACACACACAGAATGTTAATTCCACTGGTAACTCTTATTTCACCATCTATTCAATATATGAATTGATGGCCTTGTGTTATGAACGAGTGTCTAAATGTTCTAAATCAAGCATTGATCTTTTTTCATTTGGTACTTCTGTAACTTAAAAAAAAAATGTTGCAAGAGCCAATGTCATTGGTGTCACCAAAGTTGATTGAGTTGGGCCTAATTATGCCAGTGGTGAATTTGTCCCTCTCTGCATATTGCATGTTTTTTGTTTCCCACAAAACAGGCTTTCTTCATTATGTTGCATATTCTCTCACATGATCAGTAAGGGGCTGTTGAATGTTGATACTCTATTTCCTCAGGTGGGACTGCATGTGTGCTAACTGGCCAGCCCTTTGATACAGCTAAGGTGAAGATGCAGACATTTCCCAGCATGTATAAAGGACTCATTGAATGTATTGTGAAGACATATAAACAAGTTGGATTGCGAGGCTTCTATAAAGGGACCACTCCAGCACTTGTAGCCAACATAGCAGAAAACTCAGTCCTGTTCATGTGCTATGGGTTTTGCCAGCAGATTGTGAAGGGAGTTGTTGGATTAGACAGGAAAGCAAAACTGAGGTTAGTAACAGAAATTGTAATCTCCAGAATATTGTACAACTAGCAGTCAAGAGTAAATACAAATGTGCTGTATTTTAAAATGAAGTGCAGTCTCTTTGCCATTATACGGGGTATCATTTTGTCACTGTGCAAGTGATAACTTTATTACACAAGACCTTGTCTCAGCAATTGTGGTATATTTTTCGTAAGAACAGATGGCTGGTCTGTATGGGGTAGTGTCCATTGCCAAAAAACCCAGATTGTGGGAAAGGTGTTGGTTCTTTCAAATGTTTTGGGAGGGAGAAGAGAATTCCATAAGCATCTTTCTTAAATCCCATGCTGTAGTATTTGTGAAGGAAAGGGGCTGAAACTACTGGAGCATTGGCGGCTGTAACTCATGCATCACTAAGAGAGGCTGCATTTTCATCGTCCGTGCACTGCTCCATGGATGGATATCAATGATGGTTCGGGTGGTTTGTGAGATGACTTAGCACTGTCCCAACTATCCTTCCCTCCAGAGCAATGATTATGCTGAATAGCATTCACTTATTCGCTGTAACTCAGTGTTCCGGCTTCACTAATTTGCCATCAAAAAGAGGCGGGGGGAGCTCTTGGTTGTGATTCTGAAAACTGTCTCCCCTTTAATACTTACAAGTTATTGAAAGTAAAACATGAAAAATCAGTGTGTGGGTAAATGGTACCTTTCTTTCCTGTCAGGTTTTAGGAAATGAACCCAGACACTTGTGGATCAAACTTTGGTTTAAGGATATGAGAACATGCTTAGCTTCAGGCAGTTAAAGACAAATTTTATTAGCTGCATTCCATCTGTATATACTTACAATTACCAGAATGAGAAGGTGAAGGAAACTTACTTCTTTTTAGCCCCTACTGATGTAGTGTGTTTAAATATTCTAGTCTTGCCCCATATCTCATCTCCTCTGAACACCAGGTCAGTTTTCTCTTGGTGATAGTCGGCATCAGTTTAGTATATAACTAGTCAGATTGGATTTTGAAATCACTAAAGAGAACACACTAACTATGAAGAAATTATGGGTTAATTGGAGAATAGATGAATATGTAATATCTGATGGGACAGGTGACTAGAACACATAATGATACCAAAGCCAAGTGCCTCCAATCAGCTTTTATTCCCTGGGGTGTTGTACTAAATACAGAATGGTACTATTAACTTTACTGGTTGTGGCTGTTTTTACCCCTAAAAAAAAAAAAAAAAAAAAGTGAGATTTTAGTACTGAGCAGTACAGTGATAACAAAAACTTGTACAGGTTCAAACTCTCACCAGCCAGACATCTCCTTGAATTTTGCTCTTTTTTTACATTTATAAGATGCCCCTATTACTATTATCTAGTTGCATTTACAGCCCAATCATAATACATTGTTAAAGACCACGTTAACTAATGTAATCCAAATAACGCACACCTCTGCCTTGACAAACAAACTCCATTAGACAGCCCCTTGGAAAAAGCCTGGTTAAACAGAGGCCTTGCAGCATGCCCTGCAGATCAGCAAATTTTCTGTTGGATCAATGTGAAGGGATTGAATTCCAGACTTGAGGGCCATCAACCAAGTTTACTCTGTCCCCAGACGTACAATTCAAGAGGCTGTCCGCTTTAGTGTTCCAGCAGTCATAATCATCTCATTCTCTCTTGGACTGAAGAGGGAAACATGAAGAGTAACGAACTGAGGTTAACTTGTGCTTTCTTACCCTCTGATCAGGTTTATATACCCTCCTACACAGGTATTTTGTGGTCTGAGTTTCCCAAAATAAACTTCTATGCTTCTAATTAAAGTTAATTTTTAAAAGTAGTTTTTACACACAGATGCACTTTAATTTACATGAAGTGATGGGGCTTATCTAGCCTGTGTGGCTAGATTAGCACTGTTTAGCTTTGAGACATGGTTATAGTGTGGATATCACAGCAGCAAGAGGAAAAATGTGTTTTCCAGTTGAAAGTACATGTGCTAAAGAGGTCTGTTTGGAGTTTGTTAGGAATGGAAGGGGATAAGGATTTTTAGTCTTAAGTATTCCTATGTCCCCATCAGCATAGTACGTAGGTGTCAAATTCCCTCAGTGATAAATGTTTGCTAAATTATGATCCTAAAATATATATTTGATTTAAACTAAAGAATGATTAACTGCAGACTGAAAGTTAGACACACGTGCTCCCAATTTCAGCTGTTTGCTACCCTAACTTACAACTTACAGAAAATAGACTCACTCTTCCTCCAAGTGTGCCTTGTGTTTGCACATGTATGTAAATACAATGTATTTGTTTCTTGAACTTTCCTAATATACTGTGTACAATACCTGAAACATTAATTGAAAGGTCCTGTACACTGGGTTCATTGCCTCTGATTCCTGTGTATGTAGCTAGTAAAATATACTAAGGAGGACTTCTCTGCATTAGGTATTTTTGCCTCAATATAGCTAGAGCTGTGCTAGCCCTCGTTATTGACAGTGATATAATGCATAACTTTGCATTATTTCAGACTTGTAGCATCTCCCTTTTGAAGATCTCAGATCACTTTCCAAACACTAATGCGTTAAGCTTTGCAACATCTGTGTGAGGTAGGCATTGTCCCTGTTCTGAGATAACAAAACTGAGATGAAGTTACTAGTCCCTTGCTGCAGGAAGTTTGTGGCAGAGCCAACACTAGAAAGATCTACTGATTCCCACTCTTCTGCTATGACCATTAAATCACCTTTGCCTTGCAAGAGACATAAAAACCCTAATGTGGTATCTTTTCAAGGGTGAAGTTACACAAGAGTCAGAAAACTGAGTTATGGTTTCCATAGTAAAAGCCACACTGGATATGTAAAGAAAGTCAATCATGCAAAAATTAGGAATTGCTAAACTTAAGTTGCCTGTGCAGACTTAATTTGGGTCCTGTGAACCATAAAGCAGAGGTACAGTCTTTAATTACATACTTCCCAGCCCCCTAGGATGCCTGCCTTATTCAGTGCACAGGAAGCATGATGCTCACAGAATGAGCAGCTATTCATTATTTTGTTTTATCCTCACTGTTCAATGTATGCCCCCCTGCCTTATTTATTGCATCTACTCAAACTCTGTTCTGAAGACAGAAGGTTCTCACGGACATTTCTATTGTCCTCTCCCCAAAATGTTATCAAAGCACTCACATTTTGTGGAAAAATTGGAAAGAGTCCAGCGGAGGGCAACAAAAATGATTAGGGGTCTGGAGCGCATGACTTATGAGGCGAGGCTGAGGGAACTGGGATTGTTTAGTCTCCAGAAGAGAAGAATGAGGGGGGATTTGATAGCTGCTTTCAACTACCTGAGGGGGGGTTCCAAAGAGGATGGAGCTCGGCTGTTCTCAGTGGTGGCAGATGACAGAACAAGGAGCAATGGTCTCAAGTTGCAGTGGGGGAGGTCTAGGTTGGATATTAGGAAAAACTTTTTCACTAGGAGGGTGGTGAAGCACTGGAATGCGTTACCTAGGGAGGTGTTGGAGTCTCCTTCTTTGGAGGTTTTTAAGGCCCGGCTTGACAAAGCCCTGGCTGGGATGATTTAGTTGGGAATTGGTCCTGCTTTGAGCAGGGGGTTGGACTAGATGACCTCCTGAGGTCCCTTCCAACCCTGATATTCTATGATTCTATGACATACTATTTAATTAATCTTCACAACACCCCTGTGTGGCAAGAGGGGGGTAGTATCCTCATGTCACTGGTGGGGAGCTGAGGCACAGAGGTATGATCAAATGTATCATCTAGTTTTGGGTGCCCAATTTGAATCACCTAGGATGTGATTTTTTTTCAAAGTATCTAGCATTATAATATTCAGAGCTCAGCTCCTCTTGACCTCTGTTGCAGCTTAGAGTGCTCAACACTTCTAGAAATCAGACCCCAGGGTCTTGGGTCAGACCCAGAAAATGAGGAGAACACAACTAGTGACCACTTAAGTGTCTTGCCCAGCATCACACATACAAACTCCGTGACAAAGCCAAGGATAGAAGCCAGTTCTCCAGAGTCATATTGAACTGCCTTAACCATGAGACCATCCATTCTCTTCTTGCAATGTCCTGGCTCATTAACCACACACCTTCCTACTTCTGCAACAAATGAAGTAGGGGTCCTACATCAAATAGCCTCCGTCACTTGACAGCCCGGAGTCATCTCCAAAAGAGGGTGATCCTGTGCATTGAATGAGGCAGGAAACCTCTGGGGAAAAAATAGCATGTAATTAAAGACTCTCATAATACAGAGGTACAAAGGAAGCTAAAATTTAAAATTCCCTGATAAAATTGGAAGCCTTTCATTCTATAGGCTGACTGTGGTATCCAAATCAAGATACTAGGGGTTAAGTCACTGTACTCCAAAGCCAGAAAAATCTCTCATTGAAGTGAATTTAAACAGAAAACAGAGTTTTGGCTCAACTTTTGCAGTGAACTTGCTTCCTTAAATAATTCTCAATTCTGCCATATACTCCCAGCTTAACAATAAATGAAATGATAAATACTACTTAAATACACTTGAATCTAGCATTGTTGGTTTTAAAGACATGTTTGTAGCATGTTAAAAATGCTCAGTACTAGCCCTAAGGCACTTCTGCTCTTTTCATAGATTCAGAAAAAACTGCATCAGTGCATATTTAGAAAACAGAAAAATTCTGCTTAGGCAGCACTCTGACACTTACTACATAATTTAAGATACACTAGATAAGAGCAACATTAATATAGTCAAATTATACTCTCTCTTCCACTTTCCTAGGATCAAATGTTTTTCCATTCCTGGTCAGAGTACAAAGTAACCAATGCTCCGGTTGTGTTCAGTCAACAGGCTCATGGAGTGTCTAATAAAAGCCATAGATGAGCTAAATTATGAAAACACTGGCTTTCACAGTGCTTAAATGTATTTGTGAAGATCCCAAATATAATGAACAGAGGTCCCAGCCTTTTAAATAGCTTCAAAATTACAATTTTTCATCATGAGACAGATGGATTTGGTGTCAGGGAAAACATGGAACTTTCAGATTTCTAAAGAATGTGTGAGGATTTTGCTATTTTTAAAGATCAAAATAAAATCCTTGCAGTAATGCACAGAAAACAAGAGGTCGTAAACCCCTACTCCAGCACCTTCATGCCAGGTAAAAGGACCAGAGCGGCATAAAAGGGCCCCAGATCCAACAGTTGTAATGACAGGAGGATTTCTCCCAGTGCAGGGATTGTGGAAGACAGTTGTAAGATTGCCTTCAGAGGACCCCATCGCAAGCCCTTGTGTGGGAGCATGTTGCGGACAAGAGAGTCTGTGGAGGCTGCTGTAATTTACAGGCCGCTGGGAATCTGGGATTGTGTTACTCCAGGGGATTCTCCAGCTCTGGGAGCATCCCAAGATTGGGGGGGACACAAAGGTGGCTGAAAGCCATCCCAAGTCTATCCCCCATGCCCACACCCTGTCTGTGAGTTCTGTACTGCACCCCATTAGAGGCTCAGCGGAGCAGCTCAGCCATGGTCTTTACATTGTACCCAATTTCTCTGCCATGTCATACAAACTCTGGAAGGAGGGAAGAGTGCCTTAGATCATCCTGCTCATTTTGCTCCACCACAGAACTCCCACTTGCCGACACCAAAGTCTGAGGCTCTGTAGTGACATAATTTTAAACAAAAAAAAAAACAGTTACTCACCTTTCCGTGACTACTGTTCTTTGAGCTGTGTTGCACATGTCCATTCCACTGCATGTGCTACAATTGTTAGAGCAGGAGATGTTCTCTGAGCGCATGATCCTTTGTTGATCACAAGGACATTTTGGTGCCAGTTATCTTTATAAAGGCACTGGCAAAAAAACTGGTAAAGAAGCTGTGGCCTTGTGATACCATGGGTTAGTGAAATCATATAGTCTTGAATGTGAAATTACTAAAATTCACTTCAGGTTTTATTTGATTCATCTAATTGGTTGTGCTTTTTTGTCAGAGAAATGGGAAAGATTATAGTATACTTACATTTATATAGCTGTTGAAGGAGAAGAACTTATTTGAGTTGTATATGAAGATGGCTGGAGCTAGGTGTTAAGTTGGTCACCTCTTTTAAATGATTGCTTTTCCTTTTTTGCACTCCTGTTCAGTTTTTCTTTATTTGATAAAGCTTTCAGGAAATAGATGGGTGCTCTTGCAGTAGGCTACCATGTGACTGAAGAGCAGTGCCCAAGTATCATCTGTAGTTTCTTTGTTACAGTGATCTTCAGAATGCAGCTGCAGGCTCTTTTGCTTCTGCATTTGCTGCCTTGGTCCTATGTCCCACAGAGCTGGTGAAGTGTCGGTTGCAGACCATGCATGAAATGCAATTATCTGGAAAGATAATACAAGGACACAAGTAAGTATGTAACTTGCTCAATACCACTGAAATCTGTTGATGTTATGCCGATTTTAAAAGTCCATCCTAGCACACGTAAGGTCTAGCTCAGGGGTTGGCAACCTATGGCACACGTGCCATTAAAAATCCTGCCCAGCCCGGCCCGCTCTTCTCCGCCCTCCGCACGCCCCCCTCCCCCCTCTCCCCCCCGCGGGGGCAGGGGACAAGGGGCAGGGGGCAGAAGCTTGGTCCTGCCGGCTCCCCTGCCTCTTCCTGTAGTGTGCTGGGTTCCTGCCTCTCCGTCCCTCCGTCCCTGCCGGCTGATCAGCTGATGGCCCTTGCGAGGGAGGGGGTTGGGAAGGAGCAGAGTCAGCGTGCTCGCTGCTCCCGGCAGAGGCAGAGAAGAAGCGGGGGCAGGACCTTGGGGAAGGGGGGGTGGAATAGGGGCACATCCCCTCCAGCCCCCTGCCCTGAACCCCCCCACACACACACCCAACCCTCTGCCCTGAGCCCCGCACACCCCCCAGGCCTGTGCCCTGAACCCTATGCCCCGCACACACCCCAGGACCCTGTCCTGAGCCCTGTACCCCCCTCATACACACCCAGCCCTCTGCTTGTCTCCTTCATCCCCCCCCCCCACGACCCCAGCCCTGACTCTGGCACTCCTACACATGCCCAGCCCCCCCACATCCTGACTCTTGCACCTTCCCACATCCCCTCCCCAGCACCAAACGGGAGCTCCTGCC
>NW_020664490.1:14457500-14599896 GCF_002925995.2 Terrapene triunguis
CCCCCCCCCCCACATTCCCACCTGCACCCCTCGCACCAAATGGGAGCTGCCCAGGTAAGTGCCCCACACCCAGACCTCCTGCCCCAACCCTGAGCACCCTCCCTCATTCTAGCTCCTGGCCAGACTCTTCACCCCCAGCCCTGTGCTCTGTGCACTCCCACCCTCAGCTCATTGCAGAGAGAGGAAGAGAATGGGCCAGAACCAGGGAGAAGGTAGGTACCCACTGTCTGTGGGCAGAGCCACTCAGCCCACTGCCGGTGTGGGGTCCCAGCCACCGGCTCCGCACAGCCCGCTGCCGGTCTGGGGTTCTGGCTGCTGGACCCTTGCCAGCCGGGGTCCCGGCCGCAGGCCCCGCTCAGCCCGCTGCCGGCCTAGGTGAACAGAACCCCAGACCAGCAGTGGGCTGAGCGGGCCGGCGGTGTAAGATCAACATTTTAATTTAATTTTAAATGAAGCTTCTTAAACATTTTGAAAACTTTGTTTATTTTACAATACAACAATAGTTTAGTTATATAATATATAGACTTATAGAGAGAGACCTTCTAAAAACATTAAAATGTATTACCGGCACGCAAAACCTTAACCCGGTCTAGCTTGTACTGTGCTATTAATTGCACAAAGGGTGTGCTACTGACTGTCAAAATACATTCCTGGGGAATACTAACTTAGGGTATGTCTTCACTGCAGAGTTAACGTAGGCGGTTACTCAAGTGTTTCCCTTAACTCCCCTACCTTCTTCCCTCCCTCTGTCCACTCAAACAGCCCCCTGACCTGAGTTTAGTGGTGCTTTCTAGCTGGTTCATCTGGGGCTGTAGGCTAAAACCCAAGTGAGGCTTTCACTCAGGCTAGTAACCTGCTCGCTTTGCAATGAGGATATGTGCTAAGTCACTTGAGTGGCAGTAGTCCTCCACTCCATTCCCACAATTCCCTGTGTGGTGCTCAGAAGGACAGACAAGTTCTCCCACAATTCACTGGGAAAGAATCAGAGCAGCTCAGCTTACTGCAGCATAAAGAACCATGAGGATGCTAGAACCAGGGTAGGGCTTTGTAGTGTGGCTGCTCACACCTGAGCTAGACTAACCCAGGTGCTCACACTTGGGTGCCAATCACCTGGGTTAACCCTGTAGCGAAGACATACCCTTAATTGCTATCCCTGCTCCTATCTGAGGTCTGTGGAAAAAACAAATGATTGGCGCTAGGAATTCCTCAGTTCTAATTCTTGCCTTGCAATTGATTCAAAATTTGGCCTCTATTTCCCCATCTGTAAAATGGAGGTAATGTTTAAGGTACTTACTCATAGGATGTTGCAGATCAATATGTGTAAAGTGCTAAGTATCGTTAATTGTTTCAACCCCTCTATCAGTACAGTTTGGTCAGTAGTGAAAAGTGTTATTCAAAAGGATGGCCCACTCGGGTTCTACCATGGTCTGTCAAGCACTTTACTTCGGGAAGTCCCAGGTTATTTCTTCTTCTTTGGAGGCTATGAACTGAGTCGGACATTTTTTGCAGCGGAGAGACCAAAAGATCAACTAGGTATGTGCCAGCTTGTGGGTATATGGAAAAGGTAGTCTCTCGCTACAGAAAGTAGCATACTTCTACTCTCAAAATCTCTCCTGCAATGCTAATTATACCTTATCCACTTGCTGTATATCTGCAGGCAAAAAATTGTGGTCCTGTAGAATAGCGATGTGGGAGCAAAACCAACACTATTCCAGTTTATGGGTGGTAAAGAACTGCTCACGCCAACCATTTTCAGATTTGTCATGCATCATCTTGCTTTTGTACACTTATTTAGCTGATGTATGAGTTACCTGATCAGGAGAGGATAATTGTGCAAAAACTGTTGAATGTTCAACACTCCACAATGCACCACCGAACTGTTTATTGCAACAAAGTTGTTCACTAGTTGTGCATCTTTTAAGTGATTTGAAACTTTCCCTTTGCACGGTGTTCAGTGCGTGTCACAGATGTTTCTCTCTCTCTCACACACCCACCACTGCATTAAAAGAACATTAATGTTGCAAAGTCAAGCACTCAAAAGTTAGGAAATGGCAGAATTGTCTGTGCAACATTACATTTGGTTTCTAGAAAAAAATAAGCTTGAGGTAGACACTGGGTATTTAAAACTTTAGCCCAAACAGTTTGGCAAATTATAAGCAACTGAAAACAGAGTCTTATAATGGGAAATGTTGGGCAACCTCAATAATAGGCAGTTCTGCCAGTTCTATTTATAGTATGTAAGGGCTATCTGGTTGTTTAGGATTCAGACGTTAGTATTGCAGAATGTGAAATGTAATATTCTGTATCATTCCAGTATGAACACAAACTCTTGGAACTCTTGCATTCCTTATTTTGGACAAATGCTCTTTCCATGCTCTGAAGTGTCAGCCTCTGTTTGCCAGAAGCTAGGAATGGATGACAGAGGATGGATCACTTGAGGATTACCCTTCTGTTCATTCCCTCTGGGGCACCTGGCATTGGCCACTGTCGGAGGACAGGATACTGAGCTAGTTGGACCTTTGGTCTGAGCCAGTATGGCCGTTCTCATGTTCTAACTTCATATGCACTTTCAAGGAGGGATATTGAAGATAGGAAACCATTGGGTCTCTCTGGCTATTAAAACGCAAGATACCAGCCTTTGAAGGGACTTGGCATCAGTAGTTTGCTTTTTAGTAGTTAAAAGTGCTTGCTTTTTCTAGCTACTATTGTTATCAAATTTTCATAAAAATCTGATCATAAAAGCAAAATGTGGTTGCATTCTGAAAGTTGACTGGGTTTGTAACAATGCTGTCTCACTCAGTAGACACTCCCCTGTGTATATTCAGAGTCATAACTGCTGGCTTTACTCAAGAAATTTTTACAACCTTTTTACTTGTGATAGCGCTGCAGAGCCAATCCAGCAATGGCAGCAGGAGTGAGATATTTTGTCTTAAGTATTAATTAAATTCTGACACCTTTTTTTTTTTTTTTTCTTGTCATGGCCTGAACCATACATTCCAGGGTGAACTTCAAGGCCTGGCAGGCGAGTTGCACTTCTGAACTAAGAATATTTAAATTTAGAAGGCAGTGAGAGAGCATAAAGGTATCTCTTTCCCTATGTTACAAAATATTTTAAAGAAACCTGCTTTCCTAAACCAGACTTTGTGTTGAAGGTTTGTCTACGTAGTAAAATTTTTAAACTCTTATTCTAAATGTGCTCGTGGAAGTAGGAGGCTGGACTCCTTAGAAATCCACAACCACTTTATTTAATCTTATACCTATGATACAGTGCAAGCTTATCACACAGAAAAACTGCCACCTCCTCAAACTCTGTGCATTCCTTGTTTTCACATTACTCTAAAATAGAACACCATAAAATTTGGGGGGTAGTTTGCACAGTGTATAAAAGCTTATTTCATGTTTTTAGGGCCTATTCCTTTGATGGTGAGTGGTGGTTTTGGAGGCATCTGCTTGTGGATTGCTGTTTATCCTGTGGACTGTGTCAAATCTAGAATTCAGGTTCTTTCCATGTCTGGAAAACAGGCAGGCTTCATGGGAACATTTGCAAATATTTTGCGAAATGAAGGTAAGCATGTCCAATACAAACTGAACCTGCAGGCTCATATGTGAAAACTTTACTCCAGTATGGAAAATCTATTCTGAAACCTAGTCTGTTAAGAAGTTACGGGAAATTAATTACGCTACTTCCTTTTCTGTAGACCACAAATTACTATTCTTGTGAAATTCTCCCATCGCCACCTTTAGAGACCCGCAAAATGATGCTTCTAAAAAATCTTGATGCTAACAATAATACAGAAACTAGTTTCACAGATTCAGGCTTAATGCATCTACTACACTCAATTGTACTTCAGAGGGCAATCACTTAGTACTTACTGTAGTATCTTACCTGTTAAAGACAGATGAGTAAATGCACCCTCCTGCCCTGCAATGGCTAACTTGTAATTTAAACATTGAAACTCCAAGCAGGTACTAGAAATAGATTCGCCACAAATTTGATTGATCTCTGTTTGAAGAATTTATAAGAAACAGTAACTTATACATTTATAAAAGATGCTCAGTTGACTAGGAAAGTAGAAATTGCCGTACTGGATCAGATCCAAGGTCCCTCAGGTCCAGGATAGTGTATCTGACAGTGACTAGCACCAGATGCTTCAGAGAAAGGTATTAGAATCCTGCAGCAGGAAGATGTGGGGCCAGCTGTCCCCCACATTAGGTCTTTTCTGAATCTCCAATAGTTAGATGGCCTGAAGCCCAAGGTTTAATATCCCTTCCAAAATTTTATTACGACGACTCTGGATATTTATCCATATAGATGTCCAGTCTCCTCTTGAATCTTGAGTTGTTGGCCTCAACAGTGTCCTGTCTCAATGAGTTCTACTCTCTGCTTCCTGATTCTTCTAATTAGTATCATTATTTTAAGTTCCTCTGCATGACTTCTAGAGAGTAGAACACCAGAACTATTGCTGGTTAGTCTTTTAAAAGTTTAACGTGCACATTTCTAATCAGTTCATGTTTCATTTTGCAGGAGTATTTGCCTTGTATTCTGGACTAAAGCCTACTTTGATTCGTGCATTCCCAGCCAATGGTGCACTGTTCCTTGCCTATGAGTACAGCCGCAAGATGATGATGGAACAGGTTGACACGTACTGAAATCTTCCAGCAGCAGGTTTAGGTCAACCTTTTTAAAAAGAACTGTAGGGCTTGAATGGGTACAAAATCAATAGCATGACATCAGAGAAAGTCAGTCAATTTAGGATTTAAAAAAAAATCTTTTTAAAGTAAATGGATTTTGTAGACTTTGTGTGTGTTTTTACAGGATTTTTTTTTTTTTTAAGGGAGGATGGAGACGTTAATGTTCTTTCCACCTATTGTGCTGCTCAAGAGATTTAATTATGTTGCCCTGATGGAAGCGGTACTCAGTGTAAAGGGTAGTGATCTTTCAGTTAAGAGAGTTAATCTCAAACTTTAAAAAATCTAGTTCTGGAACAGCCATGGTACAAGAAGTCTGAATTTCCCTTTTTCACTGTTAGCAAACACAACTGACTCAAGGCCACACGGCACTGGTGCATTAGTAAAGTAGTGCTTCTCTTTTCATTATCCATTTTAGGGCTTGTCTACACAGGGAGTGACTCTTGAATAGTTTCGTCTGTGGATGCTCTTATTCTGGAATAAATCTCATTCCAAATTATTTTAATTCACTTTAGACAGCCTATTAGGAATAGTTAATCTGCTCTAAATTCACACCGTATGTTATTCTGGATTCACTTTTGTGTGTAGGTGAGCCCTTAGAGAGAGTATTCAATGGAAACAGCAAGCTGCTTGCATGTTATAGCTGTTTCACCTCTTTGTAAGAGAGTGTTCAAGTACTTCAAGAAACAGTAATCTAATACACAAGGAAAGGTAGAAGGGGGAGGTTTAGTTTCCTGAAGTATTTAGTTTAAGCAATGCATGGCTAATACTTACACTGTTTTAATAGTGTTAAAATGGTACAAATTCATAAACTCTGCCTTCAGTAGTTTCACCAATAATGTGAAAACATTAAAGTCACTGGAGCAGATTGGGTCTTGCAAGCCTATAACCTCATTTCTCTCTTTCCTCCCCTCTGCCTTCTTCCCCTGCCAACCCCTGTCCCTTTCAGTTTTAACTGCTGTCTCTAGGTAGCCTCCTTCTATAGGTTTGCAAGCAGGGTATGTCTGGTACTAGCTACCATCTTTGATGCTTTTAGGAAAGGGTCTACTTGTAGATGTCTGATACAGTGATTCTCAAACAGAGGTACATACATGTACCCCCTGGAAGACCTCTGTGTACCCCCAGGGGTAATCAGCTCATTTAGATATTTGCCTAGTTTTACAACAGGCTACATAGAAAGCACTAGTGAAGTCAGTACCAACTAAAATTTCATACAGTGACTTGTTTATACTGCTCTATATACTATACACTGAACTGGAAGTACAATATTTATATTCCAATTGATTTTTTTATATTATATGGTAAAGGAGAAAGTCAGCAATTTTTCAGTAATAAAGTGACAGACATTTTTGTATTTTTATGTCTGATTTTGTAAGCAAGTAGTTTTTAAGAGAGGTGAAATGTGGGGGTACACAAGACAAATCAGACTCCTGAAAGGGGCACAGTAGTCTGGAAAGGTTGAGAGCCACTGGTTTAATATACACATCACAGTATGTAGGCCTAATAGGTTGCCAGCAGGGTGGTGTCTTATTACTACTCAACTTAGACAAGGGAATGTCCAGAGAACCCAAATGCCTACAGTAATACCAACTACCCCTTGATCCCTTTCATATGTCCGTGGGGCCTGAGTTGCACCTTGTCACCTCAATACCCATTGTTGCTACTACTCATATTGCCTGAACCAAGTAAGAAGAAAGTTCATGTATTGTGCAGTGACCAAGAACAATCAGTGCAATCACTACCCATTGGCCTCTTTCATGGTCATCTTATAAAATAATCTAGCTTAACGGCTGTCTTCAGTGGTCACATCCCTGTGTTGAAAGGGCAGAAAGCCAGAAAAGAGTAGAAGGCCAGCATAAGTTTTAATTGGTAGATGGATTTGAAAAAAAACAAAACAAACCCTTGAGCGTCAGGCCGTAGAAACTAGTAGGAAGAAGACCAAAACTGTGTGGGGATACAGTTTGGGCCAGGGGTGCACAAACTTCTTGGCCTGAGGGCCACAGCTGGGTGGGGAAATTGTATACAGGGCCATGAATGTGGGGTTGGGGTGGGGGAGGGAGTGCAGGATGTGGGAGGGGCTCAAGGCAAGGGGTTGGTGTGTAGGGTGTGGCAGGGGGTGTGGAGTGCAGGAGGGGGCTCAGGGCAGGGGGTTGGGGTGAAGGAGGGGCATGGCAGGGGGCTCAAGGCAGGGAGTTGGGGTGGGGGGTTCAGGTTCCAGCCCAGTGCTTTTTACCTTGAGTGGCTCTGGGGTGGTAGCGGTGTGCAGCAGGGCTAAGGCAGGCTCCCTGCCTTTCCTGGCCCTGCACCGCTCCCAAAAGTAGCCAGCATGTCTGGCAGTGGTTCCTGGGGGTGGGGTGGGGCAGGTGGCTCTGCCATGCACTGCCTTTGCCTGTGGGTACCACCCCTGAAGCTCCCATTGGCCTGCTCCATACTTTGATCATGATGGTTGGAGGAATGGTAATACTTCAGCCATCATAATCCAAAAGGAACAAGATTTGGGACCAGATGCAGTGGGTTAGGGAAGGAAGTAGATACCCTTAAATATTTGCTTCCATTCTGGAAGTCAGATTCTTTGAGGCTATGGCCTTAAAATAGCTGCCAGTCAGCTTTTGTGTTTACCAAAGGGGAATGCTTTAGCCACCTTGTCATTGGAGCCTTTTTAAAATGCTCATGGACACTCACATTTTGGCTAGAGTGAGGGTAGCTATAGCCCAGGGGTGGGCAAACTAGAGCCTGCTGGCCAAATCCAGCCCACAAGCCATTTTAAGCTGGCCCATGAGCTGTACCACCTGACTCGGCCCTGCTCCATAAAGGGGGTGGCACCACATGGCTCGGCCCCCACTCCAGCTCCTACACACTCCAATGGGAGCTGCAGGGGCAGTGCCTGTGGATGAGGCAATGTGCAGAGCTGTCTGGCTGTGCCTCTAAATAGGAGCTGGAGAAGGGACATGCTTCCAGGAGCCGCTTGAGGTAAGCGCTGCTCAGAGCCTGCCTCCCCTGAGTGTCTCCCCAACCCCAGCCCTAATCCCTCCCTCCTCTCCAAACCCCTCAATCCCAGCCCAGAGCACACTCCTGCACCCCAAACCTCTCATCCCCAGCCCCACCCTGATCCCCCTCCTGTCCTCTGAACCCCTCAGTCCCAGCCCAGAACATCCTCCTACACCCCAAACTTCATTCCAAGCCCTATCCCAGAGCCTGCACCCCCTCCCACACACCAACCCCAATTTTGTGAGCATTCATGGTCCACCATACAATTTCTATTCCCTGATGTGGCCGTTGGGCCAAAAAGGTTGCCCACCCCTGTTATAGCCTATCTTGGTGATAGTGCTGCTTCTTTGTGGGGGATGAGTGTTTACCAGTGCAAGGCATTCCTTCCTCTCATCTGGTCCTAGTCATAGTTCAGGCAAGTCTTCCCTTTGCACCCTCTCACAGGAAAGAGCACCATGGGAAGTAAACTGAAGCTTTTTTTTTTTTTTTAAATACTGTTATGCTCTGATGTAACAAAAGATAGTTCAGTGGTACTTGGAGTCAGTTAATCTCTTGCATAGTACATATAGGAATAATGTCAAACCATAAAAATAGTATACAGGTTACAAGATTTGTCAAATCATTTACATTTTAATTTGAAAAAATAGTAATAGTACTGCAGGGGAAGTGCTGAAAGCTGGGTTGGTAGAGTCTAGGTTAATTGTCTAGCAGTTGGAAGAGTGAAAATACAATTTAATTCAGTGTCAGTAATTGTCTTGTATTGCTTTTTTAAAAAAAAAAAAAAAAAAAAACTTTAGCTGTATTTGCAATACTTGATGTAAATCAAGCCCTGAGTGTACCAGAAGCAAGATTTTCAAAAACTTTACTACAGTCAAGTTACTGAAGTGGACACTAAGCTATTTCAAAGCATGTTTTCAGTTAGCCTAATACAAAATCATGCACTACCACTTACATTTAACAGTATGAGTACTGCAGCTGTTTCAACTCTGTACCTGTATTTAGTCATACATAATTCCTTTGGTCTTCATATTCAGGAAGATTCTAGCAGTAGTGTTGCCAACTATTCATGAAAATAAAATTAGATTAATTTTACAAATGCTCATAGTGGAGACCTGGTTAAGTTACTTATGCAGTCAGTGAAACAAATATATTCAGAGCCGTATGTCTAATCCATACAGCTCAAAATTAAAAACTTAGTGACAAATCCTTAGTCTACCTGTGCTGTGGGTTTCTAGTGAATAATTGAGAAAAATGTTTTCTAGAATAAATTTAAGTAGAGGCAAAGACTTGTGAAGTTTCCCAGTTCTTCTACAATTCAGTTAAACTAATAAGGCAAAAAAAAACCCCTTAAACATCTGTGCAGTGCTCATGCTTAGTTTAATTTGGGTGAACAGGATATGAGAAAATGTACACTGGCTGGTAAGGAAAGTCATATCTGGAAGGTAGTTGTCCCCCTATTACAAGTAGTCCTTGTGCCACTGGCACTAGGGACAAAGTTGATTTCATTTTAAAAGTGAATTACAAGTTTGTCAAGATAGGCACAGTTTGAGTTAACATCCATAGATGAACACCACTTAAAGTAGATTTTAAAATATTAAGAGCAGAGATTAGTAGAATATACTGCAGCTAGGTTAAATTTCAGTTATATAAGGCAGTTTTACTTTCAAAGTGGCCAACAGGTGTTTTAGTTCTATTTAATATTAGTGTTTTCAGGAGAAGAACCTGTTACAAAAACAGTTTCTCTCTTCTGGGTAGGAAAGATTCAGAATCAGTTAGACATTCTACAAGGTACTTTAAGCTGTGAGTGAAACCAGATTCTGAAGCCTTAGTAAAGTGAAAGACTACTCTTGGCTTGTAATACTGACAGACTGCTACCCTTCCCTCCTTTCTCCCCTACTACGCACATTCCTTTTTAAAGTACCTCTAACATTGATGATTGTATGCACAGTTTGGGTTTCAGGCATGGCTAGGGGGCACTTTAAGTGTGTCTTCCAGGTGGTGGTCTTCTTTGACAATTTTACTTGCTACTTCCATCTTCAGTAAGTATTAAAAGCTGCTTTTCAAATTGAAAAAAATATGATCTACTCTTTTGACCAAAACAGTAGTTACCTATCCTAAGCGTGGCTTACCTGGATTCTAGACAAGCCAGAGCCTTACATGTAGCAAATTGTAAAGTCATTTAAATAGCCATTATACTACTAAGCTTTGTGTAGCACCCATCACTGCAGCCTGATTTGAGAAAGCTCAAATAATCCTCAACTTTGAGAAGTAACTAGAAATGGCATCACTGAGCACTGTGTGCATCTGACTGCTAGGTCAAGTTTGTTCACTTTGCAAGTAAAGATGGCTTATTGCAACTGCCAGCATGGTAAAGTCAGCTGAGATTGGAAGTCAGGTAGGTTTGGCTCCCGGACCACTGAGGAGATTCTGCAGGCTAGCTTTTCCACTTGGCCGTCTGTGAGACTTCAGTGTATTTGTACAGGCAAGAGGGCTATGCCCTTCCTCAAATTAATAGAGCTCAACTCACTTTCCAATCACTATATGGGTTCTGTAGTGTTACAGAAGTCTGAACACCACCAACATTAGCAGTTATGACAGCAAGTGTTAAACTACTTTAGTCTAGTCACTGTTCAAAGTAGAGCTGCCCTGCAAGACAAAACAGTGGAGTTAACAGACCTTCATCCTTAATACAGATCTAACTACCAACAACCACCTAGTACTACATTTTCTATATTATGGCTTTGACTTCATGACATACTAAGGCCTAAGAGGTTTTATAGTTGTTGGGTGTCTGCAGAGAACTTCTGAAAGTGTTTCCCTTTCTCAAAAAAACCTGTCACAATTTAACATGTAGAAGCTATAGCTACCTCATTGCCCACAAGATCCAACTAGTGGCTGAATGTGACTTTTGAGAGTTATAAATGTGAATAAAGTTTTTTGAAGTTAATTGCAGTGTGGTGAGTTATTGCTCAAGGGTACAGGAAAGTATTGGAGAACACCAATGATTCCTTTTACTCCTACATGTAGCCAAGATCAATCATTCTGGCTGGCACTACACCTAGAACAGTTTAGCATAAGCTGTGATCACAAAATCAGAATAGAGAAGAATCCATTTCCCTGGCTAGTAAGTGTCAGACTACTAAGAATCTAAACCACATTAGTTCTAGAGTATGTTATGAAAGCAGATTTATCCCCTAGATTGCTGTAATGTCCAGTGTTCTTGCACTAATGAAGGCCCCTGCCTTGAATTTGTAGGCATTCAGCTGCTGTAGGCCTTCCATAAACCCTGTCTTTCAATACTTACCAAATAGTTTAATCTCATCTTCCCCTGGGCACTTCAGTGATTAGGTTGAGAGAAGTGCCCCTTGCTGAGTCTACCTAGCTGGATTTCACACCTGTCCTTCCAAAAGCTCTGCAGCTGTACCCAGCCCTACTGCCTGAGTCACAGTATCAGACTGCTGCCATGCAAAAAGATCAGCACTACCATTAAGTCTTAGAACTTGCATTTCTGTACCATATACAGAAATTTAAAAGCCAAATTAACTGATGTCAAGGAAATCTGAGGCCTCCATAGCCTTACTTCCACTTCAGAAACATTCCACAACGGGCTGTTAGTTGAGGTTGTCCCCAGACAGCTGTTTCTCTCACAATAGCTTAGTGGTCATTTCTTTATAGGATTATGTCCTTCAACTCCAACAGCCCCTATATTTTACTTCTAAGCATCACTGGTGGAAAGCACACCACAAGCAAGCACAAAATTAGGTTCCACAGCTGGCCTCAGGGAAAGGTGCCCTAGATGAACTTGCATTTTGGTGCCCTTGTGGGCACAGCCCCCCCCCCATTGCCCCTGGCCCCTTAGGGGTGAAGGGGGAAACCTGGGATGCCCAAACTCCAGCACTGTACCCCCTGTCCCTAACTCCTTCACCCCCTCCTCCACTCCCATGGGGAAACTGACCTGGATGCAGAGTGGCTGGCACTGCTGCTCACTCCTTCCCCCCAAACTGCTCCTCCCTATTCCTGTGGGGGGGGGGGTGTGTGAGAAGAAGCAACATCAGGGCTCTCTGCAGCCAGGTCACTTTCACCACCTGGTTTGAGTAAGGGCAGGGCAGGGCAGTCGCTCCTGATGCTTGCTTCACAGCACAGCCCAGGTAGGGAAAGTGACCTGGCTACACAGAGCATGTAGTGTTGCTCCTTGTACACACACACACACCCACCCACCCCCCAGGGGGCACAGAAGAACAGGGTGGTGGGCAGTATCTGTACATCACTGCTTCTCCCCCCCCCCCCCCCCCCACCCCACCAATGTTCCTCCAGTGGGAGGAAACAGGGAAAAATCTGGGTGCTCCCCTGCCAGCCAGGAGCAGTTTGACTCTGCACCAGCAGCACACACCTCTGTGCTGCCAAATGGTGCCCTGGGCAGTTGCCTGGGTGGCCCACGCCTAAGGCAGACCCGGTTAGGTTCTAATCTGGACATTGGTAGCCTTGGATAGCTCACTCAGCCTCTGCTTCAGTTTTCCCATCAAAAGGGATATTTGCATCACAGGGTTAGTATCCATAGGCACTTTGAATGCTATCAAAAGCTTTCCTCAGATTTCAGCTCCAATGGCACATGGTTAAAAAATGCTTCACCTACAAGGCCCATATTGCTATGGCACAACTGACTGAGTTAGATACAATAAGCATCACATGAAAACCAGTCTTCAGCCTGAAGGCTTATTAGCTCAGAGAACATAAAGCTGACACCCAAATGTAGAGGCACACAAGCAGCTCGAGCAGGGGAATGAGAATGTGTGTTTAGTTAAAGAATTAGCTAAAAATGAAAGCAGGGAGTGTCTCAAACTTGAAAAGGATGGAAGCTTTTTGAACCCTTCAAACCCCAAAACCCAACACCATCAGAAACAGGTAAGTTACTGTTCAAGAGAGTTTGGACCTCTCTCCCTGTCAGAGGGGAAGTGAGAGGTGTTTGAAAGAGCTTGGTCTCAATAGTTACATTTAACCAGCACAGCCAGAGTTGACTTATTCCTTGTCATATCTAACCTGTCTTTGCCCTACCAGCTCCTTGGGGCCTGTGCCAGATAGAGAAGCCACCTTGCTCTGGGGATTGACTTGGCTTGAGACAATTCAGATTTAGTTTTTCTATCAGCACATATTGCAGTAGTTGCTAGCTCATTATTTGGTGGGAAAGAATGTATTTGAAATCCAGTGTCCCCCTCTCCCCCTTAAGTTGTGAGGGCCCTTGTTCATTTTGTCATGTGTTCTAGTTAAAACCCTGCAGAGATCAGTTCAACAGCTTTGGGTTTTCCTTTATTACAAAGGCTGTTTTCCAGCCATTTGTAGGGGACAACATTCTCATGTTTTTGCAGGGTTCCTTAGCTATAAGGATAACACTGAGATTTTATATCAGAGAGAGAGAGAGACACGATGTTTGTAAAGCAGTATGCATGCATAGGGTAGTGTATAGTTTGAACTCTGGATTTTGTTTTAACTCAAATGTGGATACTGTAAAAAAAGATTAAGAGGATGTGGAATGTGTTCAGATCAAGAAATTCAGTTCTTTGGTATTATGCATAGTACAAGTGTGTTTAACACATTAAATTCTTCAGAGAATGCCACGCTAAGAAACTTTACATGACAGTGCATACAGGAGGTATTTTAACTTGTTTCAACTTTTAATTTTGAGATACTGTATCTCCATACAAATACACCAAGAATTACATGAAGGAGACTCTCCGAAGATGCCACCATGTTGGTGAAGACCAAACATGATTCTTTGAGGGAAACCAACTCTTTCTAAACAAAAGCTGACAACTTCCTATTATGGTTCTACAAAGTTCAACTCCACAGCAAACGTCTCCCTGTAGATTTTCCACATTTTGGATTTATGAGGGTTATCCAACTCATTTCTAGGAAGGTAAAGCCTGGAAAATAGAATTGTCATCTGTTCAGTTATTCTACAGTTCAAACATGCTGCCCTCTTATGTATGGTATGAAAGCAGGCTTGAAAAGCAAGTGAAACATGAGAGCTAAGAACGTGTTTCATGTTTTGAATATTTTTGGCTAACCAAATGCATTACACCATTTTGACAAACATACATTCCATGGTTAAGACAGGTGAGCTAGAAAGCCAAGCTCAGCCATAAAGTGAACTATATAAACAATTCTATTAGAAAAGGTGACTGCTTTATGGCTGGTGCTTCATGACACAAGCACCAGCCACATTTGGGGATAAAGTGGTACCAATTTTAAGTTCAGAGCCAAAAATTAATTTGCCCAAATATTTTGCTTTTTGGTGATCACTACAAAAATTGATACAATAAAATTTAACTCCTCCAGTGTCACAAGAAAACTCCCAACATCAGCTGCAGATACACGCTTTATCTCAAATTTGGAAGAGCTCTATGGGACAGTGACTTTAGGATATTTGAGGATTTGAACCTCATTTGAAAGAGCATGAGTGTCTCTCTTGCCTCACCCATGCAGTGTTAAATCCAAACTAAGTCTTCAGCTCTGTTTCTGCAGCCACAATAATTTTTAGCTTTTGATTTAATCGAGCCATGAAAGGAATTTAAAAATCCTTTTAACCAGGATCATATAGCCTTATATCAACATCAACTCTTTTCATGGCTGACAATCCCTCAAGGACACATCAGAGGCTTCCTTCCCACTGTTGTGTTTCACTAAACACTTTACTGAAGAGTGCCAAACAAGCATTTGTTTAGCTGGACAGTCAACATTACACTGCAAGTGCAATCTCTACTGCCAGAAATCCCGGATTGGTGACAGCATTAAGATTTAAGCACACACAGGCATTTCACACCAGTGTACCAGAAGGAAGAGCATGCCTTCCCCAGCCAAGAGAAAGGTGTTCTGGTAGGGGTCTAAATCTCAAGTACTTCAGGTAGCTCAAGACAACTGGAGGAGCATACCAACTCCTCAGTGGGTTTTAATGGCATCTTTAATGTAGAGACAATACAAAGCACAGATATAGGGCCATTGTCCATAAAATATTTAGGTTGTCTTTTTCTTACCATTACACATTTCAGCTCACTTCACTCTTTGCAAAAGGAAGAGGAAAAAAGGGAGCACCATTATTAAATACTTTAAAATCTGTTAACAGTAATGTATTGCCTATTGAGGATATTGCCTAGTGCAGCTATTGTTCTGTCATGTTTAAGAATCATGAGTGTATATGTGGCCCAGATGCAAGTGCTGATGGTCATCAGCTTCCACATGCAGGGAATGGTGCCAAGACAGTCTTCTCCAAAGCCTTCACTCCCAAGTTTGCAAACATGGTGGCAAATTGTAAGTTGTCCTTAAGCCTCTGATAGTGCTCACTAGAGACCTTGCCTAAGTTAGCATGCTCTTGGTAAATGCTTCTAAGGCTCCAATACACTGATGCTATCCAAGTATGAAGACAAGGTCCCCACTCTATCACGTGAGATGATTAAGGCAAGCAGCAACAAAATGAGTTAAAATTTGTTTTGAATTTTATTTTAGGCAACTAAACATTCAGCTTCAATACTTAGTAAGGTGGAATGTTACAAAGATCAGTTTCCTGGATTTGCATGAGACTTAACCTATACTATTTAGGGTAAAGATCTCTTCAGATCCATCTAGTGCACCTTACATTATGCAAACAAAATGCTGAGAGTTTGTTCCCAAGTCATGGTTTAAGGCCAAACACTACAAGTTTCCAACTTATTGCACTATTACCTACCTACCTTACTAAGGGTTAAAAACTCTAAGGCAGCAGTCCCCAAACTTTTGAAGGTCGCACTCCCCCTTACCCATCTGCAGGTCCCTGCCCCCTGGGACTGGGAGCAGGGCCACAGCTTGGGTGGGGGGAAGAGGGCATGCAGCCAAGGGTAAGGGGGCTGGGAGCAGGACCAAGGCCAACAGCTGGGCCGCAGTGGGGGCTGACAGCTGAGCCCGTGACCAGGTGCAGCTCCACTCCCAGCCTCGCCCCTAGCCTTGGCCCCAGACTGGGAACAGAGCCACAGCTGAGACTGGGGGCTGGCACAGAGCTGGGAACAGGACTGGAGAGTGCTCCTTCTGTGGAGGCTGGCCCAGGCCCTGATGTGTTCCTTCCCCCTCCGGATGTTCCTCCACACCCCCTAGGAGGCACACCCCACAGTTTGGGGACCTCTGCTCGAAGGTTTTGAAGTAGATGCTGCATTTTTCCAGATGTTTAAGATTCTCTTTAAATCTATTAAGATTTGCTCACCCATTGAAAATTGTAGCATTATGGACCTGCCACTCTGGTTGTCCTGTTGTAATACATCTTACCTGTTATTTTCTATAAAAGAGGTGTTGAACCAGAAGAAGAACGGGCAGTCGTCATAGCCTTTTGGAAGATCCTAGGAGAAGCAAAATTGTGTTTAGGACATTTCTTATATATTTGCCTTAAAAAAAAGTTTAGTACAGCACAGATTGTTCCTTGGCAGAACAGGCAGAAACTAGTATAGTTAGAATCACTCAACCCTGAAAACTTGATGAGGAGCTGCTGCTTGCCCACATCAAAACAGTCTCACATAATTGACTTTAGCTGGAATTTTACAGTAGGGTCAGTGAAAAAGGATGCAGGTTTGTGTGTCACCTTCATTACACTGAAGAAGCAAGCAACAAATGAGATAAGCAATTCCTGCTCTTGTTGTAACTTTGGCTATGTGCCCCCTGGCCTTGAGAGTAAAGTTAAGAGCTACAGTACAGTCTGAGGTTACTTTGTTATATGTCACAGCACAAGGTCATGGAGAGAGGAGAGAAGCAGTCACGCACTTGTACTCAAACATTTGCAAGTACTTGCTATGAAGTGTCTACCTTCATAAGAGGAAATACTTTTGAATCAAGGCTAGACTTTTCCTACACAGTGGGTTTTCACATTGATGCCAATGATGTACAATACCAACAGATGCATACGTATCCTACATCTCAGAGTTGGAAGTGTACCAGAAGAATGCAGTCTTTATTCCACTATACTTACAGTTCGTGATTCAAATCGGACTTTCACATCATCGCTTATAACAGGACAGTCTTCCAAGCCAATTACTGCAAAGTCATTTTCAGCATCAAAAAATAACTGAAGAAAAACAGAACTGTTTGGAATAAACTGTTTTCAAACTGAAAATAAAATGCACACAATCTAGCAGTGCCAATTAAGTGTTCCACTACTAAGTTACAGTGGCTCAGATGACAATACCCAATTACTTATGGTTAAAGGTTCTACAGTGAAAATAAGGAAAAATGATTGACTGTTGCCCTCCTGTTGCCAAGGTACTCAGTTTTACTAACCAATCTAGAGTTTGACCTTTAGTTTCCTGAGAAATCCACATTCCTTTTGTCCTGTGAAAAACTTGGGAGCTCCAAGTCACATGAAGATGTGCAGGAAATAAGACTGAAGTGTTCTATTCCTAGTATTGGTACATTCCCTTATCAGAAAGGGAGAAATTTCTTACATCCAATATTTTCCCACAAAAACCAACAGATGTAATGATTTAGTAAAATGTGCTCAAGTTCAGCATTGTGAAGACATTTTAGTCAGACACCTTTATTAGAGCCATTAGAGTTCTTACCCTACAGTTTTCTTGAGTGGCACAAACACAATGGAATACAACTTTCTTTTTCACAATTATCTGAACTTTAAGATCACTTCCATTGCCTTTTCCAACTCCTAGAAGGAATCAAAGTTACATTATGCAAGGGTTTCTTTAAATTATAGAGCTGGAACAGTAAGCAGTTAAATGGAACAGGATACATCAACCCCATGCACTGTGCTATGATAATAAATTCACTTTCTTCTGTGTTAAAGTAGTTTTTATGTGGAACTTTCTGGAAGACAGTAGGAAAGAGGTATAAGTAGGCATAAGAGAATCATGCTTTGAAAAGTATCTATATGAATTTGTTGAAGGGTCCCTGATAAACAACCCTGGAGAGCAATTCCTCTAGCCACAGAATAGACATGGAGCAGCAGCAAAGTAAGGTGCCTCATGGGTGGGCACCTGAACTTTAGTCCTTGGCTTCTCTGCAAAGGCTGTTCAGATATCAGACTCAGAAGCACACTTGAAAGCATTTGATCCATGCCAGATATATCACGGTCACTTATCTGCTGAAGAATTCTAGCCCCTGAATGTATGCACCTCACAGTCCCCCTCCCCATTCCAATGCCAGTTGGAGGGAATAAGCCATCACTGAAAGAGTCAGGCAGAAAGAACTCATTTAAAAGGGGCACAGTCACAGAAGGTGTTCATTTTGCCTGCAACTGAGTTACAAAGAACTTGAGTTTACATTTATATAGAATTTCATTATGTTTTACCTGGCTTCCATGGAACAGCAAAGCATCTCACCACTGAAGTTTTGTTTACTTATTCTAGTAATTCTGACCCCAGTAAGGTGTCTATAGTGCACTCAATATATAGCTGTATGAATACAGCGTTGAAATAATTGACCTGGAAAACATTCCAAAACCAGAAAAAGACGAAAGTGTCCACATAATTTGTATTCCTGCTTACCATTAATAGAGTAGATTTTGATGTTCTTTATTTTGAGTTGTCTCTCTGGTGGGAGTTTCAAGTTATACTTGTTCTTCAGGATCTCATAATACCCAACATACCTACTCTGCAATGCAAAATAAAGCTGCCTATGTTAAAATATGGTCCTCAACACATTTGGTGCATATAGATTGTTGCTTTCAGTGACTGATAAGTGAGAAGTGGCAAACTGAGCTAACGGACAGAAATTTACACAATTTTAATCCCATTTTTGCCATAAGTTTGCTCTGCGTGGCCTTGGGGAAGTAGCAGTCTGTGCCAGTTTCCCCTCACTCCCATCCATAAAATAGTATTAACACTTGTCCAACAGAAGCCTTGTTAAAGAGATGTTGAGTAGTCGGTCAGCAGTCTTCTGATGGAAAGTGCCCTCTTCTCAGAAATCTGAGTTTGAAACAACAGCTTACTGACTGCCCTTCTAGGAGGCCCTTATCAATTTCACTCACTTTTTGCCTGACTCAAAGTAAATGAAGTTGACAAGGGCCTTCCTTCCAGGTGGGAAGCTGGAAGGCAAAAAACTTCATTTCCATTCTTCCAAAATGGTATTTTTCCTTGAAATCCCTTCCCACTTAAACAAAAAAAACGGTTTTGACTTTGTTCTGTTCAGCAAAAAAATAAAAATAAAATTCAAAAACATGAATTTTGCAGAAAGATATTTGTTTTCCAGCTAGCTCTAGTTCTGAGCATCATTTGTTCAACACATGGTTAACATTAAATGCTAGGTATTGAACTTTTATTTAAGTCTCTCTGCCTCTTTTCTTCCCCCTGCCCTACCAAGCACATTTGTTGGAGCTACAGAAGGGAAGTTTCCCCAAAGAGGAGGGCCAACTAGTAGAGGGAAGTCATTAAATTCCTAAAAAGCACATTACCCAGAGATATGGCACAGAAGTTTGGAAGTTCTCAACTGAACTGTGGAAAATACTTCAATTCTGGTTCTTCCATCCATTACATTTAAAACAATTACACAGTGGATTTTTATGTGCTTTTTTGGTCTAACTCACCCTCCACAATCGTCTCACTTTGTTTAGGCTCTTACCTGGGATGGTGTTTCAACTCCTTGAAATTTGGAACTTGTACTTTTATCAGTTCTCCTCTCCCCAAAATAGTCCAAGCTCTCCTACATATAAGAGAGTCAGTTTCAAATGAAGCAACAGGACAAATTTTTCAGCTGGCTCACAGTGAAGTTTGTGCTATTATATAATTATAATGGAAGACTAAAACCGAAAAATATCAGATATGAACAGTGGTAAGAGGTTTGAAAGAGTTCAAACCAATGCTGGAGAGCAGCTTCTTTGGAAGCTAGAGTGAGTCGGTACTAGAAACACGAGGACTAGTCAATCCCTATTGTGACAGAGAATGCTTCAAGGTGGACAAGAATTTGCTAGTCAGAAAAATGACAGTATTTAAGCGGTTTTACCAAAGCATCCATCAGAAGTTTAGAAAACCCAGACCTTGTTAGAAACTCCTTTTTACTCCCAATCTGTCTCCATCACCCTCAAATAAAAACCTCACACTCCAGAAAAATACCACAGATGTGGTTCCAGGGACCAAGATCAATCAGCGCACAATTTTTGAAAGAAAAAAGTAAAATAAAAACCCCACAATTTGCAAGTATCAGGGGGGAGCTGTGTTAGCCTTTAAGGTGCCACTGGACTCCTTGCTGTTTTTGTGGATACAGACTAACAGATTTATCTGGGCATAAGCTTTCGTGGGTAAAAAAACCACTTCTACCCACGAAAGCTTATGCCCAAATAAATCTGCTAGTCTTTAAGGTGCCACCAGACCCCACAATTTGCAGACATTCAAGCTAATATTGGAGAGAAGACTGTAAAACTACCTTGTAGAAGAGAAGCTTAACCCAGTACATCAATTTTGATGATCCTCATACAGATGTAGGTGATTCATACATATAGCATTTTTGCTATCCATGCAGTAGGGCCACAAATCTAGCTATGCTGCATTACAGCAGCAGATGACCTGCTTTTAATTATGAGAATTGCCACTCTTAGGAGGTATAGTTCATCTTCAAGAATGGCAAGTTCTAAAGGGAGGTGTGCTTCCACCCTCCACACAGGTGCACGGTAATAGGGATACATGGGTCATTTTAAGATTTGATACTAAACTTTGAGGAGGCCTTGCTTTAGAGTAAGATAAGCAGCTTAAATTCCTAGTTATAATGGTTTTAAGGTGAGAGGTTTGGGTTTTTTTTTTGTAAAGTCATTTTAACAGCTTAATCAAATGCTTCCATGGCTGGTATCATCTCAGCATAATCCAGTCAGTCTCTTCCCATTCTTCCTGGCTGCCATTTTCCATCCCTTCAAATTATGAACCACCACCACATTTGGCAAAGCCTTTTAAAAGTGGCTTACGTTCTCCATGGAGAATGAGGCATAGTCAATACACATGGTCTACTCAGAAGATGCCTCATCTTTCTGGGGCCTAACAAGTTTTTTTGTTTTGTTTTGTTTTAAGTGAATCTCAAATGGCTAATATTGATTTTTCCCTCATACCTTTGCACTCTCAAACTGGTCACTGTCAATGAGCCAAGTACAAACCATTGTTCCAGTCCTGCCTGTATTAGAAAGAAAAAACACACAAACAGGAAAAAAAAACCCAGACTACAGGTATATCACAGTATTTTGAGACATACATGATAGTCAACATGCAAGATTAAAATTTTAACTCTAAACAGAGGCCACATACATATATAGAGTAGAAACTAAAGTACAATCTTAGACAGGATTCAACACTTCTGAATTAAAATAAGATGTGCTTTTGCAAAGCAGTTTCTACAGGTTTGTATTTTCCTAGTTCCTCTAATGATTCCTTTGAGAGGAATGTCCCCCAATAATTCCTCTCTGCAGCTTTACCATGAACTACAGCAAGATGGTCAGTATTTTTCAGACCCCCGTGTTTAAATTTGAGATGGTGCCAAATATACCTCAAAACCCCAGAATTACACAGTCATTCTATAGTGTTACTGAGGGTTACTTCTGCACAGGGATGTCCTGACAAAGGGAGAACTGCCACATGAAGTAGGCACATGTCAAAACATTGAAGCCAACATTTTCAAAAGCAGCTGTCTGATTTTCAGAGTGCCAAGCACCCAGCAGCTCACTGATTTCAATGAAAGCTGTTAGGTGCTCAGTTATTTGACAAGTTTATCCTCTTAGGTGCCTAAAATTAGGCACATGCTTTTGAACAATTTTAGCCTAAAGTTGTACGAGAGACATTCAAGTGCAGGATGCCAATAGACAAGAGACCTTCAATATGCAAACTTATTAAAACAAAAAATTGGATGTAGGAAGCATGTGGCTAGCAGCAGACTGGGAACTGGTACAGAGTTTTCCAAAAAAGTGCCCTAACTGCTTAAGTCACTTTTGAAAATAGGACTTGCGTGCTGGGAGCATAGGTGCTGCCGTATCTCCTGGCTTGAAGTGGATTCCATTATATCCAGGGTTTACAGTTTGGTTCAATGGCTCTCAGCACCCCCACTATACACATTGTTCCAGCACCCTTGACTGGGAGCAAAGGCATATTTAGGCCTCACAGAAGCCTGCTTTGGATTTTAAGAGCCTGGCCTGATTAGCAGCATAAGCAGAACTGTTTAACGTTATGTTTAAGAAACTGCAGAATCGTATTTGTGAGAAGAAAAGAAAGTAACCAGAAAGCTTGGGGGAGGGGGGGAAGAATGGCATGAACTAACAAAACCTGTACTGATGGGGGAGGAGCGGTAACATGGAAATGAGAGACTAACACACGGATAGGATAACATAATAAGAGTTATAAATAAGTTTGTTACAGAGGCAGGTTGAAACTGTATTGTCCAGCACTAGAGGTGACTGATGAGATTGATTACTTACAAGTGGGAAGCTCATTAGGACAATCACTTGCTGAGTGTTTTGCTTTAATAAATATTTGTTAGACCCATTTGTTGAGTAAATGAATCTCAATCCAACATTAGGTGCTTTTGAAAACTTTATCCATTGTAAAGGGTTTTTGAGCACCTCTGATAAAGTAGTTATTAACATGCCTGTTATTTGACTGGATAGAAATCTGAACTATCCCATGGTCAAATTATACTTCCATCAGAATCTGAAATTTAGGCAGGTAAAACTTTTAAAATGCATTAATGTCTAAGTGTCACACCATTTTAACTATGATACTCCTATGTTTTCCAATCCCTTCTTTGCTACAGTACTTATTCTCTTACCCTTGCCTCCTTTACAGTGAATTGCTATGATGTTCTTTTCATCCTTTTTCATCCACTCACGCACATTGGCAGTAAATTTCAGCATGTCCCTAGATAAAAGCATATGAATTACAGCGTAGTCAGAGCTTGTTTTATACCTAGTATTGTTGTTGGGCTGCAGGAACCCTAGCATGTGACTTACTTTAGGCTGGGGACATTGTGGTCATCAATAAAGACTCTCTCCACCCTGTAATGGAAGTACACAGGGTCATAACCTTTTTCACCTACAAAAAAAACAGAACACTTCAGATTAACACTAGTTTAGAGTTCTGGTAAGTACAATTATGCCAATAGAGGTAATTTAAGTCAAGCTATTTTCTCTGCCTATGTTTTGAAGATGTTGTAATAGCAGCTCAGACTATCTACTGGAGTCTGACAGTGCTACTAAATGAATAGATTCATGATTCAATTTAAGCAGATCTGGATCAGGCTTAACTTTGAAGGCCAACTTCCTATTTTGTGTCTGCAATTTTGCACCCTCAGTTCATTGTGGGCCCAAAGGACTCCCACCAACTGCCATCAGTTGCAACAGTGATTTGTGGGGGGGGGGTAATAAGTGGGAGGCCAGTTTTCAAAGTCATGACCCTCTGAGCTTGATCTTCTCTATTTTTAACTGGTTGACTGAATCAATGTTGGTTCTCATGATCTGATTGTCCATAACCCCCCTTTGGCCAAGCCAATAAGGTTTTGAGGGTTATTTCCATTGGGTTTTTTTTTTGATGCAATCCTGTTTATTTGCAAAGAATGCACAAAGTCCTGTTTTCCTGAACACAGGAGGATCAAACAATGGGAGGCAGTTGCCTCTCTCAATTCCAAGTCTGCCATTCTAGCCAGCACTCTGCCCAAAGTGCTCTCACAGCCACCCTACCTGTGCTTTTTGTTACTGTCTCCTAGTTTCATGCTTTTTGGCAGTTTCTGACTCAGTGCTGTAAGCTGAGACAAGCCCTCAGATACATAGCACCAGCAGTTAATCGCCAGCTGCCACTTTCATTGGCAGTCCCTAATGGGAGGTTTTCCATTGCTTTGGCTATCACTAAATGAAGGGGCATTTAATTGTTCCCTCATTTAGCCTGAAAGAAAGAAGGTTATTATGCCAGTCAGCTTCAATGACATCTGTGATGCACTTTGTGAGAACCACCCAAACTCCAGCATAACAGTAGCTACACATACTTACTGCAAAGGTTATAGATTGTATAGTGGTCTTTATGTTTTGTATCCAAGAATCTTGCAACTTCCTTAAGGAAATAAGACGTAAGAAATAACCATTTAACTCCAAACATCTGCTCTCTTCAAATATACACACGTTATTCTTCATTTCCACTGCCACTTAAACATTATACTGCCCTTACTGGAGAAGCTGGCTATATTCACAATAGACCATGAGAAAAGAAATGAGTAGTTCAGGTTCTCATCTAGCTACTAAGCCAGTCTACCACCAGTTTTTATACAGCTACATAGTTACTAAAATGATTAATTCAGTAAAGTTTAAGTGATCATTTAGTCTTATTCTGTATTTGAGAGCGAAAACAGCCTCTTTTATAAATCACCATGTAACACAGCCTGGGTAGCAAAAAGTGACCTTCTCAGGAAGGCTTTAAATGAATAATGAAAATAGGGTGACCAGATGTCCCGATTTTATCAGGACTGTCCTGATATTTGCTTATTTGTCCCATGTCCTGACCTACCTTCGGTCGGGACACAAATTGTTTCGATATTTTGCCTCCGCTCACAGGCCCCCCCTGACTCCGTCCCCTCCTCCCCCCATTGGATCCCTCCCCAAATCCCCGCCTCCAGCCCCGCTCCTCACTGCCCCATTGGATCCCTCCCCAAATCTCCGCCCTGGCCCCGCCTCTTCCCCAAGCACACTGCATTCTTCCTCCTCCCCACTCCCTCCCAGGCTTGCGCTGATCAGCTGTATGGCGGCGCAAGCGTTGGAGGGAGGTGGGAGGCGGAGACGGAGCGGAGGCAAGCTGGCGGGGAGCTCCGGCGGCCATTTTTTTTGCTCCACCCCCCCCCCCCCCCCCCCGCGTCCCGATATTTCACCTGTGTGATCTGGTCACCCTAAATGAAAATGAGGGTAACCTCAGGACACTTATGCAACAAATCATGTAGCTAGAGGACAACCCCAAGGACAGGATGGACAGACTGCACCCTTAATTTTTATGCTTGTGTGATCTAGACATAAGCCCACTAAGTACTGGCCTCTGACTGCAAGTTGGTTTCCTGAAGGCCATCAGAGGCTAGTTTAGTCATTCCCAATCTGATCCATATTCAACCTAGCAAAAAAGGATTGGAAGTGGAACACAGAAATTCAGTGCTGTTAAGTTTTGAAGTCACATGCATGAGGGATTTTAGGAGATCTTACCTTTATAGGATTCCTATAGAAAGACTGCTTCCCGGATGATGGAAATGACATTGCAATAATACGATCTATGGAGGAAACATTTATATGTTAAGTCCACAAGAATTGGAAATTGGCAGCGGAGGATGAATCTGAAAGAACTACTATGCACTATTAAAAAGACAAAAAGCTATCAAAAAAAAGTGTAGCTTTGAGAGTGGAAGCACCATTAATGTTATGAACAATTAGTTACAGGCCACCCCACAAACAAGTAGTCATACTGTATCACCAGCAGTAGCTCAGATTTTACATTTGAATTTTTAATGACAAATGTACATTTTCTGCCCGTGTACTGTCTGTACTTTATATGATATTTATCAAATTAACAGCCCTGCAATAATGGATATTCCACGTAGAGGAAATCCTAGTTCTCAATCAGCATTCTCTAAACAGCAAGACCTGCTTAAGACAATAGATTAGTTTTGTACCTATCCCCCGCCCCCAGAAAGCTGGCACTTATAGGAGGCCTGCAAATAAGTTATTTAATTTTGTTTTCTGGCCATTCAAAAAAAAAAAAAAAAAGTTTTTTTTAATTTTGGTTCAAGTCATCCAAGTGAGGACATTTCAGCAAAATCAAAAATTGGAAAAAATTGTTTGAGCTGAAACAAAATGGTCGGTTTGGGCATTTTAAAAACAAAAGTAACAAATTAGGGGATAGATTCACACAAACTGTGGTAGTGGGGGCAGAGTGGTGACTATGGCTTGTGGTCAGGGCACTTTCCTGGGATGTGGGTGACCCAGGTTCAAGTCCTTGCTCCACAGCAGGTCTCCCACATTCCAGGAGAGCACCCTAGTTATATAAGAGGTGTAAGGGGGGCACCACAACAACCTCTTCAGTCTTTTTGTAAAAAGAAAGAGCACCCAAACCCCTTGTGCATCTAAGAACTGAAATTTTCATTTTCTTCCCTTCAACCGAAACAATTTGCCAACAGACAAACTTATGAACTGTGTTGGCCCGAATATGCATTTTGGGGGAAAAGCCTCAGCTGAAAAATTTCAGCCAGCTCTAACTTTGGAGTAACCAACAGTTCTCTAAAATTACAGTACAAAGTACAAACCAGTAACATAAGTAAGATCCAGGTCAAAGCCATCTTTTGTATAGCGCCTTTTGTTTTCAGAGACCTGTCAGTCAAAAAGACGAACGAATGAGTTAGAAAGGAGAGTCAAGGGAACCATAAAGATTAGTGAGTGTCTAGAAGGGGGAGTACTGAAGTAGTCCAGATGGTTACTGTTTCTCCTTGTAACTAAGCGTGAGTGGCAGAGCCTCAATCTTCCCCTATCCACTCCAGGTGGAAGTGTACATAGTTAGGCTATATACACACTATAGAGCAGGGGTTCTCAAACTGGGGGTTGGGACCACTCAGGGGGTCATGAGGTTATTACATGGGGGGTCACGAGCTGTCAGCCTCCACCCCAAACCCCGCTTTGCCTCCAGCATTTATAATGGTGTTATAAATTAACAACACTTATTTATATATATTTGGGCCGGGGGGGGGGTCGCATTCAGAAGCTTGCTATGTGAAAGGGGTCACCAGTACAATAGTTTGAGAAACACTGCTGTAGAGCTTATGTCAATGTAGCCAGCCTAACTCCCTAGTGTAGAGGCAGCATACATCAACAGAAGGAGTTTTTCTGCTGGTGTAGGAACACCACCTCCCTGAAGGCCATTACTTCTGTTGGCATAGTTGCATCTACATCGGGGGTTTTGTCAGCATATCTATGTCACTAGGGTGTGTCCCCAGCCCCAGCCCCCTGACCAATGTAACTACACTAGTACAAGTGTAGATCAAGCTTAAGACTAGCAAGTGGCTCACACCAGGTAACTCAGCAGCAGCAGTCTCACAAATTTAGAAATGAAACTGCATTTTAGTCAGGCTGTGTGCTCAGGAATTATTTCAATACAGTAATCAGTAGCCAGCAATAGCTGTACTGGAGCTGACCTTATCAAGGCCTTATTCTAGTTAGCGGACAATGCACAATGAGACTTGTCTACATGGATCACAGTTGTATGCTGCATCATATTGCTGAATTGTTAAAGAGTAGCATTTAACCCATGATACAATTCTCCACTAGGAGGGGGTGGGTGGGAGCAGTGGGGGGAGAAGATCAGCTTTGTTGCATCTTCACCAATTGCTAAATCAGTGCAAGTGAGGCCTTAGAGGGAGAAACACTAGTCAGATCACAAGGGTTACTCTTATCTTATGAAAGGATGCCAGGGAATCCTTTGAACTCCTAGTAGGATGCAATACAGCTCAACTGCACTTTAACATTTTAAGTTAAGTAAGGGACAGATCTCTCTCACACACACACACTTCCCCCCACCACCACCCTTATAAGGTCTTGCAGATTTTTTTTTTTCTATTAACGAGTTTTGATTCCTCGGGTAAACTCTAGCCATATAAATATCTTGGAAATTTCTCAATTAGTCTACATTTCACAGGCAGGATGCCAGTGGAGTATTGATTTTGTCCCCTAAAGCCCCAACTTCTGTGTGCATTTCAAATTGACCCTACATTAAGAGTCTGGGGGAGGGGAGAAGAGAAGGAATAGTTTAGCAAATAGCTTTGAATAAAAAGTATGTCTAAACATGATGAAATGGAGTTTTAATATCAGATGCTACCAGGAAGCTAAAACTTGAAGGCAATTTCTATTCTGTTTATACCTGCAGAAGATGCATTACAATAAAAGCTTTTGCCTCTGATTTTAATTGTAGCCATTCATTTCTAGATTCACGGGATACAGCAGATTTTGTTTTCTCTGCCCTGCCATGCAAGTTTGCGCAATATAAAATAGAGTCGAGCCAGAAAATGGAAGGACAGAATTGGCTACTTGCATCAGGTAGTCATGGCATCACAGCAGTGCCATCACACCGCTGTAGTGGGACAATGGCATTTTAGAAGACGTGACCCTATATTGAGAGTGGAAACACTGCCGAGTGCAGAAATGGTTCTCAACTACCCAATGCCCTAACTCAATACCTGTTCCTATCAATCACTAGGGGCAGGTCTACACTAACCCCCCCAATTCGAACTAAGGTACGCAACTTCAGCTACGTGAATAACGTAGCTGAAGTTCTAAGTACCTTAGTTTGAACTTACCTCCGTCCAGACGCGGCAGGCAGGCTCCCCCGTCGACTTCGCGTACTCCTCTCGTCAAGCTGGAGTACCGCAGTCGACGGCGAGCACTTCCGGGTTCGACTTATCGCGTCCAGACAAGACGCTATAAGTCGAACCCAGAAGTTTGATTTGCTTGCTGCCGAACTACCCGGTAAGTGTAGACCTACCCTAGAACAGATTGCCTTAGTGGAAGAGGCAGAATCCTGTTACTAGTCTTCTGGCCTGCAGTTCTGACTGTTTTAGAATGAGAACTGTGCAGCATTAGGCATGGGGGAGGGAAACCAGAGTGCAGAATAAACGAAGACAGAAAAATGGGAGGGAGGGAAGCAGAAGGAGATGGGAACAGAGTGAAAATTCTTATTACTACCCTTCACTGCTGAAGTCAGTTACTGCTTTAAGAATATAAGGAGAGTTTGAAAACTATAATAGCACATTCAGACAAACTGCTATGAAGTTAACTTACCATCCTCCTGGTCACCTTTTCTAGTTGTTTCTTTTGCGAGGCCAGGCGAAATATTCTTATCAGAATGATAATTCTCAAAGCTCGAAGGACGATAACCATTCTAGCAAAAGAGAGGCAGATGTTAGCTTTTCAATGGAATAGAGCTGGACAGAAGATGTAAATTATGTTTTGCCAGAAAGACTGAAATTTTGTTTTGTTCCAAATGAGGATAAAAGCCAACACTACTTTTTTTGGGAAAAAAAAAATTTTAAAAATTGTTTTGGATCAACACATTTTGATTTGATAACTTCAGGGTATTTTATTTTGATTTCAACCTTCCATTTAGTTTTTTTTTTTTAATTCTAACAAAAAAGTTGGAATTTTCTATTCCAGAAAGTGTCAAAACAGGATATTTAAATAGTCAAAATGCTTTTCTGTGCCCCCGTCCAGTGAAATTGTGTCAAACTACAAAACATTCCAAAATCATGTTGTTACAACAAAACTGCATTTTTCTGATGGCAAACTATTTAAATGCAAGTTTTCTGACTGGCCTCACAATGAAGCCAGCCAGGAATTCACCTACAGAGATAGTTTTCATTGCTGTGCATAGTGATGATGCCAGCAAGTATAGTCTCACCCTACCTATCCCTGTAGCAATAGTAAGATCTCCACAATATTAGGCAAGCCATAACACTCCAGATCTTCCTGTTTCCCAGTTTATATCCATGGTATACAAGGTCACTGTACTCATTTGGGTATGTTAATGGCTCTTGGTATTGAGAAGACATCAAGATCAAGTGTGCACCTTTGGCTCCTTACTCCATGGATGTGTAGCGTTTTATGCAAGAAGTTCAGGAAAATGGAGCAGTTCTAGAATCCCAAATGTAATCACTCATCCATTTGAGGGACAGAGGATAATGGATATTCTCAGAAGGAAGTTTTGAAGTAGAAAGACAATTTTCTCCTGATGCAAGTGGTTTTAGGAAAGCATGTTACTGTTTAGAAGGCTTCCCTTAATGTATGCCTACTCTGCAATCATGACAGCCCATGTAGCTGTACCCAAAGCTAGCCTTCATTGAGCTAGCTTGCTAAAAACAGCAACTTAGCCACAGTAAATAGGCTAGCTGCCCGGTTATGTACCTGGGGTCCCAGGCAGGATTGTAGTCAGGCCCTTAGCCCAGGCCACTGCCTGTACTACACTGCCATTTTTAGTGAGCTAGTTCAGTCAAGGCTAGCTCAGGTGTGCCAACACACGCTGCAATCACACCTCCCAATTGTTGTGTAGACATACCCTAAATGCCATCCCAGGAAATGCCCTGTCCTACATGTGATGAGATTACCTAGAGTACAATCAAAGTACACAGTTGTGTGAAGGACATGAGACTGCTCTATTAATTCATGATTGTCCAATTACAGTAAGGGATGTGTGCTAATTGACTATATGGAGTAGAGTCAAAAGGTGCTGGGAGCCTAAAAATCAGGACAGCACAAGACCTTGTCTATAGGAAAAAAGTTTTGCTGGGATAGCTATGTCAGCAAACCCTCTAGTGTAGAGGCAGTTGATATCAGCATAGAACGGCTTTTGCTGGAATAGCTTAAGGTCTTCTATGCCAGCAAGAGGTCTTCTACGCCAACATAAGCTACATCTACACTAGGGCTTATAGTGGCATAGTTATGTCCATTTAAAAAAACCCATACTCTTAACTGATAGCTATGTCAGAGAGACAAGGTAGGTGAGGTAATATCTTTTATTGGACCATCTTCTGTTTGTGAGCTCTGTGGCTCAAAAGCTTCTCTCACCACCAGAAGGTGGTCCAATAAAAGATATTACCTCACCCACTTTGTCTTGCTCAGATCCTGGGACCAATACAGCTATAGCTAACTGACATAACTCTATGTAGTGTAAGTTTTAAGTATAGACCAGCACTAAACAGGTAAAGAGTCTTTCTGGAAGTGGGAGGGTCAGTTAAGGGCTGCTGGGAGAAACAGGTTGACAGAGGTTCTGCAAAGAGCCTGAAGATCATAGAGTATCAGGGTTGGAAGGGACCTCAGGAGATCCAGTCCAACTTCCTGCTCAAAGCAGGACCAATCCTCAATTAAATCATCCAATAGATTTTTGCCCCATATCCCTAAATGGGCCCCTCAAGGATTGAACTCACAATCCTGGGTTTAGCAGGCCAATGCTCAAACCACTGAGCTATCCCTCCCCCAAAGATGGGCCTACCTGGCTAACATGGGGAATTTGGGGGGGGAGGGGGGAGAGAAGAGAAATAGGAAGCTCTAGGGAGACAGCTACAGATGGTTTTATTGTTTTAAAATCCTTATTCTTACACTATGCGGTGTTCCTACTGTTAAAACAATACCTTGTTTTAGAAAAGGCTGCATGGTCACTCTGTATATACCACTGGTCACAGCTCCCGAAGGTCAGAACTGCAGATAATGAACCTATGTTGGGCCTGCTGAAGTAATCACTGTTAGTACATAGGGGTCTATAACCCAAGGTCCTAGTCTTAGGTTGTCTATAGCACCAAGCCCATGTTGGTGCAGCTATACTAGTATAGCCCCCAGTGGACAGGGAAAAGAACTTTACTTTACTAGGCTCTGTAGTGTGTTGACATGGGCTATGCCAGCATAGCCCACTAGTGTAGATGCAGCATACACCAATGGTTTTTCTGCCACTGCAGGAACATCTCCCCAAACAATGACATTAGCTATGCCAACAGAAGTATTTGGTCAGCAGAGCTGCATCTACACTGGGGTTTTTTGTTGGAATAGCTACATTGGTGGGGTGGGTTTTTTCCCCTGACCAATGTAGCTATGCTTGTATATGTTTTAAGTCTAGAGCAAGCTCAAGAGTGGGAGAACTGCAGGATTCACCTTGAGAGGTGAAGGCCCAAGCTTGTCACTTGTGAGGTTGCTCTCAGAGACACCCCCATATAGAGGGGAAACACTGCAGCTAGATCTGTAACCATGAGGACTTGTTTGGAGACCATAGGTTGAGATTTTCATAGCCATCCAAGGGATTTGGACACCATTTCTAAAAAATTAACAGGAAGTAGGCATTCAATTTCCTTAAAGGAAATTTAAGATGAGTTAGAAGGTAAACAGTTTACATATCCTGTGAAAGTTTTTGAAATTTCAGAATTTTTCTTGTTCAACCACATTGGGACATGACTGAGTGCTTTTGAAATTTTTGCAAAGAGACCCCTTTATAGCCATTATAGTCAACAGCACAATGGTTAGGGCACTCATCTGAGACATGTGGGACCCATGTTCAAGTCCCTGCGCTGCCTGAGGTGAACAAGACTTGAATCTGCATTTCCCATATCAGAGGCAAATCCCCTAACTACCAAGTCAATTTCTCTGGCCCAATGAGTATTTACTGTATACAAAGTAGAACAGCTCTAGCAGGAGAGAGAATCATTTTCTTCCCCTTTCCCACTGAACCCAAGAAACCTTCCCAACAAACGGTTCATTGAAACTGACCCTTTCCCACAAATTTGATTTCCACAAATTGTTAGTTTGACAACTTCTCAACAAAAATCCCCTGCCAGCTGTAGCTGGAAGTACTGTTTTTTGATGCTGAAGTTTTCAAATCTGCCAAGTATATCACATCACACACATTATTCTAATGACACTTTAAAAACTAAAGTCAAAAGAAGCAAGAGTTAATCCTTCCTCCAATCAGTTGTAAATGTAAGTAAGGTTTCCAGTTTATAACACTAGTTCTGATTTCTGCAGTTTACTTTTAAGACAAATTTTGCTGAGTAAGGCTATGTCTACACTTCTAGTGCCTGTACTTGACACACTGCTATATGTGTAGCCACATGCCATGCTGAAAGGCTCCAGCATCAGTGAAAGGCTCCACTGCCTCATCACCACCAGAGCCTTTAAAAAAAATTGCAGTGTAGACCTGGAAGGCACTGCTTGGTTATGTAAAGTATATATCCTGAGGGTCCAGGTATTTAGGGCACTCTACTCACCTAAGCTGTGCCTCAGTCTACACTGCTATACACTGCATGCCCAGCTAGTGTGTGTGTATGTACTCCACATGCCACTGTAAGTGTAGTGTAGTGTAGTGTAGGTTAAAAATGCTCTCTCTGGCATTATGCAACACCTGTGATCTCCAAAGCACTCTGACTCCCAGCAAAGAAAGCTTTACAGGGTCCACAGCAAATTTTTCAACACTGCAAAAGAGCCAGGGAAGAGATCAGATAATTTGGGTATAACATTTTGTAAACAAAAACATTCAGGTGTTCAGGGTTCTTCCCCTATACTCCCTTCAAAAAGCAGAAGCGCTAGACACTAGCAAGTTTTAGAAGGATTTATAGAGAAATGTAATTATCTCTTTTCTAAGCCATTAAATCACACACTTCTTACCTTGGGATCTTGTCTGCACCACTGAAGTCAGAGAAAGAATACACCATATTAATTAACAGGGTGCCCACGACAATCACAGCATCTAAAATGTTCAGTTTGGACTTGAAATAATTGCGGAAGCTGAAATACAAAAGAAGGGAAGCAGAGACAAAATTGTGGGGGGGAGGGGGAAGATATCTAAAAGTACTATGAGGAGTGTATATTCCATATTGCTACAAAGCATTGCTCATGGATGAATTGGTCCTCAATAGCCTGTTTGTTATTCCATTAGGAGTAAAACAGATTTTTATCAATCCTTTACAAACCTGACTTCACTTAACACCAAGTCACAGACCAGTTTAAAAGGAAGATTGAAAAGAATTCCCTCCTCCCCTCTTCGTTCAAATCTCAACTTAAACACTCTTCCTATGAAGCCTACCAAAACTAGCCAGCCCACATACCATGCTGCAGCAGTATACCCAGTGGTACAATTGCAATGCTTTAAATCTCTTCTGGACAGCCAGGGCAGTTTGTATTTGTATTATTTCTGTCCATTTAGGACTATCTTCTGTTATCCTCATGCAGAGTAGCACCAGAGTAATGCCTTTAGAATTAATGGGCCTATTTAAGAACTCTGGTACTACAGCATTTTGCTCTCTACACAGACTGAATTTATTATTTTACTGCAGTAGCACCTAGAAGCCCTAGTCATTGGGTTATGCTCCATTGTGCTACTAACTGTTCAAACAGAACAAAGACAGTCCCAGCCCCAGAGAGCTTAAAGTCATGCTAAGAGTATTCATGAACAGTGCTTCCCAGTTACCTGTACAAACCAATTAAGAGTGCTAGTCATTGCAGATAATGAATGAATTGCCAGTGTCAGGGACCAGCACTGGGAACCTCACAGGACTGATTCTGGTCTCACACTAGTGAGTCTGGGGTAACAATCAGTGCAGTTACTCCTGTGTAAGTGAATTCAGAGTCAGACCTCACATATCCACTGTGCAGATTCTTTAGACGTCAGTGCACATTTTTAAAGTATCCCTATACAAAGATGTCTTGCTGAACTTTCAGGCCCATGGGCATTAATCTTACCCCTCAACAAACACTCGCAGGAGAACATCCACGAGAAAGAAGAGCGCTATTGCCAAGGAAACGCCTTCCAGGGTCTCTCTTATGCTCTTTTCCTTGTCACGAATAGCTAGGTCCACAATCACAAGAGTAATGTCCACAAAGATGAGTACAACACCAAATATTCTACAACACCAAAAAAGAAAAGTCAGCTCTCAAGAAAGAGGGAAAGTACAAAAGTATTACACTCCTCATTGCTTGATGTGCACAAAGTCATACAGTTGCTCACAGTTTTAAAAATGAAAGCCACTTTTGCAAATAAGTCTAGTATTCCCTTATTTTATGCCTGTTCTGAACTCATGTTTCCCAGATTTGTTTTAATAACGACTTTTCCCTCAAAATAAAGAGGGATACATATTCACTATGCCTGTTGAGAATGCAGCACCCTCTGAAAGCTGCACAAGCCTTCATTCACACTATAGCTGCCAAGAGAGCATGGCCAGCCACTCTGTGGCAATTTAACCCATGCCAGGATGCAAGGATAACCTGTGGGACAACTCTAGCCAGTGGTGTTAGGCTAAGAGCCAAGAGAACCACAAGTTCTGTGTCCAACAACCTCGAAGCTGCTTCATATTCATGTCAACATGCCAGCTTTAAACATGTATTCTATAAAGACTGCTCAAACTGTCATAGCATGCACCGCCTTCTCTCCCAATCAGGCTGAGTAGTGTCCTTGTAGTAACTACAGCAGTTGCTGTAACATAGTATATTTTTGTTAGATCAATACAGTTTAGCTGCTAGAAACAAGCAGAGCCACTACCATGTGACCAGCTAGCTCTCCAAGGACCACCTCTAGACCAGGTGATTAATTGGGAGCCTCTGCACCAGGGGTGGGCAAACTTTTTGGCCCAAGGGCCATATCGGGGTTGCAAAACTGTATGGAGGGCCGGGTAGGAAGGCTGTGCCTCCCCAAACAGGCTGGCCCCTGCCCCTTATCTGCCCCCTCCCACTTCCCATCCCGACTGCCCCCCTCAGAACTCCCAACCCATCCAACCCCCTGCTCCTTGTCCCCTGACTGTCCCCTCCCAGGATCCCCTGCCCCTAACTGCCCCTCAGAGGAACAAAATAAATAAATAAAAATAAAAAAAAGATAGTTTGGAAGTTACTATTCTGTAGCAAACTGACAAGAAAGTTTAGTTAAATATGTTCTACTTTATTTATATTGCCTTTCAATATCCGTGGCTGCATACAGGTTATGTATTTATCCACACATACCTGAATCCAAATGACATCACAAATGGAGAAATCTTTTTTTTAACAGTACTGTTAAAAGAGGAACAGAATCAAAAGTCAGTGACTATCAGATGCAGTGGTAGACTTCAGTATTAAGAGTCACATTAAGATTTGTTATTGCAAACTTGCCTGCACCTTTGCTGAATTTTAAGAGCTACTTGAAGAATGGGTATGAATATCTGTAAATATATGATAGACTCCTAGATAAACATGTAATCTTTGCATCTGAAAAAGTGGGTTTTTTACCCACGAAAGCTTATGCTCAAATAAATCTGTCTTTAAGGTGCCACCTAACTCCTCGTTTTTATGTAATATCTTTCTATCAACTGGTGACAAGATGTCAAAGAGGAAGACACCTCTTGGACCATAAAACCTAAGTGTGTTCACACACTCAGGAATGCAACATTACCCCCTTCTATTTTTCTTTAATGTTCTATATGCTTTCCTTCAGGGCCGGCTCCAGGCACCAGCTTAACAAGCAGGTGCTTGGGGCGGCCAAGGGAGAGGGGCGGCACCTGCGGCAATTCGGGGGCGGCAGGTCCCTCACTTCCTCTAGGAGCGAAGGACCTGCCGCTGAACTGCCGCCGCCAATCACGGCTTTTTTTTTTTTTGCTTGGGGCGGCAGAAATGCTGGAGCCGGCCCTGCTTTCCTTTCAAGCTAGGTTTTGAAAGATGTATATACACATTCGTGATTGAGATTCAGAGTTTCTACAGAATTTTTGAGAGGAGCCTTTAATTGCAGATTGTAAAGTTATTACAGATCGTAAATTGAGCTGAAGATGCTACTAAGGCCATCCCATGTACACGTTGAAATGAAGTGACAGCAACTGATATTTGAATCTAGCCAAACCTCAGTTTAAAAGAAGGGTCTTCTACATTTAGTGCCACTGCACGAAGATAACATGGCATTCAGCTCGACTTGTTCATCTCCAAGCAAATGTATCATTTGAATATATGAACAAGTAACTTAATCTTTGACTAAAGAGTGGAAAAATTAGTAAACTAAAATTTGCTTTCCTGCCCCCCATAACTCATTAAACCTGTAAGGTCCTGATTCTCCATTGCATTACTCTGGTTTTATGAACTGAGTTACACAGAAAGCATCAGACTTTCAATGCATACTTCTGCTACAAAAAGCCACTAAAGAGATCAAGGAGTTTAAATTAATTTGGGATCCATTTATGTCATAATTAAAATAGACTTTTCACTTTTCTGAATTTCCACATTGGACAAAACTACAAGCTGAATAAGCTTTGCTTTGTTCTTTCCACTGTACATTCTCCAAGACTGAATGCAGAATCTGTCCAGATCAGAGTATTTTATGTTTGCAATGCACACTTCTGAAACTCTAGAGTCACTGATAATTTTGTAAATCTCAGACATGGTTTGTCAGTAGGTATTTGTACTTTATGTATTTCACACCAATTAGTTTGCCAGAAGGAATACTCATGATATTTCTCTATAAGGTGGACTCTGAGCCAGACAAGTTACATGCTTTATAAAAACTAATAAGATTGAAAGCAAATATATAGCAAAGTCTTCTGAACCTATGACATTAGGTTTTCTTACTAAGCAATGACCTACTGAGCTCCTTTTCAACATTTCAGCAAGCCATGCTTCCTTCTCAATTTTGGCTTGGGAAACTGCACTAGACAGTTTATTTTGCGCAGCAAAGATTAGAACAACTTTAACTTACCGGGAGCAAGTCTCTGGTTCATTATCCTCAACGCAGCCATCATCAATCTTTATGCTGCCCTCCCCCGTCTTTTGAAAGCTGCCAAAAAATAACAAATCAGACTAGGTCTTAGGATGGCTGCCCCCTTGAAATAAAGCACGTTCAGCTCCCGTGTGCTAGAAGGGGTGCTCTTCTCAGGTCGAGTAAGAAGCTAGGACACCACCAGGGGCCAGAGCAGGGGTTCTCAAACTGGGGGTCATGACCCCTCAGGGGGTTATGAGGTTATTACATGGGGGGGGTCATGAGCTGTCAGCCTCCACCCCAAAGCCCTGCTTTGCCTCTAGCATTTATAATAGTGTAAAATATATATTTTTAAAGTGTTATTTAGGAGGGGGTCACACTCAGGCTTGCTGTGTGAAAGGGGTCACCAATACAAAAGTTTGAGAACCACTGGGTTAGAGCGTGTGCAAGACTCAGCAAGGAAGGGGCAATGCTCCAGAAGCAGGAAATTTCCTGGGAGAGGCTCTGGGTGGAGAGGCAGCCCTGAAAAGTGGTGCTTGGAGCACAAAAGAATCCTGCCATAAGTCCTGAAGCAGGAAGGTAAAGGGAAGGTAAAGGGAAAAATCCCCTGGGATCTGTAGGCCAGGGAGGGCTGAGGATTTAAAAAAAGACCTTAAAAAAAAGGGGGGGGGGGGGACAAAGTGTGGCAGTTGGTCTTGTGTGCTGGGACAAGCCAGCAGCTTACAGACACTTTTTCCCCAAAACAAGCAGGTGTAGTGCAAATATCCTTGAGTGCTGCTCACAGCAATACAGACAAAATGAGAGGGGCTGGCATCAGCATTTGGTGAGGTCTTGCCTCTTCACTGAGCATCACTTCTAGCAAAGGCACTTTACTAGGCTAAAGTAACAGTTTTGCACATGTGGCTAAGACAGAGGCAGAGTTGTTCCATCTGAAAGAATTTCAGAGTAGAAAAATAGTGAAGGACCCTATAAAACATGCTTTAAGAGACTAAAATAGTCTCCCTCCTCCCCACTGAATACTTCAATTTTATTTTAATCTAGAAGTTTGATGATACAGAGTCTCAGGGAAGGTCTCATAGACTCATAGACTTTAAGGTCAGAAGGGACCAATATGGTCATCTAGTCTGACCCCCCGCATGATGCAGGCCACAAAAGCTGACCCCCCCCACTTTCCCTTAACTCTGCTGTTGAAGTCTCCAGATCGTGATCTAAAGACTTCAAGTCGCAGAGAATCTTCCAGCTTGCGACCCCTGCCCTATGCTGCGGAGGAAGGCGAAAAACCTCCAGGGTCACTGCCAATCTACCCTGGAGGAAAATTCCTTCCCGACCCCATATATGGCGATCAGCAGAACCCCGAGCATACAGGCAAGATTCTCTAGCCAGACCCTCATTTTACCAGCGATTGCCGTTATTGCCTAATTGATTAGAATCACGTAATCTCAAACCATTCCCTCCATAAACTTATCTAGCCTAATCTTGAAGCCAGAGAGGTCTTTCGCCCCCACCGTTTCCCTCGGAAGGCTGTTCCAAAATTTCACCCCTCTGACGGTTAGAAACCTTCGTCTAATTTCAAGCCTAAATTTCCCCACGGCCAGTTTATATCCATTCGTTCTCGTGTCCACATTAGCACTGAGCTGAAATAATTCCTCTCCCTCCCTGGTATTTATCCCTTTGATATATTTAAAGAGAGCAATCATATCCCCCCTCAGCCTTCTTTTGGTTAGGCTAAACAAACCAAGCTCCTCGAGTCTCCTTTCATAGGAAAGGTTTTCCATTCCTCGGATCATCCTAGTTGCCCTTCTCTGTACCTGTTCCAGTTTCAGTTCATCCCTTTTAAACATAGGAGACCAGAACTGCACACAGTACTCCAAGAGAGGTCTCACCAGCGCCTTGTATAACGGAAGCAGCACCTCCCTGTCCCTACTAGAAATACCTCGCCTTATGCATCCCAAGATTGCATTAGCTTTTTTCACAGCCACGTCGCATTGCCGACTCAGTCATCCTGCGATCAACCAGGACTCCGAGGTCCTTCTCCTCCTCAGTCACTTCTAACCTATGCGTCCCTAGCTTATAACTGAAATTCTTATTAGTCATCCCTAAATGCATCACCTTACACTTCTCACTATTAAATCTCATCCTATTACTATTACTCCAATTTACAAGGTCATCCAAGTCTCCCTGCAGAATATCCCGATCCTTCTCCGAGTTGGCAATGCCTCCCAACTTTGTGTCATCCGCAAACTTTATCAGCCCACTCCTACATTTGGTTCCGAGGTCAGTAATGAATAGATTAAATAAAATCGGACCCAGAACTGAACCTTGAGGAACCCCACTGGTGACCTCCCTCCAATCTGACAGTTCACCTTTCAGTACTACCCGCTGCAGTCTCCCCTTTAACCAGTTCCTTATCCACCTCTGGATTTTCCTATCGATCCCCATCTTATCCAATTTAACCAATAATTCCTCATGCGGAACTGTATCAAACGCTTTACTAAAATCGAGGTATATTAGATCCACCACATTTCCTTTATCTAGAAGGTCTGTTACTTTCTCAAAGAAGGAGATCAGGTTGGTTTGGCAAGACCTGCCTTTCGTAAACCCATGTTGTAATTTGTCCCAATTGCCATTCACCTCTAGGTCCTTAACTAATTTCTCCTTCAAAATTTTTTCCAAGATCTTACATACTACAGAAGTTAAACTAACAGGCCTGTAGTTACCCGGGTCACTTTTTTCCCCCTTCTTGAAAATAGGAACCACATTAGCTATTCTCCAGTCCAACGGTACCACCCCCGAGTTTACAGATTCATTAAAAATTATCGCCAAGGGGCTTGCAATTTCTCGCGCCAGTTCCTTCAATATTCTAGGATGAAGATCATCCGGTCCGCCCGATTTAGTCCCGTTTAGCTGGTCAAGTTTGGCTTCCACCTCTGATACTGTAATGTCTATCCCCCCTCCTCTATTCCCCTCTGTCCTACTCCCTCTATTCCTAAACCCATCATTAGCCTTATTAAAGACCGAAGCAAAATATTCATTTAGATATTGTGCCATGCCTAGATTATCCTTAATTTCCACTCCATCCACATTCTTCAGCGGTCCCACTTCCTCTTTGTTTTCTTCCTATTTATATGGCTATAAAACCTCTTACTATTGGATTTAATTCCCCTAGCAAGGTCCAACTCTACACGGCTTTTGGCCTTTCTCACCGCATCCCTACATGCTCTAAACTCACTAAGGTAGGTTTCCTTGCTGATCCCTCCCTTCTTCCATTCTCTGTACGCTTTCTGTTTTTTCTTAATCGCCCCTTTGAGACTCCCGCTCATCCAGCTAGGTCTAAATCTCCTGCCCACTAATCGTTTTCCCTTACTCGGGATACAGGCCTCAGACATCTCATGCAACTTCTGCTTGAAATAATCCCAGGCGTCATCTGCCTTTAGATCCCTAAGTATGTTAGCCCAATCCACTTCCCTAAGTAGTTGCCTTAATTTATTAAAGTTGGCCTTTTTGAAATTGTAAACCTTAGTTACAGTATCATTTCTGTTAATTCTTCCATTTAGTTTAAACTGAATTAGCTCATGGTCACTCGAGCCAAGGTTGTCCCCTACAACCATTTCTTCAACGAGGTCCTCACTACTCACCAGCACTAAATCTAAAATGGCATCCCCCCTCGTCGGTTCAGTTACTACTTGATGAAGGAATTCATCTACTAGCACGTCTAAGAACATCTGAGCCCTATTATTGTTACTAGCATTTGTTACCCAATCTATATCTGGGAAGTTAAAGTCCCCCATGATGACACAGTTCTTATCAGTTTTTACTTCCCTAAAAACATTAAGTAGTTCTCTGTCCGCCTCCAGGCTAGATCCCGGCGGTCTATAGCACACCCCAAGCACTATCTCGGGGGAGGCTCTAGTAGTTCTTTTATGCAGTGTAATTATTGCCCATACAGACTCCGTCTTATCCATTCCATCACTTATTATTTCTTTACATTTTAGCTCATTATTGACATATAACGCCACTCCCCCACCTTTACCTTTTTTCCGGTCATTCCTAAACAGCACATACCCTTCCATACCTGTACTCCAGTCATGACTACCGTTCCACCACGTTTCGGTTATTCCTACGATATCAGGTTTCATTTCTTGGACCAGGAGCTCCAATTCCTCCATTTTGTTACCTAGGCTTCTCGCATTGGTGTATAAACATCTTACCGTATGCTGTCTATCCTTTCTCCCATTAGTTATGCAATTTGGAACGGACCCCATGCTGTCCATCCGCACCCTCTTTCTTATGTCCAATTCCCTACCCCTACCTATGTCTGTGCTTATCTCCTCACACTGCTTTTCAGTGTTGGAATCTGGCGTGGAGATTAACTGAACATCTCCCAACCGTCTCCCCCAAGTTCCTAGTTTAAAGCCCTTTTGATGAGATGAGCCAGCCTCCCTCCCAGAAGTCTATTTCCTTCCCTACTCAGGTGAAGTCCATCCCGCGAGAACAGCTGTCTGTCCCCGAAAGCCTCCCAGTGGCCATACATCCCAAAGCCCTCCTTATAGCACCACTCCCTTAGCCAGCTATTTATCCTCACAATTCTGTCAGCCCTTTGCTGTCCTTCTCTAGGAACAGGCAGAATCCCACTAAAGATAATCTGAGCCTCCACTTCCTTAAGAGTCTTCCCCAGCCTGGCATAATCTCCCTTAATTCTCTCTAGCGAGAACCTAGCTGTGTCGTTCGTTCCTACGTGAAGGATGATCAAAGGGTTCTTACCTGCTCCTTTTAGGCTCCTTTTCAACCGCAGGTCCACATCCCTTATCTTAGCGCCCGGCAGACAGCACACCCTTCTGTTTTCAGGGTCCGCTCTGGTCACAGGCCTGTCCAACCTCCTCAGTAAGGAGTCTCCAATCACATAAACCTGCCTTTGCCTGCTGACAGTACTCTGTACAAATCTATCCCCTGTTCCCTGTAGTCGTACCTCTTGTGTCTCTCTATTTTCCCTTATAGTCCCCCTAGTGCCATCCTCTATCTTACTGGGGCCCGGTCACTAGAGACAGTGCTGCTAGATGGCTCTCTCAATCACTTACCAGTATTTCAAGTGAGCTACTTTAAATCTATTCCCTAGCATACAAGTATCATAGAGAACAAGTACTGAAGGGCTGTGCAGACCAAGCTAACTTCTGAACCCTAGAAGTGAGGTCTACTGCTTCTGTTTGGATCTCTGAGGAATCTTGCACTGTTACTATTGTGTAATTTGACCCCACATCTCTGTAATATTAAGTCAACTACTGTAAAAGCAGCTCCAACTAAAGAGTGCCGGAAACTAAGCCATCCAAACTCATTCAGCTGTGCCTACATATTACTAGTACAAGCCTACATACCTCTACAAGTCACATGCAATGACTCAGTCTGCAGGAGAAACTTACTGGTTTAACATAACTAAACCAATTTAAGAACTGATGTTAAACCAGTTTGACTCTCTCAGGTAGGCAAAGCCTTAACCCTGAATTTCCAAGTTTCTGTCAGTTTAAGGCTGGCCCTTATGTACCATTTGTGTTGCTTTTTATTTTAAGTGCATGAGATAGGTTAGATCCTCAGCCCAGAAGAATTACAGAAGCAATCTACTCAACCTGCAGAGGTACATGTTAATATGTTCATTGGAAAGTACCCTCAGAGGAGCAGAGCTAAGAAGTTTTCCCTATGTCAGCAGAAAATGGTGACCATGATGCTATGTCTCAAGGGTGTATGGAGTTACTCAAGGATGACAGAATTCTAGGGTACAATCCATGAACATAATTAGGCACTTAAGTCCAGTTGTCAGGTGCCACTGCAATCCCCAGGCACCTAAATTCAATTAGTGCCTAAATTTTTACAGTAGAAGTTCACTAGGCATCTAGGTTCCTGCTGCTAGGCACCTGGATGCCTCTCCCCTACATAAGCCCAAGGGGAAATAATGAACTAGGGAAAATAGGTGTTTGACTGTTTGCATGCAGGGCCCAGTTCAGTAGTTGTGCTCAGAGGCTGCCTGCTGGATCAGTCCTCAGGAAAGTTCACACAAAACTGAGGGTAAGAGAAGAGAGAAGTCTAGGAGATAAGGTACTCATGTGGGAGTCCCTCAGTTCAAGCCCTCCCCCCCGAAGGGGAAAGGGATTGGAACAGGATCTGCCACCTCACGGGTGAGTGCTCTAACCACTAGGTCAGAGTAATTCTAGCTTGTGGCCCGATTAATATTTAAAGTAGAACAACTTCAACAGGAGAGATTGAGACCCACATCAGAATAGTTTATAGCTTACTGAGTAGAGCACTCACCTGAGAGGTGGCCGATCCCTGTTCCAATCCCTTCTCCCCCTAAGGGGCTGGGACTTGAACTATGGTCTTCCAGATCCTGGTGAGTACCCCAACCCCTGGACTACAGGTTAAAAGGGAGGGCTGATTCCTCCTTCCCTTCCCGCCCTGTCCCAGCCCAGCTGTTTTACATGAATTTACCCGAGGTGCTTGATCCACTACATGGTCTCTGAACACACCTGCCTGCACACAACTTAGGCATCTGAACACCTACATCTCTCTGCTTGTGATTCACAAACCCAGGGTAAATCTGAGTTGCAGGGAGGCCCCTATCTCTGAGAGGGGCAGGATTTAGGACACAACCTGTCACAGTATTGCCAACAAGAGATCAAAAGTCATGAGTCAGACCCTCCCAAAATCATGAGATTTTAAAAAAGATTATATGGTGTTTTTTTAGGTCAGTCTCTTGATTTTTTAACTCCCTCAGCCCATCCCCAGGGTGTGTGCATGTGACAATTAGTGGTACCCACTCTCCGACATGTACTGGATAAGGTGATTTTGGCCCCTGCTGCAGGAGCTCTCACCCCCACATATGCCCCTCCCCTGCGCACCAGTTAATCTGGTCTCCCAGTCCATCAGTTCTGTCCTCACCCAACCCTCCCCCCCCAATTCAGCCCCTGCCAGTGGAGTCCCCCAGCCCCATTTTCCCCCACTGCACTCACTGCACCATCCCAGCACTCACCCCATCTGCTCAGAATCCACCATCAGCACAGCCCCTCCACCCCATCAACCCTCACCCTCCTCACTTCAGCCCCCCCTCCTCCCCCAATAGCCTCCAGGCCAGAGTACAGCCCTCCCAGGCTCACCTCTGCTGCTCTTAGGGCTCTAGCTGTCAGCCTGCCACCTGGGCGAACAGCAATTACTAAGTAAAATTAAGCCTCACTCATGATCTTGGGATAGAGCTCTCAAACGCCATGGCTGGGGGAATTCTGACATTTGAGAGTTCTATTGCAAGATCAAGAGGCTTAATTTTACTTAGTAACAGTGTCTCTCCTGATACATTTGCATGAGTTGACCTGCCTCATCTCCCACTGGATAGCTTAGGTGGCTCCCCATCCAGCATGCTGGCTTTGTGGATTGCATTCTCAGGTGCCTCTCCCCCTGCAGTGCTGTGTACAGGAGCTTAGGTGGCTAACTCAAGCTTTGTGGATCCCAATGTTGTTCCTGTGATTTTCTAGGTGCCTAAAACTTAAGTATTGCAATACTGAGTGTCATGAAACCTAAGTCCCTTTGGGGATCCCACCCCAAGAGAATCACTGTGGGGAGAACAGTGAAGAAAGATATTTCCACTGGCAAAGAAAAAGGCATCTGCAATACTGAAGGAACCACCTGCGTATACAAGATACAAATAATGCTGACCCAGTACAATGGTAATGGATACGTTATTGTAGTAAAAATTCCAAACGTCCATCAGCCATGAAACCACTTAAAGTTAGCAGAATAAGTTCTTGTATATCAGTACATGTCAGGGACTAAGCCTTGTAAATCATAACTCCGTTGACTACAAAAGAATTTGGGGAGTTTGTTTTTGGTAAATTCAACTTATTTTATCCTGGTATATTTCCTTCACAGCCCTCCCCTAAGAAGAGGATATGCTGCCCTGTAATGCCAGCCCACACTTTGGTCCACTCCCCTGCTAATCCCAGAGTTGTTCCAAAAGGCCCCAAACAGGAGTTAGGCAGAGTGGAAAGCAGAGGGCTCTTCTTATTCAGGCTGCCTTATCTTGACCAACACTTCCCCCCCCCCCCTTCACTGATCCCCACAAGTGGAGGGGGGAAGGAGACTCACTACATGAATAGATCTGTTTTATGTTTATTTATATTATGTCTCTGCAATTTCTTACCTGAAATGCAGGTAAGAGACACTATTTGGTACAATTTTATTTCTTTTAAAAAGGATTCACACTAGAGTGCCCTCCCAGGCCCCACAAGAGGGGCAGCTACTAGGACTAGAGTTGGTGCAGTAATTTGCTGCAAAGACGACATATCTACCCTTTTATTTAATTGCTGTCCCAATGCCTAAGGAACAGGCTGCTCTGAAAAGCTTAGAATTGCGTGTTTAGAAGAAATGTGCTAAAATTTCAGCCAGATATTTTGTGTTTAGACCATCGTAAGTGTCTACAAGTAATTTTGGAACTAAAGCATATTAAAGTGATGGCCAGACCTGGTAAGAAAATAAAGGTTATCCATTTTTTTGTTGAAATTTCATAAACATTTTCAGCCAGTTCCAGAAAGGTGACTACAACATCCAAGATGTTTTCTAATGTATCACTATTTTAGCACTTTACATAGAAATTAGTGTTATGGAGAAATTAAGTGATAACTTACCTATACATCGTTGCAGCAGCTCATGTTACTTAAAAACACTTGATTATTAATGCCTCACAAAAAAGGGAAGCCACCATTAATCTTCAGAAGTAGCATTCCAAACACTCCAAAAAGTGAATTCAAATAAATATATCTTGCTTACTGGAGAATATGCATTTGCAAGCAATCCAGGAACCAGTTTAGAACAGTTTTAGTACAGAGTACATGCTCAGAAAGCGCTGGCACTGCCTGGATACAAAACTATTCCAGCTAGTCAAAATGCCTAGTTCTTATTACAGGAAGGAACTGTAGAGATTCATGAGCAATTGCATCAGAAAAATTGTAGCACAGAAACGTTTCTGTGCAGAACAGGATACCAAACAGGAAAGGAAAAGACAGGAACAGCACTAATCAAACTAGTGCTAGAGTAGCACTTTTTAACCTCCCTAAAGATCTCTTCTGAATAGTTCATTTTATTACTTTCTTCTGAACAGAAACTTTAATAAGACAGACACACAGACAGAATAGCCTTAACATTTAATGCCCAAGTCAGGAAATTCAAAGGTTAAGAAATGCATAACTTTATGCAGAACCCAGTTCTGCCATTGTAAAGTAGTCATGCAATTTTCAATCTCTGCTTAACTCTACATTTCTGTATAGTTAGCTGGCATATCAGGGTGCTTTGCAGCAGCATTGCCTGGAATACATTTGCCTCAACACATTGTGTGTTTATACACTACAAAATATAAACATGATTGGCTTTTTTTTAAATATATAAAGTGTTTGCTATTAATTCATTGGCATTAGTGCACTACCTTAAACTGACTTAACCCTTTCTGGCTAGGCCCAGATCCAAGTATCTGTTTTGTTTAAGCAGTTTTTCCAATGCCCATGATTTTATTACAAGTCTAGCAGCTTCTGGCACTCAGGGCCAGCTCCAGGCACCAGCACAGCAAGCAGGTGCTTGGGGCGGCCAAGGGGAAGGGGCAGCACGTCCGGCTCTTTGGCAGCAATTCAGTGGCGTGTCCCTCGGTCCCTCTCGGAGGGAAGGATCTGCCGAAGTAGAAAGCAGCACGGTGGAGCTGCCGCCAAAGTGCGGCCAATCGCGGCTCCCCCCCTTCCCCCCCCCCCCCCCCCGCTTGGGACGGCAAAAATCCTGGAGCTGGCCCTGTTCTCAAAGCCCCAGCTCCTGCATCATGTCATTAAGCAACAGTCTCAGCATTCATTTTAAGACGTTTGTAGCCCTCACGGTTATGAAGACTGAAGACGTGAACCTCAATGATCAAAAGGCAAAGGCAAAAAAGACCCCAATTTATCTAAAAGTTATGATTTTTAAGCCTGATTCATGATTTTTGAGAGACAAGGTGGTTCCAACAGAAGATATTTTCTCACCAACTTCTGTTGGTGAGAGCTTTTGAGTTTACACAGAGCTCTTCTTCAGGTCATGATTTTTGGACTTCTAGTACCTCAACATGAAATGGGAAGATTTGGAGAGAAGGGCAGTTGCTAAGCAAGGATGGCAAATGTGGGTAGCCCAATGTGCAGCGAAGCACAGGATGGACTAAGAGCTACGGAGTTAGCAACACTGTTAAAGTTATTGCCATTTTCCCATTAATAAAATGGCAGTAAAATATCCATGAAAGAGCTGACAATCAGAAGACATTCAATTACAGTCCAAAATGTCTTTGGCTATCATACAATTTAGTATCCAGTCAGGAATAGGTAATTTAGTCTTATTTGTGGGGGTTTAGAGTTTTCCATTTATGAGCATTTGTGCTGTTAATTTAAAGTTGGTATAGGGACAGTTTGTACTCTTGTGGAAAGTTTGATGCATGTCTTGTGCCTATACATTTACATGTATGCCATATGCTTAAATACCACAGCAAAGATGGACAAAATTTAAAAAAGTATTGTCTAATACTGTGACAAGATACCTGAGGTAGGCCATTAATCTTGCTACATGCCCTATTTATGTAGGTCCCAAATCAAGTCACTGAAGCATAGGGTTGCCAATATCTAATTCCAGAAAACCGAACACCCTTTCCCCAATGCCCTGCCCCCACCCCACTCCATCCCCTGCTCTTCTTCTCCCCGCCCCCCCACGTGCTCATTTTCACTGCAAGGCCCAAACAGGCATGTTTATTGCTTTGACAGATGTATTGTGCTAAGTTCAGGTTTTATTTGTTACAGGATGCTAAAGCTGGCAACAAAATAGTCAAAAAGGGTAATTTAAAAAAAAAATGAAATTTCACAAAGTTTTTCCATTCTTTTCCTCCCCTCTTCCCATTTTTCTTAACCAGCTCCATGTTTTTTGTTCACTAAAGTTATTGTATTTTTGTGTATGGAATTAGGACCACACATTATCACAGCTGCAATGGGTCCATTAAAGGCCCACTCCCAAAGCCCAAATACAAATCCATACAGCACAACCGCAGAAATGCATACCTGTCCAGATACCTATAAAAATAAGTCTGTAGAACAGGGGTCAGCAACTTTTGGCACATGGCCCATCAGGGTAATCTGCTGGTGGGCCACGAGACATTTTGTTTATGTTGACCATCCGCAGGCATGGCCCCCCCACAGCTCTCAGTTCCCTTCTTTTAAAAAACTTATGAAATGAATACACACATTTCATGTAATCAATTTGTGTGTGCAAGCCAGCAAAAGGAATAAAAGTCAAAGAGTTAGGCTACAAATTTTATTCACAGGTATACACACATGCAGCAATACACACACCTCCCTATACAAAGGCACACAGTCTTACACGCATACAATGCATGCATGCATGCACACACTTGCCAACACAGACACTTTTTTCATACACTTTCCAGGGGCTGCCTAAAGCCTCCCTTCCTGGCTGGGTGAGGGTAGGCTGAAGGGGAAAAGATGGGGAGGGAAAGAGGCCAAGGACAAGAGCAGGGTGGGGTATGTGGGGCAGTGGGGATACGGGGTGAGGCAGAAGGCTACAAGTACATGAGGATGTGGGGGGCACAACAGCTGCCTGCTTAGCGCTCGCGACACCAGTTGCTCCCCTGCCTTGACCCAGCCAATGGGAGCTGCACCCACAGGCAGGGCAGCATGCAGACCTCCCCACCGGCAGCCCCTAAGGCTAGGAGCTGGACATGCCAGCTGGTTCTGGCCTCAGGAGCCACACAGCACTAGCAGGGAGCCTGCCAGCCCCGCTGCGGTGCCACAAACCAGACATTCAACAGCCCAGTCAGCACTGCTGACTGGAGCGGTCAGGATTCCTTTTCAACCAAATGTCCCGGTCCAAAACCGGACATCTGGTCACCCTACTTAATCATATCCATAGCCCAAGATCCACAAAGGCACTTAGGTGCCCAAGCCACAGATGTAGGCACCTAAACCCAAGTTTTGGATCCACAAAACTCCTGCTGAACTTGCTCAGCACCTAAAGTCTTGCAGTAAAAATCCCTCAGGAACCTATGTTTCTGCCTCGGAGCATGTGCCCAGCTGCTCACTCTAGGCATCCAGATGTCGATCTCCTGCCTAAACCACAGAGCAACTCACAAACCAACCCAGGAGAATACAGGCATTCACCAGCCTAACTCATGTGCGGGGCCCAATCTGGTAGGTGTGCTCACGGACTTGCCTAGACTGGCGTGTTTCCCCTGTGACCACCATCTATGCAATATTTCACCAAAGTGAGAGGGAGGCTACATGTGGTCTCTGCCAAAAGCTATTAACATAAGTTGTCATGGTATTGCAGGATGTACGGACAGAAGATATTTTAAGAGTTATGTAGAATAGTATGTTCCAGAGCTGATGGAGGTGAAACTAGTCACCTGGGGCAGGGTGGTTCTCAGAGCTAACTCAGTCAAGAGTGAGAACAATTGACATCTTTCCATCCAGCCCAGCCAAGGGTTTACCGTCTAGACAAGGTGCGGGCGTGGACCTCTCTCTTGGGCTCCTTTGTGCTTTGTAAAGGCCTTGAAGGAGGGAACCATCGGGATGAACTGAAGGTAATAACCAGGGTGTTTTGTTAAATATGAGAGTCTGGAACTGCATAAATAGATACCATCTTGTACCCTTCTTTCTCCATTACAAAGACAACATTCTGCCAACGTGAGCATCTCATGAACAGGGTGACCAGATAGCAAGTGTGAAAAATTGGGATGCTCGGTGTGGGGAGGGAATATAGTTGCTTATAAAAGACACAAAAAACCTAATATCAGGATGTCTGGTCATCCTACACGTGAAAAATGGAATCCAGCTCTCTCAATTGGAGCAGTGCTGTATGGATTGACACTGGGTAAGAAATACCTTATTAGACTGGAAAGGAAGGGACCTGTTAAGAAGTATAGGCTCAAGACAAACATAAAATGCACTCTAATCTGTAATCATATGTTTCCAGTCCTTACACTTGCTCATTTGAATCTTTATCTTAAGCTTTCTCAGATAATAAAATTTTTAAAACTAAATAGAAGTTTAAGATGATGTTAAAAAAAGTGAACGGCACAGAGTTTAAGCTTAGAAGTTTCTGGTTATCAGGGAATAACATACAGATTATCGAGGGTGCAAAGTTTGGTTTAAGATCGGGTGTCATAAGAAATACAACAGAGGGTCCTGTGGCACAACTAAGTGCTGTGTGCTAAGGACAGCATTGAACTGAGGTGACGCTAGTGAACGAGGGGCACTGCTTCCACAGAGGCAGCCAAGCTGTGTTCATTGCAAGGGTCCAGAAGTTGAGGGACTGGGCACTCGAGTGGGATGTACAGACAGGTTAGAGAGATCTGTGCCTGGAGCCAAAGCAGAACACTGGTGGATAACTATTGCCATAGATTTAGCCATAGGGTCTCTCGGCTAGGCCCCAAAGGACTCACTGAGGGAGCTAAGTGCTGGGGCATGCAAGTTGCTAGCTTGCAGAGGGAAAGAGCAGGCCCTGCAGAGCCCAGAGTGGGGCACTGGTGTTGCCAGCAGCTGGTAGTGTTGAGCAAGTTCCTGCCCCCGAGGGCACAGACAAGGCTCCTCTTCAGTAAGCAGGAGGTAGCACTTCATCCTGAACCCCTTGGGTAACCCCAAAAGGGTCAAAGTGCTCTAACCACTGAGCTATGGGATATTCTGATGTGGGGCTCCCACATCTCTCCCGTTGAAGCTCTTCAATAATGGATAACTAATGAAAGTGTCTGAGTAGGGGGCCTGGACCCAGGGTCTCCCACATCCCAGGCAGCTGCCCCAACCACTGGATTGCAGAGTCATTGCCACACCCTCTTGTCCAGCAACTATTTCTACACACTGGAATCCCTTCAACAGGAGAGAGACTGAAGTATCCTCACAGCAGAATATCCCACAGATTAGTGGTTAGAGCACAGTCCTGAGAGGTGGGAGACCCCTGTTCAAGTCCTCTTCCCCATCTCTGGCAGAGAGGCTGGACTGAACCTGGGTCTCCCACATCCCAGATGGGTGCCCTAACCACTGGGCTAAAAGTTATACTATGGACAGTGGCAGCTGCACCACCTCCTCCCTGCTCCAAATCCACTGTTCTGTGCGCAGCCAGGCAAGCACCTAACTCATTCCCACAAGAAATGCCCTCCAGGTGGCTGGTTCCTGTTCATGGATCACTCAGCCGAGATAAGCCCTGCCTCTCTTGAGATAGATGCCTAACACACCCCTCTGCCACATTTCCCCATTGGCTAGCTTAGGCAGCTCCCTGCCTAGCATGCTAGCTGTTGTGGATCATGTTCTAAGACTCCTATCTCTACCACATTGGATAGGGCAGGGGTGGGCAAACTACGGCCTGCGGGCCGGATCCGGCCCCTCAGGGCTTTGGATCCGGCCTGCGGGATTGCCCCCCATGGCGCCACAGGCCCCGCACCACTCTCAGAAACAGCCCTCAGGCGGGTGGGCAGAGGGCTCCACGTGCATTGCTCTTGCCTCCAGGCACTGCCCCCACAGCTCCCATTGGCTGGGAATGGGGAACCCTGGCCAATGAGAGCTTCAGGGGAGGTACCTGGAGGCACAGCAAGGGCAGCACACGCAGAGCCCTCCCCTAGGGGCTGCAGCACTTCCTGGAGCAGCACGGGGCCAGGGCAGGCATGCAGGGAGCCTGCCCTGGCCCAGGTGCACACTGCTGCCACCCCGGAGCTGCTTTAGGTAAGCGGTGCCGGAGCTCGAACCTCTCCTGCCCCTTAACTCCCTGCCCTAAGCCCTCTGCCCGCACCTTGCATCCCTCCTGCACCCAGCCCCCTTATACGCCCTGCACCCCTCTCCTGCCCCAATCCCTTGCCCTAAGCCCCTTCCTGCACACTGCACCCCCTCCTACACCCTCTTCTGTACCCCAACCCCCGCCCTGCATACAATTTCCCCTCCCAGATGTGGCCCTCGGCCCAAAAAGTTTGCCCACCCTGGTATAGGGAGCCTAGGTGCCTAACACAGCTTTGTGGATTGCAGTGCTGTTCTTGTGCTTTTCTAGGCACCTAAAAGTTGCAACACCCAAGTCTCTTTGTGGATCTCATCCAAGGTTTAATGCTTTGCTAAAGTCAGGGCTATAGTGCCACAGATGCGCATAAGAGCATATAATCTTGCCATGTCTTTACAAGTGTAGCGGAAGCAACCTTTTCATTGTGGAACCAATGGGCCTTGTTCTAGCATAGAGCAATTCTTAAAATTGCAAGTAGAACTGGCTGCTTCTGAAAATCTGCCTTTACAGTTTTGTTTAAACTCCATCAGGGCTGGGAACATCTCTGGGAATGGAAGGGTAAGGAGCAAGACCATCTCCAATGTACTGAAGCATGGAAATTCAGAGTTAAGCTTGCTGCCCATCCTAATTTACTAGGCAGTAAATTAGAAATTCCAGATCAACTGCTATCACAGCTTTAGTAAATGGCATCAGTGTTACTGGATGAGAGTGTAGTCTTTTCATGTACAATAGACTTAATTCCCCTTGAAGGAAGATTTAGTTAATTTCTCTGTAGTTTTTTAGTTCAGAAGTCTGACAAATGCAAGAAAGCCACCTTAGATGGAATAAGATCACCATGTCTGCCACAGACTAGATATACTATATCCTTCCCAACAGAATCTCTTAGTACACCTATATGAATACCCTTCCGTTCTGATTCTTAAATGTTTCTTTATGTACTTATATACCACTTATAATACTTAGTCCTGCCATGAATGCAGGGGACTGGACTAGATGATCTCTTGAGGTCCCTTCAAGTTCTATGATTCTACGTGTGTTATAAATTGGCAATTTTAAGTATGTTTTCCCTAAACTTGCCACTCTACTCCTCATGAAACACACTTTGTATAGTAAAATTATATACTGTATATATAACGGCAGCAGCCTCCCTTTAAGTTCAGAAATTTCAAATACAAACTCATTTCCACCTGGAGGTGCTTACATACTATATTGATGAGCATTAAGGAAACCCTAAAATGGACAGACAAGAGGTTATACACTGTACTTAAGTTCTGTAATTACTACTGGTTAGGTTTCTGGTGGACTACTCACCCATCAACTTCCGGCAGCTCTGACCCTTGTTCATATCTCACAGTTGTCGTCATTTTGCTCTTTCCAGTTCTGTTGCTCTTAAAGAGAATACATCTAGAAAAAGGAAACAGGCTATTTCTTCAAAACATTTTAGATTAAGACATTTGAAGTAACACAGTAGATATGCACTAGCATCCATTATAGGAGTTTCACATACAAGTTTAATTAATCTAAACATTCAGAAAAAGCTTCTACTTCATTCCTGAATGCATATAGATTTATATCCCTAATTCAGAAAGTACTAAGCACCTGCCTAACTTTAAGCATGAGTACTTCTACTGATGTGCTTAGAGAGTTAACCACATGCACAAGTACCTTGCTGAACTGGGGTCTAATACAGTAGAACAGGGGTCAGCAACCTCTGGCACGTGGCTCGCCAGGGTAAGCACCCTGGCGGGCCGGGCCAGTTTGTTTACCTGCCGCGTCGGCAGGTTCGGCCGATCGCGGCTCCCACTGGCAGTGGTTCACCACTCCAAGCCAATGGGGGCGGTGGGAAGTGGCGCGGGCCGAGGGATGTGCTGGCTGCAGGTTCCTGCCACCCCCATCGGCCTGGAGCGGCGAACTGTGGCCAGTGGGAGCCGCGATCAGCCAAACCTGCGGACGCAGCAGGTAAACAAACTGGCCCGGCCCGCCAGGGTGCTTACCCTGGCAAGCCGCGTGCCCGAGGTTGCCAACCCCTGCAGTAGAACCTCAGAGTTACAAACACCTCGGGAATGGAAGTTGTTTGTAACTCTGAAATGCTCGTAACTGAACAAAACATTATGGTTGTTCTCTGAAAAGTTCAAAAGTGAACATCGACTTTGAAACTTTACTATGCAGAAGAAAAATGCTGCTTTAAACCATCTTAAAAAGAAATGAAACAAGCACAGAAACAGTTTCCTTGCCTTGTCACTTAAAAAAACCTTTTTTTAGTAGTTTACATTTAACACAGTACTGTATATGCTTTTTTGGTTGTCTCTGTGCTGCCTGATTGTGTACTGCACTTCGGGTTCCAAAGGAGATGTGGTTGACCAGTCAGTTCATAACTCTGGTGTTTGTAACTGAGGTTCTGCTGTATACCAAAGTTAAAAATTACTTAAAGCATTCCATCAGGCTTGTATCTATCCCAAATGGCAGATGTTTTATCCATCTTCTCCTTTAAGCCATATAGTGCATGGAAAAAGCCAGTACAGACTTAAGTGTTTCTCATCTAAAAGTGACCCAGAAATCCTAAAAATAAGCTCAAATACATTCCAAAAGCACCCAATTTATATTAGAATTTCTGGTTTACTCCTTAAATCCATCATGGACTGCCCAAGTACAATTTAAGAAAACTAGAGACCATGTTTTCCATTAATAATATCCATGAAGTGTGGAGCTACTTCAGAGATGTTTAAAGCAATATTAAATTGAGCATTTGTATTTCAAGAGAATGGAGGTGTAGTTTCAAACTAGACTACTGTGAGGACTTCAGCCCAGATCTACAAAGGGACTTAGCCAGTCTGATGCTGAGCATCATGGCCCCTAGCTTTTAGGTGCCTAGGGGGAGGGGAGGAAAAAAAAACCCCACCAATCACAGGAACAACACTGATCCACAAAACCTGAGTTAAGCACTTAGTTTCCTATACAACAAATGGGGAGAGATAGGTGGCAGAGACTGATCCACAAAGGTAGGTGGGGAGCCACCTAAGCTAGCCAGTGCAAGACACAATAAGAGGGGCATGTGTTAAGCCACACCCCTCTCACAGACAGGCACCAGGGGAAGATACACATGTGGAGCCTGAAACAGCAACAGCAGGAGGACGCTTCCCTTATAACCTTGAGCCTAGTGCATAGGGGGACTCACCCACCATATGGAAGACCCCCCTGGTTAAGTCCCCTCTCCTCCTGAGGGGGAAGGGATTAGACCAGGCACCCGTCACCTCTCAGGTGACTGCCCCAACCTCTGAGACAGTCACTCACTTGCACTAGCCTAATTAATATTTCATTATTCAATTATTTAAATTCAATAGGAGAGATAGCAAGAGCCCCACATCAGAATCTCCCATAGCTTGAGTGAGTATCCTATGCACTAGGCCAAAAGTTAAAAAGGAAGGTCCTTCTCCTCCTCTTTCCTCCCACCACCAGTTGTTTTGTGTGAACTTCCCTGAGGGGGCTGAGCTGGTAAGTGGCCTCTGAGCACACCTACTAGATCAGGCCCTATACACGACTTAGGTGGCTGTACACCTACCTTCCCCAGTTTGCGAATTGCTCAGGGATTCGGGCTGGACATCCAAATGCCCATTGTTAGGCAGTAGCAGGTATGCTCAGGCAGGAGACAGGTGCCTAAAGCCAGACTGCAGTGCACCTAGCCAGAGGTAAAAATATAGGCACCTACACAAGCAGGAGTTTCGTGGATCACAATGGGGCCTAAAAATGGGACAGGCTCCTACGCACCTTCCTGGATCGCACCCTTTGTCACTGACTTCAGACCACACAGCACAACTTTAGCAAATGAGAATAGATGGGGACAGGCAAGCTAGCCTTGGAAGAGAAAGGAGCGAGATGCAGGCGTTAGAGGGCATAGGAAGATTAATAGCTACTTCAACACAACTGAGGCACTTCCCCTCCCCCCCTTCATTGGGCAAACTATTGGCCAGACAGAGAAGCCCAATGCAAAAGGGGTGGAGAGCAAATCAAGGTTGGTGAGATTTCTGTATAGAAAGGAGAGTCTGTTTTAGGAAGTTTAGTCTGCTTGAATTACAGCTCTGTTTAGCTTCTTAAGCAAGTGTGTGTGTCCTCTCAACCCTCCCTTCCACTGACTGCAATGCAATGTAGTCTCTTTCCTAGACTGTAATGGGAGATAATGACATTTGTGTAGGCTAACAATGCTGTGCCTTGTACATATTTGTGTAGGATGACAATGCTGTGCCTGGTACATGACATTAGCAATGGAAATGCACTGTCAACGTGGTAGATCCTAGCTGTCCCTTCCCTCATGCAAATAGCATTCTGATTTGGTTGTCAGCCAGTGAGTCCGGCACATCAGCAATTTATCGAAGTGAGCTTTGTGTTACTTCACAGAACTGGCCTAACCAGGAGCGTAATGCATGGGTGATGCATCAGCAGAAGCGCGGGGAAGACAAGCACTCTGGAAGAGATTTAGGGGTTAGTTCAGGGCCGCCCAGAGGATTCAGGGGGCCTGGGGCAAAGCAATTTCAGGGGCCCCTTCCATAAAAAAAGGTTGCAATACTAAAGAATACTATATTCTTGTGGGGGCCCCTACAGGGTACGGGGCAAATTGCCCCACTTGCCCCCTGGGCAATTCTGGGTTAGTTCTCCCTTCCTCCCACAGGAAGGAGAGGGGAGATGTCAACGGAGATTTTAAATGATCAGCATATTCCCCAGATTCTCACTATACCAGGGGCCTACTCCACCCCTAGCGGGAATGAAAGGAGCCCCAGGGCTGTCCTGCACAGCTCACTAACATCCTGCAGCCCCAGAGCAGCGGTTTGTGTTTGTAACGCCACAGCTGTTTGCCTGGGACACGGGGCACCAGACAAGCCAAGAGAGCAGAGACTGGAGGAAGTGATGCACGTAGCAAGGGAAGGAATGCGTGTGTCGCCACACACACAGATCCCGCGGCAGGCACATCCGCAGCAGCTGCAGATCATTAATTCCCGCAGCAGCAGACGGAGTCAGGAACCCAAGAGGAAATCGCTTTGATTTTCTCCATCAGGCGGCGTCTCACCTCCCCCCCCAAACCCGCTGGGTGCCAGGTGTAGGGGGCTCGAAGCCCCTCTCCCGCACATCTCCCCCTTACCTATCCTCTGCAGGCGGGGCGCTGTGCTGGTGACTCAGGCGAGGAACCCGACCCCCCTTCCCTGAGAGCTGGGAAGGCTTGTGACCGGCTCAAAGTTTAGTTCAGGCACAAGCTCCCCTCCCTGGTCCTCTCCGCGCTCTGCAGACTCAGCAGGGAGGGTTTGTTTTTAAACTGCCTACGCTTTATTATAATAATAAAAAAAAATCCCTCTCTACAGTCGTTCCAGTTCCCTTCTGTACAGCTCAACAGCAGCTGCTTCCCCCTCCCGGCTTTATTGCATTTCCGCGGGGAGCAGGCGGCGCTGATTAATCCTTGTGCTGCTGGGGGGGAAGCCACCCGCTCCAGCTCCACACCTGATTCCCATCAGTGCTGCTCACGCCCTGCCTGTGGCTCAGGGGACGTCCGCAAACTGCTGGCCGGTTTCAAGCCCAGGCAGGGGCTGAGCGGCCACTCGGGCAGTACAGAAGTCTCCTGCGAAGGGCACACCATGGCCGCGTGGCAACAGGCAGGTCCCGCACCACTCATAGCAGAATAATGAGTAGTTCGTGCATCGTATTTGTCATGCATGGATCTCAGAGTGCTTAATACAATGCCAATGCGTGCTGAGTGTCCCTTCCCATCTTAATGTTGTCACCGTTTATTTATAACATCAGTTCCAGGCTCTGGCAGGACCCTGCTCCTGCAAACATTCATGAAACCTTATTTACACAACTAGCCCTCTGAAGTCTTTTCAATGTAAAGGCTCCTTTTGAAGGATTATAGTCACCTGGATAAAACTGTGTACAGTATATGCATAAACGTTTGCAGGATGAGGGCCTAGGTTAAGGGCTAGCAGTTTTGCTTTGACCCCTCATCTACTCCAGTTGGACGGTAAGGGCCGAGAAATGTCGAGCCTGGAATATGGTCACCAGACAGCAAATGCGAAAAATCAGGACAGGGGGTGGGGAGTAATAGGAGCCTATATAAGAAAAAGACCCCAAAATCGGGACTGTCCCTATAAAATCAGGACATCTGGTCACCCTAGCCTGGAAATCACTATTGCTTAAGGACCTGTTCCAGCTCCCGCTGACTTTAATGAGAGTGAACATGTCAGGAAAACTAAGCACATGGGTGCCTGCAGGATCTTGTCCTAAGTCAGTAATGATTGCAATAAATGCATACCTATCACATTCAGGTTGGGGCCTTCTTCTAAACTATTGGGTTATTATAGGATTAGTTAATTAATATGGCACAACACTTTGAAAATGTACAGTGCTCTATAAGGCCCCAGTCCTGTAACGTGATGCACACAGGCAGACCCCTCCACCTGCGTGAAGTCCTATTGAAGTCAGGGGTCCACCCACATGCATAACATTGCAAAATAGGATCCACGTGCCAAGGATCTATCTTCTTTTATGGTTCCTGTCACCTTGCCATCTAAGATGATTTTGGATCACTTTGGATGCATTATTACAAGTTATCATTATGTAAGCCCTTCGCTGCTAATACACATCAGTAAAAATGCTGTCATCCTCTCTCTAATTTGTTTCTGTAAATCTATGCACTGTATAAATCTGCTCTTTGGCCATCCCAGTGCACTTTCTGTCCAGTTTGTGGTGTTTGTCTAGATAGGCATCAATTCTGCAAAGCCTTATGTAGATACTTAGGGGTGGGCTACACTGAAAACTTACATTGACACAGCTATATGAGGGGTGTGAAAAATCTACACCCCAAGAGATGTAGCTATGCCAACCTATCCCCTGGTGTAGATAGTGCTAGGTTACCTTACCGCCTCTCGGTGAGGAGGATTAACTACAGTGATGGAGGAACCCCACTTGTTGCTGTAGCGAGTGTCTACACTGAAGTGCTACAGTGTGCCGCTATAATGTCTTAAGTGTAGACATACCCTTAACTTTCTGTACTGTGAGTGTGAGTCATCCCATTGAAGCCAATGGAATGACTCGTAGTGTGTACATGGGACTGACTGCTCACAATATATAACACAGAGTGTGTAAAGTAGGGTGACCAGATGTCCCAATTTTATAGGGACAGTTTTCTTATATAGGATCCTATTACCCCCCACCCCCTGTCCCGATTTTTCATACTTGCTGTCTGGTCACCCTAGTGTAAAGTTAAGCACACACATACATCTTTGCAGGCGTTGGGCGTTTGATTGTAAACTCTGAGAGGCAATGTGTTTTGGGTTATTTTGTGCTTTCAACAGTACCAAGCACAATGTCACCATTTAAGATTAAGATTAATTAACAATATTCTAATTTGAGTAGTTCAATATTTACCTCCTAGTCAAGAAAAACAACTACTCTTTTGATGATCATAAGGCCTTATCTACATGGGAAAGCTTTACCAGTTATACTGGTAAAAACTCCCGTGTGGACACTCTTGCCCCAGTATAGGACTGCCTTTTTTCAGTTTATCTTAAATCCCTTCCTAAGTGACATAAAATAAACCCCCCAAAAGGGCAATCTTATACTGGAATAGGAGTGTTCACATGGGTCTTATACAGGTATAACTATATTGGTTTAAATTCACATCAGATTATACTGGAAAACATACTTGTGTAGACAAAGCCTTAGCATTTTTAATCAGATGGGCTTCGGTGATTAACTTTGTTAATTTGTCACTGCTTATTTTAGTTGGTACCTTTCACTAAAAGAACACCCTTGATTATATTTTTGTAGATTTTTTTCCACAGACTGCAAGGGTGTCTGGCTCAGATCCCCAAAGGTATTTAGGGATCTGGGCCTCTGACACTTGAAATGTTTTCTCTACTAGGCAACTTTTCCACTGGGCAACTTCTGCCTAGTTTTTAGAAGGAGATTTTCAAAGAGGGTTTGTCACTGTCATTTAAAAATGTCTTTATTACAAAGAGAGCTGAAATTAGCAACACTGTGTGGGTTTTTTCCACAACTGTAACTTTTGCAATGATTTGTCATTAAAAAATAGCCTTCCTTTTGTGTCTCAACATCACTCATGATTTCAGCACAACTCCCAAAGCAGTGTTCACTGCAGCTGCATGGCCCAGCAGAGGGAGCTCACAGTGTGCTTTAGTAAGTCTTGTCCAAGAGGTGGTCACAGTGTTTGAGTTTGTTTGTTTAGTTGTAAATTTCTCAGTGATGAAATTGCAGGAATCATTGTTTTCTAAAAACGAAACAAAACCCCTTTGATGAATACTTAGAATTTGGAGCACTTTTATGCATGGAACTGAAACAAATGGAAGGTAAGGTATATTTTACACCTGTAACCCGTAATTATATCTTTTAAAATGTGTTTTCCCCCCTTTCTCAGACAGTTTTCCTTTTGCTTAGTCCTAGTAAATGATCTTCATATGAAAACTGGCTCTCTGCATTATAGTTATTATATTTATACCTGATAACTTAAATTCCTTAAACTTTTCACAAATTCCAGTACTAAACAAACAACAAAACCTTGATTCTGTTGGGTTTCATTTGGTTTGATACATTGGATTAGGATTGTTGCAGCCATGAATTAAAGCGGAGAGGTACGTATGAGACTGAAGAGGGGAGGGAAACAGACCAAGTCCTGGCTAAGTGTAATGAACATATGGAATATGCCACTATTAAGATCAATAAGTAGTAAATTGTAACTTACGTAAGGTCAATAAAACAAATGAATTAAATAAATAAATATGTTGAAGAAACAGCTGGACATTTCTGGAAACTAGCAAGATGATGATGAGAAGATGAGGAGGAGCTTTTACATTTACCCTTTTGGTGATGAACATTTTTACATGTGGTAGTTTTTTATTTTTTTTCTAAGGGATTGATCCTACAGTTCTCGTGGACACACAATATGGATTCATTTCAGCAGGGGATTATGTGTGTGGAATGTATTTGGGATCAGAAGGAAACTATTTAGAGGAGTGATTGAATGCAGTAGCTTGATTTCCCCTGTTCTGTATTCCTTGTGTAACAAAATAGGAATTTGATGTTTTGCGATGCATGGCTCAATTGAGATGCTGATTTTTCCCAAGAATCATTGTGCTCAGAATATACAAGTAGCAAGAGCAAGGGGACAACTTGAAAGGCCTTTGGGTCTGATTCTCTGTTGCCCTTTACACCAGTTCTGCGGGCATAAAGGAGCCATAAACCAGCCAGATATGCTTCCTACATAATAGAAGTGGGCTTGAACCAAAATCTGAGATCAGAACATCTCTGACTTTTCATTGTATCCAGAACTGACTTTTGTGGCTTGGGCCTAATTCTAATTATTAGTACTTTTATTATTACTAAATGTACAGCACTGTCTGTGCTTTACCAGTGTTGCCAGCTCTCATGGTTCATCATGAGACTCAAGAGCCTTGGTGTATTTTCTTAAAGCCCCAGCTCCTGAAGGCAAGTGATTATATTAGAATCTTAGCTTTCATTTTTTAAATAAAAGTACGTATCTAACCTTCACGTTTGTGGAGGAAGGCTTAAAACTATGACCCAAGTGTATCCTAAAGGGTCAGAAAGTTGAAGGCAAATAAATAGAACCACAAATGTTTAGTTCTGAGGGTTCTAAATGAGATTTTTATGCTGATCTTATTATTTTTGGAGGTCCAATTCCTCCTGGGGTTGGCAGTACTGCTTTACAGCCATTTAAAAAGACATGAGTCTAGTTCTGATCTCAAAGCCGTTTTCAGCAGTGTGAATTGACAGTGGTCCATTACTAGACAGAAATGATAATGCAGAAAAGGCAGAAGCGTTCAATATTTCTGTTCTGTACTTGGGAAAAAGTGGGATGATGTTTTCCTATTATATGATGATGATAAAACACTTTCCATAGGCGTAGTTTCACTTCTATATTTGGGAAGGCAGTTCCAATCAGCCCAACAGAACCATGGGGGGAGAAGGGGTAGGAGCAAATTCTGCGCCTGCCTGAGGCTTGCAGTTTGGGGAGACAATGCCCCCTGTTCCCCAGATTTACACTCACGATTCCAACAGTAACTCAGGAGAATGTTAAAAAACAGCTACTAATGTTCTACATTTTAAAATCAGCAGGTCAGGATAATTTGTATCTGAGAGTTTTAAAAGACCTGGCCAAGGACCTCACTGTATCATTATTGTTAATTTTCAATGTTTTGAAGCAGTGGGGAAGTTCCACATGACTGGAAGAAAGCTAATGTTGTGCCAGTATATAAAAAGGGTAAATGGGATGACCCAGGTAATTATAGGCATGTCAGCCTGATGTTGACCTCAAGCAAAATGGTGGAACAGTTGATACAAGAACTTGATTATTAAATAATTAAATTAATATAATTAATGTCAATCAACATGGGCTTATGGAAAATAGATTTTGTCAAACTAATTTAGTATCTTTTTTTCACGAGATTACAAGTTTGGTTGATAAAGGCAATATGTTGATGTAATATATTTAGACATCTGTAAGGCATTTGTCTTGGTACCACACAACATTTTGATTAAGAAACTAGCAAGATACAAAATCAGCCTGGCATGCATTAAATGGATTAGAAGCTGGCTAACTTAAGTGCAGTGTGTAGCTCCAATGGTGCAAGTGGCGCAGTTGTGCCATGGCCCACAAGATTGTGGGGGTATGCTGTACCTGCTGTGATGCCACTCATTCAATGCCACTCAATCATATTTGGCCCTGCCACTTCTCTGCCAGATGGAGGGGGGCTGAGCCAAATCTGAGCAGTGCTGCAACTCATGTGCTGGGTTGCAATACCATTCTCCACTTGAATTTGGCCCACTCCTTGTGCACACAGGATGGGCAATGGGAGTGAGCGGCGCCTCTGGGCAGTGAGGATCAGGCAGAGCCATCCTAGCCGGGATGGGAGTGGAGCAGTTAGCTGGGGGGTGCCAGTGAGTGGCCAGGAAGGTCCAGAAGACAGTGGGTGAGGGGCTGAGAGCAAGTTGTTGGTAGGCTATGGGGTGAGTAGGAAGTGTTGGGGGACTGTGGGGTAAGCGGTTGGGGTGAGTGGGGGATGTTGAGGCTGGTGGGGTGAGTTGTGGGGTTTATAAGGGAATGGGGAATATTGGGTGGGGGGGAGGGGAGGTTGGAGCTGGGATGTTGGACATAAGCAAAATTTTAGATTCTGGAATCAGAAAAGGGGCCCTTAACCTATTCTTGCACCAGGGCCCTCTGGGGCCTTGTTACATCACTGGATAGGTCTCAAAATGAAACTGTAAGTGGCAAATCATCATCAAGCGGTTGTGTTTCCAATGGGGTCCCACAGGGATCAGTTCTTAGCCCTACACTGTTTAACATTTTTATCAGTGGCCTGGAGTAAAACATAAAATCATCACTGATAAAGTTTGCAGATGATACAAAGTTTGGGGGAGTGGTAAATAGGGAGCAGAAATTTGATAATCGAGAACTCTTCAATGTAGACACAAAGGTATAACACAGTCCAATGGCTGGAAGTTGAAGGTAGGTAAATTCAGACTCTACATAAGGTGTACACTTTTAACAGTGAAGGTAGTTAACCAATGGAACAACTTACCAAGGGTTGTGGTGGATTCTACATCACTGTGAATTTTTAAATCAAGATTGGATGTTTTTCTAAAATATATGCTCTAGTTCCAAGGCCTATGGTCTGGAGGTTAGACTATATGAGCACAATGGTCCCTTATAATCTATGAATCTATTATTTCAATGCAGCTACTCCTGATTTTCCCTGATGTAAGTGAGATCAGAACCAGGTCCATGATCCTTCCCCTGAGGTACTTACACTCTAGTTAAATTTGTGACAACAACCCATTAGAGTCACATATGCTACATACACAGTAGCTAAACTGTCAGAGTGATCTGTGTTTACCCTTTTGAACATTATTGAAATATTGTAACGTAGCACCTTTCTCCTACCACTACTTTTCCTTTGTGCTTAAATTATTCTGGCTATTCCTTTTTAGCAAGCTGTGGGCCTCTAATGTATACATTTTGGTTTTTAATAGCTTAAAATCACAGCTTCCAATTTTTACTGATTTTTATTGATTTTATCTTTTTTAAAAAAATCCTTGATCATTGGAATCAAGGGCAGAATTAAAAATGGGTTCACCAGGACTTGCTGCTGGAGCTAATTTCTCTGAAGCCTCAAATGGGGTTCTCCAATATATGCCTCAAAGAGCTTTGTGATGCCTTGGCTATATACTCCTCTGCATATTCAGGGACCACTTTAAGTGAATCGGTCCTAATTGCAGTGTGACACCCTGGCACCCCCTTATTCACCACTGTCATGTAATTAGGATATGTTTTGTACAAAGTGTGCCTTGTGAGGTATCATTGTAAAAATCTTGATCTGCTAGACATTAATATCTCATTCGATTGTATGTGCTACCGTTGTATGTGAAGTTACGAGGTTTGGCTATGTATGTGCTACTGAAACATGTTGTGAGGTTGAGAACTAGGGCCGCCCAGAGGGAGGGGCAAGTGGGGCAATTTGCCCCGGGCCCCGCAGGGCCCCCACGAGAATATAGTATTCTATAGTATTGCAACTTTTTTTTATGGAAGGGGCCCCCGAAATTGCTCTGCCCCAGGCCCCCTGAATCCTCTGGGCAGCCCTGTTGAGAACACCCACAAGCTGCCTTTCAGGTACAACAATAAAAAGGCCAAACAATGTTTATGGCTTATTGAGGAAATACACACAAGCACAAGGATTATCCCAGGAACTGTGTACAATAGAAACCTCTCAGAGATAGCACTACACAATGGGAACTGTTTGACCCAGGTCACAGCAAAAGAACTTTCCAGCAAGTTGGAAGAAGATATAAAAGGGAGAAATGACATCATGAGGGGACCTCACTCTCCCTACAACAACACACCTGAAAGTATCGGAGGAAAAGGATTGAACTGGGTGTGGGGATGAAGTGCTGGTCCCAGGCTAAAGGGATTTCTAGCCTGTGTATGGAAACTTGGTAGACTGTTTGTATGATCAGTCAGGGTGAGAAACTATGATTCATCCTATCTAATATTGTAGGCTTAGTTTGCGTTTGTTTTATTTCTTATGGTAATCTACTTTGATCTGTTTGCTATCCCTTATAATTGCTTAAAAGCTATCCTTCGGTAGTTAATAAATCTATTTCATATTTTATCTAAAACACTGTGTGTTGTATGAAGTGCAAAGGGGATAAATCTCAGCTCATGAGCAAGAGTTGGTGCACGTTCACTGTCCTTTGTAGAAGTGGCGGACTGGGTAATAAATTCATACTAGCCGGGTGTTGACCAGGGCAGGGTGGTACAGCTCTGGGGTCTTAGGCTGGGGAGCTGGGAGTATTTTGGCTGTAGCTTCTCTATTATGGGTTCATGAGTGGCTGGCCAGAGCATTCATGAACACAGATGGGTGTGGTCCCTGCGTGTGGATGTTGGTGTGAGTGTAAGCTTGGAGGGCTTTGCAGCTTGTCACAACGTCACAGTGCAAGAGAGAACCAGAGTGAGACAGAGGGCTCAGCTGTACCTCAGTTCCAGGTGGCACCCCGGGGGGGGACCTGTCACATGAAGTTCATGAAAATCCAGTTTACTAGCAACAAATCAAGCATGCAAGATACGGTGGATATATTTACAAGTACCAATAATAATACATACCTCCAAAAAACTGTGCAGTGCTTTACGTAGCACTTTTTAGCCATAGATCTCAAAGCACTTTACTAAAGAGGGCGGTATCATTATCCCCATTTTACAGAGGGGAAAACTGAGGCCCAGAGAGGTGAAGTGACTTATCCGTGGTCACCCAGGAGGTCAGTGGCAGAGCTAGGAACACCTGGTTCTTCTGGGTCCCCCTGGAAGTGGTGTAAAAATGGGGGCAATGTGTAAAACAGTTAATATTTGCAGACAATATGACTGTAGTGCCCAACATTTTACAAAGAGTGAATCTGACCTAGTTCTAAAAAGCTGAATGGGAATTAATATTGCAGTTCACGTATCCGCCATGCATATTCCTGGAAAAGAAAATGCTTTTGTAAATGTGCTGTCAAGGGATTTCAACATCTGTGAGGAGATATCATTAGAGAACACGCAATGTTCATATTTACTTAGGATGACTCAATTATTTTTAAGTAGAAGCCAAATGGAGCTGTACACAGACACACTGTTCTGCTACATCTGCCTCACATGATCTCCACACCACACCAGGTCCTTGCCTAACATCTCTGCTATCCCTAAGGTTTGGTCTAAACTGGGAAAATGAGTCATGTCTGAAAATGTCTTAACTAATATGATTATAAACATGACTTGGGCCCAGATCCTCAATGGTATTTAGGTGCTTAACTCCCATTGATTTCAATGAGAGATAGAATCATAAACCCTTTTGAGAGTCTGAGCCTTGGCACCTAGTGTAGGCAGGGCAGGTCATGTTTAAAAGCCTATTAGCTGATCGTGATCAACCATAGACTCCTGCATAGGGAAGAGTTAATATGTTTTCAAACATGACTTATCTACCCAGTCTAGGCTAGTCTCATGCTTCTGCATGAGTTTTGCCTCAGTAAGGAGGGGGTTAAAAGTCAACAAGGAGGTCACGATTTGTCCCAGGGCTAATAAATGGCAGCTTTTAAAAACCTAATATAGAGACCAAACCAAGAGTCTGGTGGAAGCACAATAAGATCCTCTGTGAGGGCATCTGATTGTGGGTCCCAAGCCAATTGTCAGGCTAGCAGAGATGGGAGCCGTGCGCAGACAGGGGAGAAAGTACAAAGATCAGAGACTTTTGGGTTCTGTGAAGGGTTTGGAGAGTCCTTCAGGAAGGGGTGGGATATTAAACCCTAATCCTGCAAGCACTTATGCACTTATTTATACACAGGAATAGTTTAATTGGCTCCAAAGGGCCTACTCACATATGTAGAGTTAAGCATTTGCTTACGTACTTGCAAGATGGTGGCCTTTATTTGTGTGTATGTTTTTAAAAGGAGTTGGGTCATGTGTAACTCTTAAGATTGTGCTCTCGGTTACACCCAGGCAGCCCCATTGACATCAACAAGCGATAGGCGAGAACAGCAATTGTAAGTATTGGCTGACTAGATCTAACTAAAAAGAGAGATTGTTAACAGATGAAAAATCAGGAATGCTAATAATTCAACATCTGGGAACCATTAGCTTAGCCTCTTTGGCCCAGATTCACAAAGGTATTTAGGCACTTAACTCCCACTGATTTCAATGGAAGTTAGGAGTCTAAATACCTTTGAGGATCTGGGCTTTTCAAAGTCAGTGAAGGCTGGGGAAGGAAGTGAAGCACTCTGCAGGGTAGAAGCCAGAAAGAAAAAAGGGAGGAGAAGAAGTTTTGTTCATTTAATTTCATAGTTTAAAAAACTGGCTATTAAAACAGGGCTACCTCCAAAGCTGAAGGAAAAGCATTAATTTGATAATAAATAATATTTGTGGCCGAGAAATGGGTGAAGAGTGCTGATCTGTTAGAGGAGAAAGGGGAATGCTATTTTTATTAATAAAATGGTATTATTGCACTTTTGTAATAGAATTGTTTTCTGTAATAATATGGGGGCTATGCAGAGACTGAATGACATGTCATTTGGCCTCATTAGCTATCCTCTCGAGTGACCAAACAATTGCCTTGTAAAATGGAGAATTCCTCCTATTCTCCTGAAAATAAATATTAATTATTTGGCCATAATGCAGAGGGAGTGGCCTGTCTCTATTATTTTTTGCTCCATTCATTACAAACCTTCTTGTTTTTGTTAACTAGAAAACCCGATCTTCCCATTTTGAGGTTAGTTACACAACCACAACCCTTCTGAGGCTTCAGTATACTACAGTCTTGCTTAATATCCTTGTTTTCTACTCTCCAGTTCAGATTTCCTGTCCTTTGGCATTCAAATTTCTGTTTTCTATATTTTTAGACATAAACCAGATTAAACAACAGTGCAAATAAACACTGAGTCCAAAAGTCTGCATTCATACTATCTTATGGAATTTATTGTAATTAGCATGGCTGTATTAAATTTGTAGGGGAACACCCATGGGGAAAGTTAGCTTCAGTGATTCATTTAAATGCTTAAATAAATAATTCTTTATTGCATTTTACAGTTAAATAATGTGAATAATGAGGCATGGAGATGGAACCTTTCCCTTTTAAGGAACATCATTGATATAAACATGATTTTAGTCTCCTCATACTCAGAACAAGTAGGATTAGCATTAGGTAACAATCAAGCAAAATGATTAGGTTTTGAGCAACTGTTTAATGCAAGAGATTCCAAATATATTTTTAGGCTTGGCAAAATTTTATTTGTATGTTTTTATAATTTCGATGAATAATAGTAATGTTTATTTTTAAGCATTTATTTTATTTATTTAAATTTTCACAATTGTGCAAAATTATGGGTGTTAAGCATTTTCCCCCCAATTTTTATCAATTTAAATTTCCACAGTTGTGGGAAACTATGGGGTTTAAGATGTTGGAGGAGGGATTGGGTTTTTTGTTGTTTTTGCACATTTACTTTTTTATTTATACAAAATATTGTTATGCAAAATATTGTGGACAGTTTTGCCATTTGACTCATGTTCAACTCTGTGTGCTTGACTTTAATCTGTTTATATTTATTTCAGATGAGACTTTAGTTACCACACTGTCTTGTCTGCTCAGTGTGGTAACTGAACAGCCTTGGCACATTTTGTCGGAGCTGAGGCTTCACCCCTGGGGCCCTGCCCAAATGTATCCTTCCCCGCACCCTTCGGCAGGAAGGTGCACCAGTTGCTTGCCTGACTGCTGCCCCCACCTCAGAGCTGAACTGCATTTCAGTGGTGGGTGAAGTGTATACGGAATATAAGGCCAAATCTTGCAGTCTTTACTCCAGCAAAAACCAGTGAAGTTAATGAAAGTTTTGCCTGACTACAAGATTTCAGCCAACTAGTTTGTAAGGCACTCTATAAAGAGCTATTACCAGTAAAATAACATGCACTGTAAATGGTGCATGTGCCTGTCTGTGGGAGCCAGAGGGGCTTGCTAGAGTGTCATTCATCCCGTCAGGGAGGCACGGAGCTAGGAACCCAAACTTAAGTCTCCCCATGGCACTGTGTCTGAACCAGAGAGTCCCAGCCCTTTTTAAGATGCATCTTCTTTTCATTTTGTACTCCATGTCATTTCATGTACCTTCTTTAATAAGTCCTGTCGCACTTATAGAGGACTTCATTGTGGTTGTGTTTTTGGTGGAGTTAAATAAGCACGTAGTACAGTAAATTCATTATTCTCCTCAGGCCACATGAAATGATTACAATGAGATCCTGGTTGCTGTTGCTACTTCTGCTTGTGAGCTTGTGTTCACCTGCACCTAGACTTTCGGTAGGTATCACTTGACTATAGTTTGTATCATCCCTGTTAGCTGATTACTATTTATTGTTTCCAGGAGCATCCACAGTGTGCTCGGTACAGCAAAAACACAAAAAAACCCATGGCCCCTCTCCTAAATAATTCACTTCCTAAAAAGATAAATCAGACAGAGGGATGTAGGAGTGGAGGAGAAGGTATTGCAGCATGCAGGTAAAACAGTCAGGTGAGAATTGGCTGCATCCAGATAATAAGAGTGTTTACATAATATAGGGGGTTGGGTTTCATTGTGGTTGGTTGGTGTGTATGGGGACATTGTATTGTAAGATTTATAGACTATGCCTACAACCGTGCTACAAATCAGCCAGTTAGTTTCTTGTAGGCATCACTAGTGGAAGATGGTCTTCAGGATGTATTTGAAAGCACAGGGAGGAATAGTTTTGTGGATGAGATTTGCAAATAGCTCTTTTGGGGCCCAGGCATGAGAGGTGCGAAGCACCTGCAACTCCCATTTCGTGATTTATTTGTAGTGTTTTTCTCAGCGTGCCAAGCAATCAAATTCCACAAAGGTAGCTGGAGAGGAAGGATGGCCATAAGGTTACAGAATAGCATTGTCAGATCTGCAGTCTCTTCGTGCCTCTGCCATGCCTGTACTCTCCGTATGACCTCAGGCAAATCACTTCACTTCTTTGTGGCTCAATTTAACTGAGTGCAAAATTGGGATAACAATACCCCCTACCTCAGAGACAGGGGGCTAGTGAAGCTAACTCTTTGGAAACTGCTTTGAGATGGAAGGTGCTTTGAATGGGAAGCACTATCTGATACCAGAGCATTTCCGCTAACAAAGTGCTCAGTCCTATGAGTTGCCACAACTCCCATTGACTTTGATTTTTCCACAATAAAGACAAATGCATGTTATTTATATGGAATGTACTTTCTCACCTAGTTTGTTATGATACAAACGTTTGGCCATTAATATTTTAAATGTGTTTTCTTAGAGGAGCCTTTCTTGAGCTAACTTTCTATAACATTTAGGGTCAGATTCAGAACCCCTTACTCAGGCAGAATGGTATTTCATTACATGGGCAGCCTCAGTGGCCCTGCGTCTGGAGAAAAGTACTATTCAACCTGACTAAAGCTATCAGAACTGATCCTGGAAGGTGCTATGAAGGTGCTCCAGAAAAACGTCAGGCCTAGTCCTGCATGCCCTTACTCGCTTGAGTAGTCTTTACACACACAGGGAAAACAAATGCATTTAAAATAATAACTGTCAAAATTTCCATTTTTATGATAATATGAGAGAAAAATCTAAATGAGTAACACATTGTGTCTCTGTCATGCTGCCTTTCCACGCGTACACTATTGGCTCTAACTCATCCTTAAATCCCCATTTTGGAACTGAAGCCTGTTGGAATAGGCACAAGTAACCACAGCTTGTTTTCATAAGCTAAGTTGACTTGATATTACTGAGGATAGTGTGAAAATAGCCTTATGAAGAATAAACAACAGCTCTGTGGTCAGGGAAGAAACAGAGAAAACCAACTGGAGCAAACTGATTACTTCTTTTTCCCCCCACTGGGGGTAAAAAGGCAGGAGGGGGAGAGCACAGCTACAGGTAGCCCAGGCAGTCTCTGGGTAAGTGTAAGGGACAAGTTACGTTCCTACAGACCACAATAAGGAGTGACTTATTAACCCAATGGCTTTCTTTCCAAATGTGGTATACGGGCCTTAAGTACTCACAACCTGCTTTCAATAAACCCACAGAAAGGCTGTCCCAGACTAGCACTAAATTCACGACCCCACCTGCATTCCATACTTAAGACTGGCACAAACAAACTGTTAGCTGGCAAATTAAAAAGTGCTCATGTCCTTTGTCTTCCTAGACTGTTCACTGTTTGGGCCAGGCCCTTTGGCTGCTTCTGTTTTTGGATGGCACCTGACCCCTGTTGGGTACAACTGCAATGTGAATAATAAGGAAAACAAGAAAGCACCTGAGCGTAGCCGGCCTCTACATTTGACCTTTGTGTATAGTAAATTTTCCTTACAAAATAGTAAATGTCACCTCACAGACGGTCCCGGAACAACTTGCTGTCTCTTACTCAAGGCAATGTCAACAGGGGGAGCATATTACTCTGTCGTCCAGCTCATAGTCCATATTTACATGCCTGGAATTCTCTGAAAGGACAGTTGGCCAGCAACTGTCGGTTCTTCCCGACACTGACCGGCCACTGGCTTCTCCAGTGGCAGGAGTGAGAATTTACATAGGAAACAGGAATTGCCAGACTGGATCAGACCCAAGGTCCATCAGGTCCCTGTCTCAGATAGTGACCAGTGGCAGATGCTTCAGAGGAAAGTGTAAGAACCCTGCAGCAGGCAGATGTGGGGTGATCTGCCCGCCCACACACAGGGCCGGCTTTAGGCCAATTCCACCAATTCCCCCGAATCGGGCCCCACACCTAAGAGGGCCCCGCGCCCAGTGGCAGGGCCGCCCAGAGTGGGGGGCAAGTGGCAGAGAATCCCTTCCCTGGCTAGAGGCGCCTTTTTAATTTTTACTCACCCAGCAGCGCTCCGGGTTTTTGGCGGCACTTTGGCGGCGGGTCCTTCAGTGCCGCCGAAGACCCGGAGTGAGTGAAGGACCCGCCACCAAAGACTAGGAGCGCGGCCCGGTGAGTACAAGCCCCACGTGTTTTTTTTACGTGGTTTTTTTTTTTAGTCATCCCTGTCAGGGCCCCGTCGAAACTGTTCGAATCGGGTCCCACATTTCCTAAAGCCAGCCCTGCCCACACACACACATTAGGTCTCATCCTGATCTCAAATTGTTAGAGATTGGCTTACGCCCTGAAGCGTGAGGTTTAATATCCCTTCCATAATGTTGTTAGCACTAACACTGAATAGTCTTAACATCCATATCAATCTCTAGTCCCTTTTTGAATCTTGTTACATTCTTGGGCTCAATGACTTCCTGGGGCAGTGAGTTCTGAGGTCTAATTACAGGAGGAAAATAATTTCCTTTTATCAGTTTTGAATTGGTCATCTTTTAATTTCATTGAAGGTCCCCTTGTTCTTGTGTTATGGGACAAAGAGAGCAGAAACTCCTGATCTACCTTCTCTAGACCATTCATTTTTTTCATAAACTTTTGTGATATCTAGACGGCACATCAGGAACTTAGAGGGTATTAATGTCACTGGAGGCTTAAACACTCTGTTTGTGCACCCAGTGGGTAGGATAAACTTCCCCACTCTGCCTCAGCCCTGACTTGGAGCAACCATTTTTGGTAGTGGTAGGAAGGTAGTTCTGTCATCAACAACATCAATAGGTTTCTGTGGTGGTTTCTGTGACGTGAGTCTGGGTCAAGGTTTTAGCCCACCTAAATCAATGTATGGTTTCAGATGAAATCTAAAGGCTTGGCATAGCTTTGAAACAAAACTAGACTCAGCTTCACTTGGCATTTTTAGAGTCATTCAAGCCCACTACTCCATGCAAACTTCAGGCTATGCAAATCCACGTAATAAGACTCTGTTGCCACTTTAGTTGGCTAAGACTTTTTCTTAAGGAATATAGCAATACAAGCTTCTGGTTTGATTCTCACCAAAAATGTTTTTCCTAGTGAGTTCTGCTTTCAGTGATGCCCGTGTAAATCTTTAGTAACTCCACTGATTTCTGTGGAACTACTGATTTCAATGGAGTTACTGCAGATTTATACCAGAGTAACTGTGAGTGGATTCTGTCCCTTTATCTTTCACTTTTACAATAAGAGGTCTGAGAATTCTGCATCCTTACAGGACCAATGGGGCTGCAATGTAAGATCCAGATTTTGCCACTCTGCAAATAAGTCCACTGATTTCATTAAAAGATAGCAGAGTTGAGCACCAGTTGTCCAAAGTCACTTTCTGATGGTCCAGTTAGTTAATGCTGCACTGCTGGAATCTCTTTGCCAAAATCAGCACAAAAAACTCTTCCCCGTTGGGCTCAATTCATCTGCCATGTAGGCTGTGCTGTAATGATTTAGAGTCAAAAAATAATAGGCCTCTTTACCCAGTTAGATTTTTTAAAATTTGAATCCCCTTGCCTCCTCAAGATAGATGTATGTGTTTGGATCATTAAAAGCTACAGACTTCCTCTCTGTTGTTACCACTTTAATTACGTCATGCCTCTTTTTTCCCCCTTAGGATAAGGACATCTGCCTGATAGACAACACTAAATTACAACAGAGGCTAAAACTGCTCCAAGACTTGCTTCAGTTGTGTGAATTACAGCTGAAGGACATCTTGGGGAACAACTATCATGGAACAAAGAGCAAGATCTTCTCAGCCAGGAGGAGCATACAGCCTGAAATCCTTTTACCCACAACTAGTGGAAACTTGATAGTCTACGATCAAGGTAGGATGTTGCAGAAGAATATAATAGACACTGTCACTTCAGCATATCGAAATATTTATTTCTTGCTGCAACGTTCCATTTATAAACAGATAGGCATATTTATATCTTATCCACTTCCCTTAACAAAATCAGTGCAGGAAGTTTATAACTTTAAAAATGCTTAATCTAAAATATGTACTATCTATTATATGCATAGGAGGGCTAAGGGTAGATCCATGGCCCAAGGCCACTGACCTGGTGCGTCATCTCGGGCACGTCACTTTATTTCCCTGCACTTCTCTTCCTCACCTACACTCTGCCTGTCTCATCCACTCTTTGGGGCAAGGACTGTATTTCACTATGTTTTTGTACAGCACCTGGCACAATGGTCCATGGGCACAGTTTCTGTTGTGCAACAGATCAATACTGCAGAAGCACGCAATGACAGAATGATATTGCTTTGCAATTGTCACAACATCAAACCTTTTCGCCCTAGGCTAAAATTTTCAAAACTAGGGGACCTAAATTAGAGTCTGAAATCCTGATTTCAACTCTTAAATCAGTTGCCTGATTTCAGGGACTTCAATGGGAGCTGAGGATTTCACAGCACAGAATAGGGGAAGAATCTAAGTTAATGCTGTCTTAGGTTGAGATGACGGTGATAAACTCTTCTGAGTCCTTTCTGCACTACAGCTTCTACTGCTATTACCATTGGTGGGGCTGCAAAAGATGGGTCCCGAATTTGCTAATCTAGATGCATCCTGGCTGGTGTTACAATTTTTGCTAGAACCATATTTAAACATTGTTTTACAAATTCAACCCCCAGCCCAGCCAGGGTGGGACCATACAGAAGAGCCAGAAATCATTGTCCTAAGACAAACTTCTATGGATGATTTCTCTTGACTACGGTCAGCTATTTGCTCTTCCATGACCACTGTTTTATGAAGCAATACTATTTTGCTCAGATTGCTCTGCAGTGTTTAACAGCAGAAAAATCGAAAATGGATACTACCGGATCAGGCCCAGAGCAGACCGAGAACCTTTCCTGGTGTATTGTGACATGTCTGATGGAGGGGGATGGACTGTAATACAGCGACGCAGTAATGGCAAAGAGAATTTCAACAGGTATGTGCTGTGGTTAATATTTCAGTGGGGATTTAAATTATTCTTTTAAGGACTGCTGTGATTTTTAAATTCCGTCCAACCTCTGATGGCACCTTACTATCAAAGGCTGCTATTTTAGGCTCCAATCTTACAAATGTGCACTCACGTGTTTAATCATTAGTAGATATGAGTGAACAATGAGGTTTTTTGTTCAGGGGCTGAACCACAAAATCTGGAAAAAAAATCTGATTCGATTCGAACAAAAAAAAATAAAATTTCATAATTTTTCATCCAATTGAAGAACACAAAAAATATGATTTTGAATTGACAAACATTTCAACTCAACTCAGAATTATTGTTTTCCAATTTTTCAATTTGTTTTGAGTCGATCGAAACATTGGGGCTGTCTCCACATTAATTTTTTACCTAGTTTTTGTTTTGATTCAGCTGTTTCAGGTGCACTTCACCCTTTTTATTGTGTGATATTTGTTTTTGAAATTGGCCAAATTTGAAATCAAAATGCTGTTTGGACTCTAAAAGTTGAAACAGAACATTTCAATTCATTAAAAAAAAGTGTTTTCTACCAAATCCTAATTTGTCAAATTCAACCCAAATTCAAATAATAGTTTCAGGGACCAAAAATTGCACTTTTCAATGGAAAATAATTTGTTGAAAAAAATTCACTCAGTTCTAGTCCTTATTGATTAGAACTATTTGCACAAATAAGGACAACCTATGGGAGTAAGGGCTGGCAGGATCGGCCCTTTTTAATAATTTCTTTCAATCACAAGTTAGAGTGAAGTTCTGACACTTTTTCATTGGTTGGTCTTTGTCTGTTTAAGTCTTTTTGGTTATTATGATAGGAGACATTTCATTATCTGGTAAGGATTTTGATTCTGCCACCATCTGCTATCAACCGATTAAACGATATATCCTCTCTCATATCATGAAAACTATTAAGGCTTAGTGTACTATTTACTCCCTCTTCCAGAATGTTAACGAAGATGCTAAATAAGACTGGTCCAGATTGTCTTGGCTGAAAGCGACAGGAAGATGACTTTTACATGGAGATTTCTACACAAAAAGCCTCCTCCTGCCACTTTCAACCTGACAATCTGGTCCATTGACTGGTTTTTTGATCAGTCTTATTTAATGTCCTCATTCATGATGTGGAAGAGGAAATAAACAGTAGAGCTAGGGATAACTGAGTTTTTGGTTCAGTGCCTGAACCAAAATATCTGAAAACATTTTCATTCCGATTGACACAAATTAAAATTTTTTGTTTTTTCTTGACAAAATGAAATGAAAAACAAAATGAAAAACTAATTTTTTGGGGGGAGAAGAGAGTATGAATGAATGATTATTTTGTCCTAAAACAAAATATTTTGTTTAGGTTTGGGGGTTTTTAACCCATCCTCTTTTTTAAGATAAATCTAGTTAAATGTCAAATTAAATGTCATTTCAAAATGAAAAGTCAGAATGTTTCATATTGATAATGCAGAAATGAAACATTTTGACTTTTTCAGAATTTTTTCCCTCCATTTTTATTTTTGCCAAATCTATTCGCCAAATTCAATCCAAAACTGCATTTTTCAGAGAATAAATTATTGGCTGAAAAAAAATTGTCCAGCTCTACTAAACAGTATGTTAATGAAATCTGAAAAGCATACTAAATTGGAAGGATCTTTGAATACTAATGGGGATATAGAAATAACACAGAGGAATCTAGAGAGAAAAAAACCAGGGGCAGAACGTAACAGAAGAAGATTCATCTTGGAAAAATACAGCCTACGTAATCTGATGAAAAATAATTCAAAACACATATATTTGAAGGGAGGGACAGGACAGGCAAGCAGTGATGCTGCAAGACAAATAGGGGTGACAGTGGACAGCAAATTACACATGGGTTTGAAATGGGATATGGATACAATACAGGCCAATGTATTCCACCCATATCCCCACCAAAGCAGAGACTTTTGCACTTTGGGGAAGGGGGGTAAAATGAGGCCCAGACAGGGCCACCTCTCCCCCAGCCAGTTCCACCTCCAGACCAAGAACTGTGCAGGGAGACACTCCACATATACACACGCTTGGGGTACTAGGATCCAGGCAGTGCTTCCCCTCCTCCTTGTCAAGTGGCCAGAGACTCCCACTGGTGGGACCAGAAGTAGCCAAAGCTGGGACCAATACTGTGGAATGTACTCCAACTTTCTCTGCCCTGTGCTGATTGGTTGTGGGCTCCAACATTCCCCCTTTCCCCTCTGTCTCCTCACCTGCCTCTCTTACCCTCTTCTCCCCTGCCCTGTCCCCTTGACTCCCCCATCCCTTTTCTTTCCACTTTGCTGATCCTCTCCTAACTCAGCCCATTTACCACCCCCCCTAAAAAAGTGGGATTAACATGCCATTTGCCACCATCACACTGATCACCCCATTTGTGTGTTCTACCTCTTCCACTACCCTGTGTCTGACTGTCTTGTCTATTTAGATTATAAACTCTCCAGGGCAGGGCCTGTCTACTACTTTCTTTTTGTTTGGTGCCTAGCACAATGGGGACCCAATTTTGATTGGCCCTGAGGCACTGCCATAATAAATGTGATTAATAATAATAACTTGAGACATTATCACTACCTTTTGTTTGCAGCTTTTTAGCCAGTTTTCAGTTCATTATTATATTGCATAGTAGTCCTGAGTTTGCAGGGTGCTTAAGAGTGTAAGGCAGAATTCTTGTAACTTGTAAGGAGACAATTTGAATTAATTACTTAATTAAGATTTTGCGAGGTTCAGTGTCAGCTGCTTTACTAAAAGACAAATCTAGGACATCTCCTGCATTCCATTTGTCCAGTAACTTTTGACCTGCTTCTGCAAGCACTGCACCTGGCAGTGTTAGCAGGATTGAACCCACTGCAAGCGAGTGAGAGAGAGTAATATGTAAAGCAGTCAACATTGTTTAGTATTTATTTGTAATGAGCTGCTATAAATCTGTCTTGTCTCTTATGCTTTGAATAGGATACGTAAGAAAAATGTTTCTATAGATAAAGCCAAAGATTCACTTGTCAGGAGATTTTGCAATAATAGGGTGACTGAGATTGTCAGATACAAACTCCCTAATTTCAGCATTCTACATAGAGGGCTGAAATTGATAGTTGTATCTCACTTCAGGAAATGGGCTGATTACAAACAAGGATTTGGACAGTTCCAGAGCAAGAATGACGAATACTGGCTAGGCAATGAGCACATTTATGATCTGCTGGCTAGAGGTAAGGGTATTATTCTATCTGCACAACTTCTTACTAGTTGCATTGTGAAGTACTAATCTAACAAGATACTGCATTATAATCCAGAGGAAAACTCACTAAAAATTGACCTGATGGACTGGCATGGAGAAAGACGATATGCAATCTATGAAAACTTTCAGATCAAGAATGAGCAGGTAAGAAATGGAGACAACAGTGATTTGTTTGTTATTGCAGGGAGTTCTATTTAACTTTCAGTACTTCTGCTTGAGTCCTGCTGAGATCTTAATAATAAAGTTCTGCAAAACTCATCCATTTTGTTCACAGGGGTCCATATCAACTAGAGACAGGACCAAGCCACAAAGAGCCTAAATGTGAACTTTTGAAAAGTTCAGTTGCAGTTAGATTCAGTATTTTGATTTGGCCCATTACAGAGAGAAGGGACAGCAGATAAGCTTGATAGCAGATCAGAAGATGAAATTTTCCAGAGCTTGGAGGTATTCAGATGTGGGGCATTGATTCATCTCAATTGTGCATCTTTCTTTAAGGTTAATTTCATATAGGTTTGTACCCTGTGAGTTTTGTTTGGGATTCAGATTTGAATGATTTCAGAAACTCAAAGCAAAATTCAACCAAAACTGCCAAGTTTTGTCTGGTTTGGGGTCAGAATATGAAAACATAACATTTTACATGGTTCACACCTGAAAACCTGAAATAGGCCAAAGTTCACTCCAAATTTTGTTGGAGTTTGATATTTCAAGTTTTGTTATGGAAGTTTTGGACAACTCCATTTCAATCAGTGGTAAAAGCAAATGTTATGAAAGAAAAAACCTACAGTTATTACACATCTATTATCAGTCTCGTTCCGGGACTACTGTGTTCATCACTGTAGTATCTGAGCACTTTCCAGTGGTGCAGTATGCGACGTGGCCACACATATATCATGGGTTGTTTGTTCTCCCATCCTCCCCCCAGAGGGAGAAGCATGTTCAGTGGAGTGATTTGGTTTGGTAGGATGTGGTTGTTGGGTATTTTTGGGTTCTGTTTATTTTTTTATATAAATATACCTGATTTTGTGCATTTATGTTAGAGAGGGCAAGATCAAAGAGATGTGCCTGGCAGTTGGAGTGAAAGGTGGTGAGGTTTGTGATGCTCCATAGTTCCTGGAGGAGTTCATTCCACAGTCTTGGACTGGCCCATGGAGAAGGCTCTGTCTCCCACACAGACAAGCTTTACTCTTATTATTGAGAGTTCTGTTGTGCCAAAGGAGCATAGTTGCAGACCACAGTTTTTGTCCTGGAGCATTATATGATCTTTTAAGTATACTGGGCCCACACCTTGGAGCACTTTGAACATAAGGATCAAGACCTTGAACTTAATTTGAACTCCTGTTAGAAGCCAGGGTAGAGAATGGAGGACAGGTCTGCTATGATCTTGGTAGTCGGTGTGCCGAGGAAATGCACTGCAGTGTTCTGAATTAATTTAAGTTTCCAAGTGCTGAAGGCTTCATGAACAGGTATATTGCATTGCTGTAATTCAGCCAAGAGGTGGTGAAGGTCTGAACAACTGAGGCCAGGTCTTTATCTGCCAGGACGGGATGGAGTTTCTACCCAAGTGGAGATGGTAGAAAGCATTATTAATGGATTTTGCTAGACTCCTATAGACTGAATTGACCAGTTGTGGGTGTGTATCTTCAACCAATGGAGATTACATCATGGCTCAAAACTCTTCAGAATGCTTAATTCTGCCCACCAGCATCACCTGTCTTGCATGGGTTTAGCTTCAGCCAACTGTTTTTCATCCAAGAGCTGATCTCATCCAAGCACTGGAGCATCTTGATGGTGTGGTCGTATGTGGTGAAGGATAGATAGAGCTGTGAGTCATATGCATATTGCTGGCACTTGAGTCCATGAAGATGTTGAATAGGACTGGAGAGAGAACTGATCCCTGTGGGATTGTACAAGTGAGTGGTCTAGTGATGGAGGTGCAGTAAAATGTTGAGCATACTATCAGCATAACACAAATCAATGAGTGCAGTTTCCCATCACTACTCTTTGGTGTGTCCTCTCAGGAAAGACTCAAACCATTTTAGCACATTACCCTGGACCCCGGCCATCTCTCGCAGGCAAGTCAGCAGAATCTCATGTGTTGAATGCTGCGCAGAGGTCCAGAAGGATGGGAATAGATATGTGTTCTATCCATCGACAGCAGGAGATTATCCATCTGTTCCACTAAGGTGGTTTTGATTCCGGGTCCTGGCCTGAAACCAGACTGTGCTGGATCTAGAATGTTAGCTTCCATTAGATGAGCTTGTAGTTGGCCTTTTGCTAGCTTAAGAGAATAAGAATGGCCATACTGTATCAGACCAGTGGTCCATCTATCCTATCTTCTGACAGTAGCCAGTGACAGAGGGAATGATCAGAACATGGCAATTATTGAGTGCATCAATCCCCTGTCTTCCAGTCCCAGTTTCTGTCAATCGGTGGTTTAGGAATGCTCGGAGCACCTCTGACCATCTTGGCTAATAGTCATTGATGGACCTATCCTCCATGAAATTATCTTATTCTTTTTTGAACCCTTCTCTGTGAGCTTGTTCAGGAATGGGAGCTTTGATACCGGGTGTTGGCTAGGACTGAAGTATCTGGGGTGAGTTTCTTCAATGTTGGTTAGACTATCTTGTGTTTGAAGGAGGAAGAGAAGATTCTTTCTCTAAATGAGACACTATTTCATTCAGGAGTGGCACCAATTGTTCATGATTTTCTCTCACAAGCCAGAAGGGGCCTGGGTCAGATCCACAAGTCTTGGGTCAAGACTACTTTAGGGTGTCCATAACTTCTTCAGGAGAGAATGTACTGAACTCTGGGAATGCAGAAGGGCTGTTGGTTGGTGGGTATAGGCAGAGCAGATCCATACTGTTTAAGACGCCTTCCTGAATGTGCATGATCTTTTCAGAGAAGTAGGATGATAGATTTTTGCTATACTTGGTGCTCTGTTTTGATGCAGGCTATAGGCACTCAGGACTGACTGACTAAGAGGTTTATCACCCTGGATGACTCCATGGGGCAGGATTTGGCAGACTCAATGGAGACTGATAGGAAGATTCTCTTGGCCTGATCTTCTTAGCATATGTGTAACGTGCCTCGGGTGGCATGTGATCAGGATTCATTACTGAATTTGGTCCGCTGGTTGGATCATTAGGTTCCCTGGACCGGGTACTGATGAGGAGCGCAACATGTCTTAGGCTTTGAGGAATTTGTTGTTTCATCCTGTCTGAATCAGCCTTTGTTTTCCATCACCAGCACTCAAGTTTCTGCCCCTCTTCAACCACTGCAAGGTATCAGAAAACCAAGGAGATCTGTGTGGGCAATGGGGAGGAAGGGGCTGCATAGGAGCCAGCGTAACAGTGGCCAAGGCCAGTGTAGAATTGTAATGATTCACCAGGTCCTTGACACCTCATGCTGTGGGTGGGTTGCTGTGGGTGGGGTGCTGTTGTCCTTCAGCAAGCTTTGCAATTTGTTGGAGTCCATGAGTTTTTATGGTCAAATCACACTCACTGGTCTTTCTTGTTGGCTAGATGCTGGAAATTTCTCTGGCCACTGCCCTAATGAGGTGATGGGTCGTCCAAAAGAGTGGCTGGGTTGTGATGTCCTCTATCTTGACATCTAGGCTGCAAATCAGGTCCAGAGCGTGACCAGCTGTGAGGCTGGACCAGAGATGATCTGTGAAAGTCCTAGGGAGGCAAGAGAGGAGATGAATTTTTGGACTTTTGCATCTGCAACCTTTGTCAATGTGTATGTTGAAATCTTCCAAGATGACAAGTCTGGGGTATTTCACCACCATTGCCCCTCGAGCCACTCTTCTAATTTCTAGGTATTGCTGCCAGGATCAGCCAATTTGTATCATGTAGGTGTTGAAAGAGAATAATACTTGTAGCCTTTAGTAGCAGGAGAGCAACTTGGCAGTATATTTGGTAGATTAGATGGGGTTTTGGCCCAGGGCTAATATCAAAAAGCATAAGGCCAAAATCATTTCTGACTTCGGTGGAGTTATACCAGGGATTAATTTGGCCCACAGCATATTGCAGAAAACAATTATGAGCTTTAAAAAAGAAATAAAAGGCTGCTGATAACAGAGAAATGTTTACATTTAACTCTTGCAGGACAATTACAGGTTATGGGTTGGCACCTATTCTGGTAACGCTGGTGATGCTCTGTTTGGCGGGAGTAACTTTGAAGAGCAGTGGTCAGCATCACACAGTGGGATGCCATTCTCCACATCAGACAAGGATCATGACAGATTCCTAGCAGGCAACTGTGCACAAGAGAATAAGTGTGGCTGGTGGTTTAACAGGTATGGGAAGAAGTTGACAGTATCCAATACTCAAAGAGTGTTGCACATGGGACTAAGGCTGTGGGTGGGTGTGCAGCAACAGTCTGTTTTTTCATTACCATTCAAGGCAGAGAGGTTTAAATAGCTTTCACGATGACTTCCATAATAAAAGCATAAGAGAAATGCCCTGTGCACCAAGGGCCTGAAGGAAACAATTCCTAGCCACAAACAGGCTCAACTGGCAGTTAGAGTGTATGTTAAGGGCATTTCTCTAGTTTGGGGTGATTCATTTTTGAGCTTTCTATCACAGTTGGCCATAATTATATTTCCTTTATGTTATATTTCATTGGTGGGTATTACTGGTACGTTAGCAATTACTGAGTCTGGTCTCACAGGCCCTCTGTGCAGGGAATGCACACTGAAGTCAATAGTTCTGCATGTGGACAGTGTGCAAGACTAAGCCTTTTGTTTCATATTAAGCCCTTATAAACCAGGCCCTCATCAGGTGTAAACTGGCATAGACCCATTGAATTCAAATGTATATGGATAAAAATACATTGTATTTTGCTGTAATGATGCAATGCCTTCTCACTTTAAACGGAGTCTCCCCCCCCCCCCCCCCCCCTTTCATCCCTACAAGATGCCACGCAGCGAATCTCAATGGACAATATTATAAAACAGGAAACTACACCGGACGCCATGACAATGGAGTGGTTTGGTCAACCTGGCATGGGTTCTGGTACTCCCTGAAATACACAGCCATGAAAATCAGGCTTCCATCTTTTGTCGACGTAGGGAGTGGAAATGGTGAAAGCAGCTAGGACAGCTAGAATCCGCATCATTGGAGACAGAGAGAGTATAGGATAGAAAGGATTTTAGAAATCAAGGGCCAAACCCTCAGCTGGTGTAAATCAGCACAGCTGCACTGTAGTAATTGTCGTTTGATCAGTTTATATTAGTTGAGGATTCACCCCCAGGGTAGTAGAATATGCCTATCATATGGTCTAATGGAGGATGTAAGGGTCTCTCATTCTTGGTAAAACCATTGGAAACACCACAAGTTTGTTTTCCAATGATCTTCAGTGGAGATGAGAGTACTCAGCAGTTCACAGGAAACCAGGGCCGCCCGGGGGGGGGGGCAATTCGCCCCAGGCCCTGGGCCCCGCAGGGGCCCCCACGAGAATATAGTATTCTATAGTATTGCAACATTTTTTATGGAAGGGGCCCCTGAAATTGCTTTGCCCCAGGCCCCCTGAATCCTCTGGGTGGCCCTGCAGGAAACTCTCTGCACCTTGCAGAATCAGGCCCTTACTCCTCTTAGCCATTTGTATCTTATAATGGCCAAATTCTTCTCACCTTGATTTCAATGGTCAGTGAATGTGGTAAGCAATATAAGAACACAAAAATAGAACAAACAGAGGGATAAGGATTTGGCCCTTAAAGCTGTCAGCTAGATCTAGGCCCCAGATTTAGATTTTGTTTTGAAGTGGACTTTGCATAGGGTGACCAGACAGCAAGTGTGAAAAATCGGGACAGGAGGTGGGGGTTAATAGGAGCCTATACAAGAAAAAGACCCAAAAATCGGGACTGTCCCTATAAAATCAGGACATCTGGTCACCTAACTTTGCAAAGCCTAATATGAATGCAAATATTCTGGGGAATTTTTTATTTCAGTTACAATTTGTTTATTTATATGTTCTTGTCATTGTTCTGTACCAGACGACTTTGTGCTAGTGAATGAGAACTAGAAAGTTCTCTTCTAGTTCACTGTTCACTTCCACTTCGTTATATTAGCCAAGTGAAATGAGAAAAGTGTACAGCACAAATGAATGAGAATAGAATAACAACAAGAAATGTAATGCCAACAATTAATTCTCTTCCGATAATTTGTTGTTAGTAACAAAAGATTTGGGCTTGACATAGATCCTTTAACATCCATGCTGTAAAATGAGCCTACACTTTGTGTATTATAAATATGCTCTTTTAAATTAGTCGTTCTTTTCAATTTATTTTACTTTTCCTTTAGATAAATACACATTGTAATTTGTATTATATATTCATACACGTGTGAATTAAAAATCATGGAAATTTACATTGTTTCTGTTCTTAAACAATACTGGGAGATGGACAAAGATTTGGATGGAAAGTCAGAAATGGTTGTGAGAGATGATGCTCCAAGACATTTCGCTCACACTTTTATCACTGGTTCTAGTAACATTTTCAGGGCCTGTAAGGCATGCTTAATTTTCTTGAATCAAGCAACATTGGGAAAGCTGGATGTTCAGTGTGAAATTTTACATGCTCTGCTTCCTGATGGCTCATCTGCCCAGAGAAACAAGGATCAAATCTTGCTCTCTATTACACCTCTTTTGAGTGTAGACAAAATGGTTTAAATGCTGACTGATGTCCACTTTTGCTCCCACTGTGCCAGTGCACCAGTGAGAGACAGTCTCAGGGTCTGCAGCCTAGGAAGAATGCATGAATGCCCTCAGTCCAAGTGGTAGCACATACCCATGAGAAATGAGAACCACACCTATGTCTCTGGAATAATAGTCTTGCTTGTCACCAAAGGGAGTGGAGTGGAGTCCAACACCAGAACTTCCTCTCATCCTACTCACTTTATCTGTACTTCACACCAGTAAGCCTTACCGCAAGGCCATAATTATCTACCTAGAGCATTTTGTTAAATGAAAAGTTACCAGAAGAAATCAGTGCTAACCTGGTGGCTCCTACCAATCCTGATTTACCATATGGTACAACCCTATAACAGTGCAGCTCTTGGCACAAAATCCAGTAGCAATAAGGAAACTTCTGTCAATGTATAGGCATGGAGGCTAGTTAAGATGGAACAACTGCTTCCAATCTACTCAGGCTGATACTAGCACTTCTTATAAACACTATTGCTTTGGCAACATCCTGCTGGGGACATACTCCAGGACAAAGCTACCGGCAGGTGCTTGCACACAACAAGAAGCTGAAAATCAATTTCAGTGCCAAAAAGCCAGCGCTATCCTGGCCCAGAAAGTCAGAGAACATCCAACAGCCACTCTCTGACACTAGAACATTTAAATAAGGGTTTAAAACAATTTAATCAAATAGTATAAAGCAGACATTTGCTTTAGAAGAAGACCTTGCACAGGAGGGGACAGGGGAAGATGTACCTGATCGCAGAGAGAGAGGGCGCTAGATGGAACCCTGCAGTACTTTGTGGAGGGCCCTGAAAACTCTTTTACAAGTCCCAGAATGTGTTTCAGAATATGTCTACACAGCAATAAAAAATACCAAACCCAGGCAGCATGTTTCAGAGCCCAGGTCAACTGAACTGGGCAGGGCTAAAAATCACAGTGTAGACTTTCACGCTCAGGCTGCAGCCCAAGCTCTGAGAGACCCTCCCGCCCTCACTGGGTTTCAGAGCCCAGGCTCCAGCCCAAGCCACCCTGAACAGCTACACTGCTAGTTTTTAGCACTGCAGGGTGAGTCTGAGTTAGTTGACCTAGCCTCTGCAACACGCTGCTGTGGGTCTTTTTTTGCAGTGTTGCCATACCCGCAGGCACTTTTTGCTTAATACATGTTGAAAAGTCCCACTAGCCAGGTACCTATTTGCTCTGAGCTAGACAGCTGGGCTCAGACACTTCCCAAGGTAAGTTATGCAGATTGTTGCTGCAGGGTGTCGGACTGCTGTTCACAGTGGTGCTCTGTTGTATCGCCTGCAGCATTTTCTCTGGTGCCACAGGAGCACCTGCGTTGGGAGGCTCAATGAGCCAGTTGCAGGCCTTCAAATAGCTCTTGCAGCACTGCAAGATCTAAAATTCAGAGATCGCGCCACTGCAGGGTGTTTCCAGATTTGCCCGTTACTTTGGGGTATGGTCATTTATTAGCGTTACTCTTCGGGGTGGGGGAGTCTGTAATTCTATCAATGTACTGCTTGTGTCACTTTTGCTTTCCTATGGAGCTCTACTTCTCCCTTCTGCAAGTCCCCTCCCAATGGAGGTATCCTGCAGGACCTAGGTTCCCCAGGGCTAGGTTCCTCCAGCCCCAGAACCAGATACGCACGTGCGCACACACACACACACATACACACTCTCTCTCTTTTTCTCTCTCTCTCTCTCCCCCCTTACCTGAGTGGACCGAGTCAATCAGCACTTTCAAGCTGACCCCTTATATGTCCCTGGACTCAGTGGGCTGGGTCAAGCCACACTTTCAAGCTGCCCCCCTTATGTGCCACAGGTATCGCACCAGAATAGAGTCAGCCTGAGCGGACCAGGTCGAACAGCACTTTCAAGCTGCCACCCTTATATGCCCCTGGACTCAGTAGTCTGGGTCGAGCAGCACTTCCAAGCTGCCACCCTCGTATGTCACAGGTTCAGCATGTCCCTATCCCCATTTTCACGTCACAATTGTACTGGTAGTAACCCACTTGATAAGCAAACCCCACAGTATTTTTGGGCGCTACAGGGATCTTTAGCTTAGGTAAGAGAAGCGTTGCTGCAGAGTAAATGGGGAAGCTAAAAACATAAAAGAGTAAAGTTCAGAGAGAGAGAGAGAGAGGGAAGCAACCATCTTAACCATAAAAGTTATTTATTGAATAATAGTGATAACCACACAAGGAGAGCCTAAATAAACATAACAGTTACATTATTAGAGGTTACAAAAATCATATATAGAAAACTATACCTGCCTGAGGTAGAAAAGAAAACAGAGAGAGAGAGAGCTGGGATCTCACAATCCATGAAGCTTGAACTGGTCGGGGTTCCCAGGTGATGGTGGTAGCTCAGGGTCCTGAGTGCTGAAGACAGGCAGAGCCACCAGCACAATCAGTCAGGAGAAGATGAAATCCCAGTAGAACTGGTGCAGAGTTGGATCCATGCATGAGACCACTTACTGAAGTGTGGGTAGGTTTTTTTTGTAGGGAAACAACAATGGTTCAAGGTAGAACACTAGATTTGTTTATGGGTAAACTGATGACTCAAGGGTTTTCTTTAGGTTAGACAATAGGAGCTGGTCACTCTTGGCTATGGGTGGTGTTCCTTCCAGGGAGCTCACAATGCAATTAGGCAGCTTCAGTATTTTGGATATCAATCAAGGATTCATTACTAGAATTGTTCTGATAACTGCTGAGCTGGGTGTGTGCAGGCGTACATTCATTAACATCTGGAGCAGAGATCCCCCATGATGCAGTGCTTCCCTGCTTTTCTGGTCCCAGAGTTCAGTGCGGTTCTTGCCTTGGAATCTCTGTTCTCTATTCTGATGCTAATAGAGATGCCTCCCTGTCCCATCTTTGATGCAGATGAGGCTAGGGGAGTTGTCAGGAGGGGTCTAGGTGTGTCTAGGTGTGTCTCCCACTGCCCTTCACTGCTCTCTGCAAGTCTTTTCTCTGATCAGTTTTGGTTCAAGCAGAGGCTGTGGGAGGGTGTCCTTCATGAGTCAGACAGGTTGGATACTGCACCTGGTTCCCCAAGAACACAGAGCTGACTGGTATCAAGGGACAAGGATTTACATTGACACACAACGGGCAAATAGCTGAAGCAGTAAACAAGTTAAAAGCCTGATCTCGAGCCCAGTGAAGTCAGTGGAAAGTCTTTCATTATTAATGTTAATGAGCTTTGGATTGGGCCTCAATATTGGGTGTGTTTTAAAACACTTTACACAGTGTAATCAATCTAGGCTGGCCATTTATAGTGGCGAGTTAATATAAAAACTGGTCCTAACACTATGTTACACAGATTAACTCACCAAAGCCCACTCCTGAAACGGCGGCACATTCACAGCACAGCGTGCTGGAGCAGGCCCAGAGCAACCGGTGACTCACCTCCCATAAGTCAGACCTGCCCTCACCGCAGCTGGGCTGAGGTAACACAGCCAAATGATGCTATTTGAGTAAGCAGGGAAAGTTTAACCACCTACAACTAAATCCTGAACAACTCACTCACTATCCTTAAGCAATGAGCCACACCAGGCTGTGTGGTAGCAGGCTATCTGTGCATGCCATGGGTGTGTCTGCCTCATGCCTTCGACAACCCACTGCCCTACTAATGCACACCTGATGTGCCTTATTGTGCTATCCTTTTAAATTGTTTTCTTTAAAAAAAATACCAATGCCTTAAAACATTATGTCTCCTTGCATGCTGAAAAATAGCTCCTAGTAAAAGGCTCAGCTAAACTAGGCTGAAGAAGGATATAAATATAATTTCCCCCTCCTGATTGGAACATACTAATTGTGAGTTCATTTTCTCTCACTCTCTCTTTCTCTCTCTCTCTCTCTAGCCCTTTTTCAGGAAGACTCTCTGAACTCTTTCGACCTTTGTCCCTCCTCCTGCCCCAGATCCCCGGATCCTGGCTGACACTTCCTCAGCAATTTGTTGCCATGCCATGCCATGTTGCCATAACTCATATTTTAGTGTACAAATGATGGTCCTGATTCTGCAATGCACATAAGAATATAAGAATGGCCGTACTGGGTCAGACTAAAGGTCCATCCAGCCCAGTATCCTGTCTTCCGACAGTGGCCAATGCCAGGTGCCCCAGAGGGAGTGAACCTAACAGGTAGTGATCAAGTGATCTCTCTCCTGCCATCCATCTCCACCCTCTGACAAACAGAGGCTAGGGACACCATTCCTTACCCATCCTGGCTAATAGCCATTAATGGACTTAACCTCCATGAATGTATCCAGTTCTCTTTTAAACCCTGTTATAGTCCTAGCCTTCACAATCTCCTCAGGCAATGAGTTCCACAAATTGATTGTGCACTGTGTGAAGAACTTCCTTTTATTTGTTTTAAACCTGCTGCCCATTAATTTCATTTGGTGACCCCAGTTCTTGTATTATGGGAACAAGTAAATAACTTTTCCTTATTCACTTTCTCCACATCACTCATGATTTTATATACCTCTATCATATCCCCCCTTAGTCTCCTCTTTTCTAAGCTGAAAAGTCCTAGCCTCTTTAATCTCTCCTCATATGGGACCCGTTCCAAACCCCTAATCATTTTAGTTGCCCTTTTCTGAACTTTTTCTAGTGCCAGTATATCTTTTTTGAAATGAGGAGACCACATCTGTACGCAGTATTCAAGATGTGGGTGTACCATGGATTTATATAAGGGCAATAAGATATTCTCCGTCTTATTCTCTATCCCCTTTTTAATGATTCCTAACACCCAGTTTGCTTTTTTGACTGCCGCTGCACACTGCGTGGATGTCTTCAGAGAACTATCCATGATGACTCCAAGATCTTTTTCCTGATTAGTTGTAGCTAAATTAGCCCCCATCATATTGTATGTATTGTATGTATAGTTGGGGTTATTTTTCCCAATGTGCATTACTTTACATTTATCCACATTAAATTTCATTTGCCATTTTGTTGCCCAATCACTTAGTTTTGTGAGATCTTTTTGAAGTTCTTCACAGTCTGCTTTGGTCTTAACTATCTTGAGCAGTTTAGTATCATCTGCAAACTTTTCCACCTCACTTTTTACCCCTTTCTCCAGATCATTTGTGAGTAAGTTGAATAAGATTGGTCCGAGGACTGACCCTAGGGGAACACCACTAGTTACCCCTCTCCTTTCTGAAAATTTACCATTTATTCCTACCCTTTGTTCCCTATCTTTTAACCAGTTCTCAATCCATGAAAGGATCTTCCTTCTTATCCCATGACAACTTAATTTACGTAAGAGCCTTTGGTAAGGGACTGTGTCAAAGGCTTTCTGGAAATCTAAGTACACTATGTCCACTGGATCCTAATCTAAGTACACTTGTCCACATGTTTGTTGACCCCTTCAAAGAACTCTAATAGATTAGTAAGACATGATTTCCCTTTACAGAAACCATGTTGACTTTTGCCCAACAATTTATGTTCTTCTATGTGTCTGACAATTTTATTCTTTATGATTGTTTCAACTAATTTGCCGGGTACTGACGTTAGACTTACTGATCTGTAATTACCGGGATCACCTATAGAATCCTTTTAAAATATTGGTGTTAAATTATCTATCTTCCAGTCATTGGGTACAGAAGCCGATTTAAAGGACAGTTTACAAACCATAGTTAGTAGTTCCACAATTTCACATTTGAGTTCTTTCAGAACTCTTGGGTGAATGCCATCTGGTCCCGGTGACTTGTTACTGTTAAGTTTATCAATTAATTCCAAAACCTCCTCTAGTGACACCTCAATCTGTGACAATTCCTCAGATTTGTCACCTACAAAAGCCGGCTCAGGTTTGGGAATCTCCCTAACATCCTCAGCCGTGAAGACTCAAGCAAAGAATTCGTTTAGTTTCTCCGCAATGACTTTATTGTCTTTAAGAGCTCCTTTTCTATCTTGATCGTCCAGGGGCCCCACTGGTTGTTTAGCAGGCTTCCTGCTTCTGATATACTTAAAAAACAATTTGTTATTACCTTGGAGTTTTTGGCTAGCTGTTCTTCCAACTCCTTTTTGGCTTTTCTTATTACATTTTTACACTTAATTTGGCAGTGTTTATGCTCCTTTCTATTTACCTCACCAGGCTTTGACTTCCACTTTTTAAAAGATGCCTTTTTATCTCCCACAGCTTCTTTTACATGGTTCTTAAGCTACGGTGGCTCTTTTTTAGTTCCTTTACTGTGTTTTTTAATTTGGGGTATACATTTAAGTTGGGCCTCTATTATGGTATCTTTGAAAAGTGTCCATGCAGCTTGCAGGGATTTCACTCTAGACACTGTACCTTTTAATTTCTGTTTAACTAACCCCCTCATTTTTGCATAGTTCCCCTTTCTGAAGTTGGACCTCTTGGACCAGATCTTGTGCGCCACTCAGGACTAAATCGAGAATGGCCTCTCCCCTTGTGGGTTCCTGTACCAGCTGCTCCAAGAAGCAGTCATTTAAAGTATCGAGAAATTTTGTCTCTGCATTTTGTCCTGAGGTGACATGTTCCCAGTCAATATGGGGATAATTGGAATCCCCCACTATTATTGATTTCTTAATTTTGATAGCCTCTCTAATCTCCCTTATCATTTCATCGTCACGATCACTGTCCTGATCAGGTGGTCGATAATAGATCCCTAACGTTATATTCTTATTAGAGCATGAAATTACTATCCATAGAGATTCTATGGAACATGTGGATTCATGTAAGATTTTTACTTCATTTGATTCTACATTTCCTTTCACATATAGTGCCACTCCCCACCTCGCACGACCTGTTCTGTCCTTCTGATATATTTTGTACCCCGGAATGATTGTGTCCCATTGATTGTCCTCACTCCACCAGGTTTCTGTGATGCCTATTATATCAATATCCTCCTTTAACACGAGGCACTCTAGTTCACCCATCTTATTATTTAGACTTCTAGCTTTTGTGTACAAGTACTTTAAAAACTTGTCAGTTTATTTATCTGCCCTTTTCTGATGTGTCGGATTCTTTTTTATGTGAATGTTTCTTGTCTGATCTGGCCCCTACTTTATCCTCTTCCATCCTCTCCTCCTGACTAAAACCTAGAGAATCTCTATCAATAGACTCTCCTCTAAGAGAAGTCTCTGTCCGATCCACGTGCTCCTCTGCAGCAGTCGGCTTTCCCCCATCTCTTAGTTTAAAAACTGCTCTGCAACTTTTTTAATGTTAAGTGCCAGCAGTCTGGGTCCACTTTGGTTTAGGTGGAGCCCATCCCTCCTGTATAGGTTCCCCCTATCCCAAAAGTTTCCCCAGTTCCTAATAAATCTAAACCCCTCCTCTCTACACCATCTGGCACTATGAGGACGGGGTAGTTTAAAACTGTCAGGTGTCTCTTCCCTACCCCAAACCCTCCCTTTTCAATCTCCATCTGAGGCTTCTTTTATTTTCTTTGTTTCCTCCATTAATGTATTCCTTCCACCTGTTTTCTCTATACCTCTGAAGAATCTGTTATTCCAATAAATGGCTGGAGTAAAGAACTGAGTCAAACTGGCCTGCCTGCCACTCTTTGCATCTCCTTTGTGTGCAGTGACTTTACTAAAAGTGTTGAGCAAGTGCAGCTGTGTCCAATCCCATTTGTTAAATATCCTCTGGTGAAATAAACGTGCCTATGGAGAAAGTTCTCCAGGAATCAACAAACATGGACGAGTTCATTTCCTTTTTCCTTTTGTTTGCAAAGCATATCTTAATTAAATAGGCATTTTGTTCCACTGGTTTTGTTCATAATTTATTTGTATCTTGCTGTAGTATCTGTCAACTTGTTTAAGCAAAAATAAAAATACAACATTTAATAAAGGGAAAGAGCATTACAATGAAGGAGAGAAGGTAAGAGGTCTTTCACTGGCTTCTACAGGTGGGTAGAATACTGCAATAACAGTTTCAGCAAGTACTCAAATTTGTTAATGAATTTTCCTTGACCACACTAGCAGACCTAGTCTGTTTATTTTCTACAATGCTTTTCTGTTCCTTTCCACACGTTTGTGCAATCTCAAGCTTTCCTGGCACCAATAGTATCAGAAAGCAAATGGCGAGGTCTTGTATGTGACGAATCACAAAAACCAAATTGTAAACAAGTATTCACTCCAGAATTGCTCATGCTTTCCTCATCTAATCAGGGAACAGGAAAAGCACCACATGACTTATCTGACCAGTTACAAACAATCAACACAGTTCAATAATGTGATGGGGTGTGTCAATGCCGCACTGGGCAAGCAGGGGTTAACCAGTCACTTTTGGCCCAAGAGGCCAGGCCCTCTCACCTCTGCTGCACATGCTCCAGTTGGAGGGAGCAGATAAAAGGGAACAGCTCTCTCCAGTCCTGGCTGGTGGAGGAGGAAGACGGACATGCGTTGCCAGCTCCCGCTGAGGTACCACCAGCCTTCCAGATTACGGAAGCAAGTCTCCCTGACTAGATGACGAGGGATCCCCAACTATGAAGGCCGACGGAGATGCCAAGCCTCTGCCCGGGAAGACAAGCCCAAAGTGGACTTAGAGGTAGGAAGTGACCGAGGGAATATATTGGGAGCTGATACTTGAATCCTGAAGAGGGAGACTACAGGCTCCACAGGGCCCTGGGTTGGAACCTGGTGGAGCAGGGTGGGCTCGGCACTGGCAGGTGGCTATTACCGCTGGAGACCCCAGCTATGGACTGGTTACTCTGCCCCACCCAAGGGGCTGAAGGCCTGTTTGTGATTGTTTGCCCAAGCCAGGAGGCTCAGGAGCTATAGACGGTTTGCCTGTTCAGCCCCTCACTGTGGGCCAGAGTCCCTGATTGTGTTTGTCTGGCCCAGCTGAGAGTCCTGATGACTGTGTGGCGGAGTGTATCAGCCCCACACTGGGCAAGCGGAGGCACCCAATGGATGCGCAGAACCCCATGACAAATAGTGAATTTTAAAGATACGCTGAAAACTGTTCACAACCTAGGTTAAAAAGAACTGTGAAACAATTCATTAAATAGTGTTGAACAGATGTTACAGGATATTGTGCTCTGCTAGTGGATGGTCCACAAGCAGAAAAGGAGGCTAAATTGACTGGATTCATGATTCAGTATAAATTATTCATTGAGCACTGCTCTTTTCTGTGCTCTATAGAATAAAATCTGTTCGATTTTCTCTGTGTCACACTATCATTTCCATTTGCTTTCCCAGGTTATGTGTGTGTATTAGACAAAACAATGACATCAGAGCCCTTTCTATTAATTAAAAAGAAATGCATGCTCACAAGTCAGGCCGTAGGATTTCCCTCCTGCCCCAAACAGCTGGAACCTGGTTTCCATTATTGCTTTTATTATAAACCAACAGGTTTTGCAGCTCTTCTCTCACACCCCCGCCCTACAGTACTGCAATGAGTCATTCAGATCACCAGTTTCTCAATACTTAAAGTACTTGTTTCATCTTCTTCATTTGAACCAAAATATCCAGGCAGGTCAATCATCCATTGCTCCGATTCTGTTAAGCCAAAAGAATTATTATCATAAAAGGCAAATTCAGGGTCTGTGGGGAAGCTCTGGCATTTGTCCTTTCTGTACTGGACAGGGCTTAGAGCACTGCCTCGCCGGTAATTATCTTTCAGAGTTGAGATGGGTTCTTTCCTCAAAACCCCTCGATGGTTTGGTGAAGAGCCCCTCCTGTTTCTGTTTGGCTCTGGTTTGTCAGCTCCTGCTACTTGGCCTGCAGGCTGACGGTCACTGATCAGATCCGGCCTCCCCACTGGAGGGCCCCCTTTGTGGCGGTATTTTGTGCCATAGCTCAGTGGCTCACCAGCTAACAGAGTGCAATGAGACTGGTCAAACTTTTCGGAACTTGGATCAGCATCTTTACATGTCGGCCGGGACTTGTCTTCCAGTGCCTGACCCCACGTTCTGGTCCTGGCACTATAAAGAGGAATCTGCCGTGAGGTAAGAGTGGACATGCTCCGTTCCCTATAGGGCCTGACCTTTTTAGTTTCATGGAAACTGGCTGTTCTTCTGAACTGTGGGTTTCTGTGACAGCCTTTCTCTAACGGCTCCCCTTTGTTATCTTGGTATTTCAGGTGAGCTCGTCTAATGAGGGTCTGACTAGGGCTTGTTACAGGATTGGCCTGTGACAGTACAGAGTCCACCCTAGAATTAGATTTTTCCCTAGGGAATTTGAGATGACTGACTGGCTGATCCAGAAATGGAGATTTGATCCTGAATTTGTGTGCAGCAGCCTCCTCTTGGTTTTCTGTGCCCAGGGGAAGCACAGCCGTGGCATCAATAACGGTGTCAGTCAGAGGCGTCTGAGATACGTGATACACCTTTGTGGTTTCAGTCAGACCTTTCTTCTTCATCTCTTTCAGCTGCTGCTGTGCAAGGCGATAGCTGAAAATTGGAGGGATTATTTTTTGAGCATTTGACTGAAAATTGTCACTGACAGAGGTGTCCTCTTCTTGAGCAAACTGAAGGCTCCTCCTACAGGTCAAAGGTATGTTAACAGGATCTCCGGCTTGCACTCGAGGCGCTTCGCTGCCCGCGGAAAAGCTCTCCCGCTGCGTGCCAGCTTGACAGATGTTCTCTTCGTCGGAGTTCTTGTGGACGCTGGGCGAATGGACAGAGTTACAGCGCACAGAGGTGCTGCACTTCTGAGCTCTGCAGAGCTTCCTCCACAGGGTGATGAGAACAGTGGCTAGGATTATGAACAAGCACAAGGAGATGCCACTGATGGTGACTATATTATTAGCTTTCTGGTCCTCTTGGTGCTGTACAGAAGGAGGGGTGGTAGGCTTTATAACTGTAACAAAGAGTGAACACATTCTGTTATCAAAGTTGCATTTTCATTGGACATTTGGAGTTTTAGTAAGGTATTTTACAATTAAAAAAAAGAAAATCAATGAATAAAATACATTAAATTGTCTACTTGCCAGCATGTCCTTAGCTCACATCTGTCTTCTTCAGATAAAAGAGGATAAACCTTGATTTGCAGCAGCAAATCCACCTACTTTATATGGAGGGCTCTGCAGACCTGTCTACCTTTTAAACTTCATTTGCTACCTACTTCTGCTAGTCTCACCTCTTTTCATGATGCCAGAAGAATATTTTATACACCTGAGCCTAATGGCTTTTGTTAGGTTTGAGTTTCGCAAATCCAGTGGGAAGCTTTTTGCAAGAGTTGGTAGGGTTTCTATGAAAGGAGCAAGCACATAGAGGCAGTGTGATCAGGTGGAGGGGGTGTCAGGCTCTGCCACTGGTCTGCTAGCTGACCTTGGGCAAGCCACGTCACTACCAGTGCCTCAGTTTCCCCATCTGTAAAATAGGGATAAAGATACTTGCTGTTTTTGGAACAGCACTTGGAAATCTACAGATGAAAAGTGCTATCCAGGAGTTAACAATTTGTTATTGGAATTGATATATTAGGTCAGCCTAGTGGTTAGGGTAAACCAGCAATTAAAATTATTTTTCAACTGATTTTAGGGTTTGTGAAAGGTATTTGTTCCCCTCGTGCCAGGCAGATCCCCAATGTGAAAGGTAAGTGGCTTGACAGCCCTGAGGTCTGGAGAGAAGATGGACAGCATAAGCAGTGGCAGCACAAGTTTCCCCACGTTGCCCTGAGAATGTTTCTCCAACTCTCACCCAGTGTTACACCTCTGGGAGTCAGACAACAGAGTATTCTCCATGTCCATTCAGTTATGGGCTAAGAAGGGGTCTTGGGGTTTTTGTTATTGATATTTGTCTGTTATGCACTGGAGAGAGACTTTCAAGAGAAATCCTGGTAACAATACTTTGCACAGCTATAGTGCATGTTATGAGGGTCTCAAAGCATTTTACAAACATTAATTAAGCCTCACAGCACACCAGGACAAGTATCATACCCATGTTACCAAAGAATAAACCAAGGCGCAGAGAGATTGAGTGATTTTGCCCATGGTCACCAGCACATCAATCATAGTTATAGAACCCCGAAATCCTGGCTCCAAATCTACTTTTCTAGCCATTAGACAATACTCCTTTTCTAATTTCTATCTATCTTAGCTTTTTATTTAGTGCCTGTTACCATGGTGTCCAAACACTAATTTCTTATAGGCCACTAAACAGTTTTCTGATGGTAGTTATGTTCCATTGCTACTGCCCAGACCTGGATAGAAATCAGTGATCTAAAAGTGAAAGGCTAAGGCATCCTTTTACCAGTCCCTCAGGCCATCCAGTATCCACTCTACACATTTACATGTATGTTATGGAGTGTCCACCATATACATTCCCAGAATGCTTTTCAGTGTTCCACAACAACTGCTCAACTAACTGCAGTGTAGATGCAGAATTCATAGCTGCAGTAACCAAACCACATGTATACTCCAGTATTCAGGAACACTTTTTCCTTCCCACGCCCTTTGTAAAATGCCACCTTGATAATCAGCTTGTTATTTATACAGGTCTGTCGCATCTTACGCGCATTTAACATGTGCGAATTCAGCTTTACGCGGTCAGCAAAAACAAAACAAAAAACAACAAAAAAGAGAAAAATAACAATTTAAATACTGTTCCTGTAGTGCGGGCGATTCCGCCCGCCATTACACTCAATGTAATTTTGACTATACGCGGTTTTCACTTTACGTGCTGACCGTGGAACGTAACCCCAGCGTAAGATGAGACAGACCTGTACATATTTTTGGCTCAACAGATCCATACGGAATGCAACTGCAGTGTGGCATGTCATTCATTCAGGAAGTCTGGCAGTTCGTTTAATAGATAACATGTACATTCATTTCCAGAGTAATGTCAAAAAAGCTGCACTCAGTTGGTCACTAGAGGCTCACTGTCCAAGTAGCACTACAAAATTCTTAGAGTCACACAGTGGGAGGTGTGGGGAAAGATGATGCCATCAGAAGAGAAACAAGACCAGAATTTGGCCAAGTGTGGCTGTGGCTGTGATTGAAACCCATGGAGTTACTCCTGATTTATACCAGTGGAAAAGAGAAAAGAATCTGGATCTGAATGTTTTAGTTATTCATTTTTCCTTCTCTCCTTATTTTCTTTTCTCACTCCTGCTTGTTGATCTTTTTTATTTATTTCTACTTCTCCTCTTCAGCCAGGGTTCCAACCCTCTGTGCTGGCTTCTGTTACTCGGCCACTTGCTCCATCTACTGGATTAAAGAATACAAATATAATAATGCTGAAACAGACTCTCCTAGATGGACCAGAGACATAGCAGAGGATGGTCTGATGCTATTATTTACAGCACAAGGTCAGCAGTACCCAGAGCTGGAGCACAATGTGAAAACATCTTTTAAATTCTATACAAGATTAAATAATTCAGGCATAATTCTGTAGTGGCATAAATCTGACTTTGGTGCAGGAAGATCAGAAAACAGGTGTAAGGGTAACTTGGGAGGGAGGCAGTAAGCCAGTGTAACTTGCACAGCTGAGACATTCTGTGGGTATGCAAAATGGGTGCACATTGATTTATGCACAGAGGGGAAGAGTGTAGCAGGAACAATATTTCAGTGTTGATAAATGCAAAGTACTGCACATTGGAAAACATAATCCCAACTATACATATAAAATGATGGGGTCTAAATTAGCTGTTACCACTCAAGAAAGAGATCTTGGAGTCATTGTGGATAGTTCTCTGAAAACATCCACTCAATGTACAGTGGCAGTCAAAAAAGCAAACAGAATGTTGGGAATCATTCAGAAAGGGATAGATAATAAGACAGAAAATATCATATTGCCTCTATATAAATCCATCGTACACCCACATCTTGAATACTGCATGCAGATGCGGTCACCCCATCTCAAAAAAGATATATTGGAATTGGAAAAGGTTCAAAAAAGGGCAACAAAAATTATTAGGGGTATGAAACAACTACCACATGAGGAGAGATTAATAAGACTGGGACTTTTCAGCTTGGAAAAGAGATGACTGAGGGGGGGATATGATAGAGGTCTACAAAATCATGACTGGTGTGGAGAAAGTAAATAAGGAAGTGTTATTTACTCCTTCTCATAACACAAGAACTAGGGGTCGCCAAATTAAATTAATAGGCAGCAGGTTTAAAACAAACAAAAGGAAGTATTTCTTCACACAACGCACAGTCAACCTGTGGAACTCCTTGCCAGAGGATGTTGTGAAGGCCAAGACTATAACAGAGTTCAAAAAAGAACTAGATAAGTTCATGGAGGATAGGTCCATCAATGGCTATTAGCCAGGATGGACAGGGATGGTGTCCCTAGCCTCTGTTTGGCAGAAGCTGGGAATGGGCAACTGGGGATGGATCACTTGATGATTATCTGTTCTGTTCATTCCCTCTGGGGCATCTGGCATTGGCCACTGTTGGAAGACAGGATACTGGGCTAGATAGACCTTTGGTCAGACCCAGTATTATGTACTAAGGGAAGTGTAGCAGAAGACTGTTACACTTGGGAGAGTGGGAGTCAATAATGTGGGTTTGCAGGCCCAGATAAAAATGCTAAGGGCTGATGGACAGGAAGTACTCAGCACCCAACAGCACCAGACTCCATATGGCTATACATATGGTTAATATATTCTCAATCTGTTCCACACAAACTTCCGGTTTTATTGTATTTGAAATACATTTTCATTATTGGCATTATTTTTCATATATATTTTGAAATACATTAAAAATCTCTCTCCTCTGTTCCGAAGCTAGCGATAAAGCCGGACTGTCTGTGTGACTCTTTACTGGCTTCCTTTGCGTGAGCAACTGTGACAGACTGAGCCAGCCCAGATTCATCCCTATTGTGACCAGTGACCTCTCCCCCAGCCCATCCCCAGTACTCCCTTCCTTGCTGGCAGATGTGATGCCAATGTGGAATCCACCTCCATGGTATGAGTGTCACTGGACCAGCCATGCTGCCTATATCTCTCTATCCCCAGCAAACACACAGACGGACAGTACTGCATGGGTTTCCATCAGCCAGTTGGTGGAATTTACTCCAGGGATCCTGGCCACAATGTAGTCAGTGGGAGTTTTCCATTGACCTGAATGTGGCCAGGATTTCATCCCCAGTGAATAAGAAGTCACAAAGACTGGTTTAAATGCTTTAGTTTCTCAAACCTATTATAATAACATGCATTTTGTTTTCTCCAGAGAAAGCAGACACATGTCAAGGAGAAAAGCTTTAAAGAAAGCAGGACCACATACTAGAACATTCCTCTAGAGAGCACAGCGAAGTCTCTTTCGGTGTCCCAACACAGCCTGGTTTTGCTGGCAGCGATGTGAGACATTCTCTGTGTCGCTCACGGACTCCATCCCCACAGGTCACGCTGCAAGGACTCCAGGGCTGCCACAGGCTCCATGTTTCTGTGGATACATGAAATCAGAGCAATGAGGAATGCAGCCAGACTCATTTCATCTTACAGCAAAGCTTTCAACTATCCCTCCTTTATATAAAAACTAATCAACCCCAACTCTGCAATTATAACACTGCAAAGCAAACGGCTACTGGGGCCTATGCCTGCTCCCATCGGAGTCAGGGGCAATGCTTCCATCGCCTCCAATGGCAGCAGGATTGCACTCCTAGTCTGTTAACTAAGGCCAGCAGGATATGCCTTGTACAACAGCAAATAGAAATGAATCCACAAGTCTTTCTAATGTCTTATCAGTTTAGGGATTTATAGGGCCCGATTCCTATCTTGTGTACGCTGGTTTTACATTAGCATCACTATTGATTTCAGTGGGGTTACCCTGATTTATACTGCTGGGAGAGGAGGCTGAGGCCCAGAGGGACTATTGAAAAAGCAGTGTTGGTTTCTCTCCTATTATCTTCATAGCACACAAATAATGTTATTGAACCACTAGTTTAACAGCGTTTTAGAGGTCCTAATCTTTTATTGTTTGAGGGGGCTCTCAATAAGGAGTATTAGGATGAAAATTTAAGTTTTTTATAAGGGGGCAGGGTTCAAGGCGTAATGCATTTTCGTTATTTTAAATGCAACAAAAGCAGTTTTTTGTTTGAATTTCAACAGCCTCTTGCTGTGTTCATAACTCAAACTTTACAGCACTGAGAATCCAGAAGCTGAAAGTGACCATGCCTGCCAACTTTTGAATGCTATAAATAACATTTTGAAAGAAAAATAGAACCACACCCTTAAACTCCAATAAAATTCATTAGACCTGGTGCGATTTTTTTGGAGAGACAGAACAATGTGTGATAGATATCTTGGGATTGTCCCCATTAAATATTATTAGTTGGCTTATAGGAACTGATTTGAAATGGACCAGAAACAAAACCATTAAACTGACTATTTTCATTATCTAGGAGGGGTAAAATGCAAAAAGTAAAACCACATAAATGATGGAAAAGTAAATTGGTTTTTTTTTTTAATTCTCTCTCTTTAATAATTATGGTGTTGCTATTACTTATACAGGTCATGAAATTTGTTTTTAATTACATCAATCTTAACCTCATAGTGTCCCGTGACTTTTGCTTTAACCCCTGACTCATGAACTATTTAAACAAATCTAAAGAATTAAAGAATGTGGTTGTATAACAGAGATGGAGGTTATGGTACATTAGGTGTGGTATTGTTCATGCTGTGTTATTACTTGCAAAGGACCAAAGGGAAAAAATGAAACTGTATTTAAATATGAGGATTTTAACTGCTTTGGGCCCCAATCCTGCAAATACTTGCAACAATGCCAACATCAGTAAATTTACACAGGTGAGTAGTCCTATTGAACTCATGGGATTACTTACATGCTTGAAGTTACTTACATGCATAAATGATTGCAGGATTGGAGCCTCAGGTTATCAGTTTACTCTCTTTTATATGCCTCTGTGACAAGTGTGTCACACATGTGTGTTAGATACACCTTGGTTTTACCCGTTAATCTCATTCAGATATAGGACCAGATACTGCAAGGTGCTGAGCTCCCCAATTGTTGTTCACTTTAGTAGGAGATGAGGGTGCTGGGCAGATAACATGATCAGGCTCAGAGACTAAATAAAATACACACAATTTAAATCAAAGATATTTTCTAATCTCAGGCCCTGTCCTGTGAGGTACTAATTCGCCTCATCTCTGCAATGACTTCAGTAGGAGCTGAGAGCGCACAACTCCTTACAGAGGATACTTGGGTCTGAATCTACAAAAGGATTGGGGTATTGCAATGCTGCACTTCACAACACTCTACTTTTAGGCACCTAGAAAATCACAGGAAGCATAACGTAATGTGAAAAACCTGAGTTAGGTGCCCAGGTTCCCTGTACAATGAACTGGGAGAGACAGACACCTTGGAATACAATCCACAAAAGCCAGCATGCAAGGCAAGGAGCTGCCTATGGTAGCTAATGGGAAATGCTGACAAGATGGGGGTATCCTAAACCCCTCCCCTCTCATGGAGTTAGATGCCTAATTCCAGGCACCTATTTCTGCTGGTGTTCCCAAACAGGAACCCCTCTCCTGGAGTCAGGTGGGTTTGGCATCTAAGCTGCTGCTTGCCAGAATGAGTTTGGTGCCTGCCTCATGCCACACAAGATGGCTTGAGGAGGTGGTGGTACTGGTGCTACCCACCTTGCTGCCTTTAGCCCCATGGTGAGCGCACTCACCTGGGATGTGGAAGACACAGGTTCAATTCTCCCTCTGTCTGAGAACACTTTTGAACAGAGGTCTTCCTCCATCTCTTGGGAATTTGCTCTAACCACCGAGCTAGGGGCTATTCTGATGTCAGGTCCCCTCAGTCTCTCCTATTGAAGCTCTTCCATTGTATGTAAATGCTTAAACAGGCATTGGGCCAGAGACAGAATGAGTCTAGAGTCTTGTGGATAGGGCACTCACCTGGGAGGGGGGAACCCCCAACAGCCACCAGCCCCTCAATGACTAATTAATCATTTATCCAAAGTGGAACAGCTTCAACAGGAGAGATTGAGGGAGTCCCCCCAGAGGACTGTCCCATAGCTCAGTGGTTAAAGCACTCTCGTGGGAGACCTCTGTGCAAATCATTTCTCCCCCATAGTCAGAGGGAGGAATTGAACTTGTATCTCCTCTAGCCAGGCTGAGTACTCTAACCAGTGGGCTAAAAGTTACAAGGTGGGGAGGCACTGGCACCACCATCTTCTCCAGCCAGATTTTGAATGGGACCTGTCTACCAGATTGGGCCCTATGAGTGAGAGAGTTGGAGAAACACCTATCTTTCCCCCAATTTATGAATCGCTCTGGGGCTTAGACATGAGATATCTGCACACACACCTAGAGTGGGGCAGCTGTACACATGACCAGAGGTAGAAACTTAGATGGTAGGGAACTTTTACAGCAGAAATTTAGGAATCAAGTGAGTTAGACACCTACAGGTTAGGTAGCAGCCTAGTGGGATTTTCGTGAACCACAGTGAAGCCTAAAACCAGGGCTTAGGCACCTAAGTCTGGGGTTCAGGCTCCTAAGTACCTTTGTGGCTCTGGGCCTAAGCACCTTGCAGGTTTGGAGCTCACAATAATCAAAAAGTCTCTCATGGGAGGAAATTACCCAGCTTCTGTGAAAGATAACAGTTTAAGCTTCTGAATCTTTCTCTGCAATCTACTAGAATTAAAAAAAAATAAAGCACAGCTCATTTTTCTCTATGGACACAAAATCATTAAAGACAAATGGATCTAAAGAGCCAGGTGAAAATCTTTACTACAGATGTAGAAGGCACAGATTGTAAACTAACTGTTAAATGTGAAATTTTAATGTAAAATTGGGGAGCCTATCAACAGGGCTGAATTGCGGCGGCAATTCAGCGGGAGGTCCTTCGTTCCGAGCAGGAGTGAGGGACCGTCTGCCGAATTGCCGCCGAACAGCTGGACGTGCCGCTCCTCTCCGAAGTGGCCGCCCCAAGCACCTGCTTGGTAAGCTGGTGCCTGCAGCCGGCCCTGCCTATCAACATGCAGGTATTTAACTGATGAGTTAGACAATTTGAAACATTGGCAATTCGGGACTCATGAAAAACAAACACAAGTGAGTGACTGTGTTAATTGTTGATTTGTGTAGCATCTCTCTCCAATTGTGTGTGTTTCATTCTCACTATGCAATGGGACACCTTAATATAGCATATTATCCAACACAACAGTCAACTCAGATTAATTTTTTCCCCCAAAAGGACCCCTCTAAAAATTCCACATCCAGTGCTCTTGCAAAGTTATTGCAAGAAGTTAAGGGCTGTCCATTTTAGTACATCACATCAGATGTATACAAAACTTAACTGGAATATGGAGATTAAGGACCTGCTCCTTCTCTTATTGATGTAAATGGGAGCAGGATTGGGCCCTAAGAGACTTGTAAAGCAGGCATAGTTTTGTAATAAGGGAGCAGTCTTGCACATAAGATGATCGCTTTTCTAATGCTGTCATATCTGGTTACTTTGAATCCATCTGCAAATTCTATTTTTATCCCAATTAAAACCACATCAGATAAATGTGTCAGATATGGATTCAGGTATAAAACTAGTTGGTTCTCAGATCTTCCTAGGGATTAGAACACTCACAGAATAAGGGGGTCTGACTAATATAATCTTATTTACACAGTGACCTGGTGGAACAAATTTGGATGGAACTTTATCTGTCTCATCCTTTCCCTAGATCCTGCTCTTCTGCTCCCTTCCCTTGGTAACTACTGCCCCTTCTTATGGTGGCTCTCCCTCTGTTCCCTTTCACCCTTCTTTGGTAGCAGCTGTACTCTCAAGGTGCTACTAAACACCTTCTCCTTACCCCTTTTTATTGCTCACTAAGAACATTAGGGATCAAAATTCAGCCCTGATGTAAGAAAGCACAACTCTCATTGAGGTCAAAGGGAATTGCATGCAGGCTGAATTTCATCGTCAGGTATAACTAAGTGTAATGGGGTGAAATAAAGACCAGAAAAGTCAAGAAAACCTTCCCAATTATGAGTGCTATTGATACTATTTTTGATTATTTTTATTAGAGTAAAGCCAAGAGACTTTAAATGGGATCAGGACTAGAACATGGAATATTCTCTCCAGCAAATTGGTGCAAGCCTTGTTGCTTGGGCCATTTAAAAGAATACTGGACAAAATACAGGAGAACGTGGTGAAGAGAACAAACTTGCGGCGACCCAGGTGATGCATACAATGGCCTAACAGGAATTTTGTATTTCACACTTCTATGTTATAGAGCCACACTAGATACATATATTAGCTGGATGATTTTACTAAAATCAGCAGAGAAGCAGTTAACTTTGACATTTAAGCTGCTATCATTAAGCTTCAGAGTTAGCACCCCATTGAGATGAATGGTCAGAGTGGCCACAGCGATCTGAGCTATTGTCTCACTGGCCCTCTATCTGCAGGCTTAGAAAAACTGCACAGCATTGGTTCACATTTAAAAGTTTTATTTCACAACCTTAGAAGGGATAAACTTTTTTTTAAAAAAACAAAAGCTGACATTGTTTAAAAATGGATGGGTCTGAGATGGGAGTACTGGAATGGTATTTTAGTGTGTTCAGGGTTACCTAGAGACCTGTATTTACTACTCAGAGGACGTGTGAGGCACTCCCTCTTCACAGGCATCACTAATGCTCCTGAGTGCCACAGCATAAGAAATGCATCCTGTGCCCTTCCACCCACAATGCAGCACAAGGTGACCTAATCTCCTTGGTATGGGGCCCAGGATCTCAAAGCCAGCTCTGTGCTCAAACTGCCCATTGGGCCAGAATCACAAAAGGATAATAGGTTAATATTTTTCTTTTGTAAGATGTAGAAGAAGAAATGGAGTAACACATCTGTCTTTATTTCACAAATGCAGTCTGCCATGGGATCAAGGTCTTTAGACACAACACAATCCCAAGCTGGGCTGAAGCACAGCCAGATCATTCAGGAGCGGGGCTTCATGACAGAGTTCTGACTTGGAATGCCATTCCAGCTCATGCACAGGCAGCAAAGATTTCCATCTTTGTACTGTCTTCAGACAGCTGCACCCTTTGCAGAATACCTTGTGCATCTAGAATGCTGCCATGGGCCTTTGAAGTCCTGCAGACCCTGTCACAAAGTCAGATGTGCTGCAGTCTAATTAATTTGAAGTTGACATTTTATTTACAGTTACACTGTGTAGGGTTGCTTTCATCTGCTCTGTACAAGTAACTTGTCAGTCACTTACATAAATCCTTTCTTCACATTTGTAGCCTGATTCTTTCTGCTGGAGCTCGTAAATACAGTACTATAGTGAAAGCAAAGGATACAAAGCAAATTGCAGGGAGTAATAACTTAAAGTGAATCCCACAAAATAAAACAGAAATAATGGGCCCTGGAATGTATCTGTGTCATATTGTAGGTATCTGTCTGACTAGATACTTTACGGACCACAGCACTGTAGCATCCAAGCACCTAGAAGAATTGCCTTGATTAATGTATGAATTTCTGAATTTGTAAATGTTTTTTTGTGTGTGTGTCAGAAAGAATGTGAAGAGAGTAGTGAGGGAAAGTGAAGTTGACGAGATGAGTTTGCCATGCAGTGAGACTAGAAGTAATTTTCAGGCTATACATTGGTAACTGAAAAGTTAGTTGTTTTAAAACCTACAAAACAGAATGAAGTAAAACAGCATAGCATCACAAGTATAATTAAGCCACAGACATTATAGCATTTCCTTATGTGACAAACATTTTACGAAGGACTGAAAATATAAAGCTTGTGTTAATTTTAGAGACTTACAATCTATGAGGAGCTCTAAAATTCCAGTTCTGTCACTTCCATGCACAAGAGAAGACAGAGGAAACATTCTTTCAAGAGACTGTTACAATTAGGGTTGGGCTAGAATCGGAAGCTCTAATCCAAAACACTTTGAATTTTGTGGGGAGTGATGGTTGGTGTCATAACCCTGGATTTGAATCTGACCTATGAATTTGGTTCCAGGTCAGGTCCAAAACTAGAAAGAACTCATTTTCACATTGTGGATTAGGGTCATCAGAAACTGCAGAATAGCTCATGAGAATGGAGTGACGTCTATCCCTGGGTTATCCTTGAACACAAATCCCACTCAAAACCCAATCCCCATCTAAACACCAGCTCCTTAGCCAGTCTCTAGTTACAACTGCCCTCCATGAATCAGTAGTGATTTTGACACTCATCTCTCCTCTCTCTCCCTCCATGATAGACAGAGCAGATAATCTCTGCTACTGTGACCGCTACTGTGACCACTACCAAACCTGGGATTCCCATCTGCCATTCCCAGCTGAAAGACTGCCAAAGAAACGTATGAGCTATGCACACAGGAGAAAATTCTTCCATTATGGCCAAATCCTGATCACATTAGCAAAACTCCCAGTAATTTCAAATGGGCGAGAAATTGGCCCCTAGCCGCTATAGCAGTTTCTCATGTAATTCTTTGTGATTACCAGATTTCAGTTCCTACTGGGACTAGATATCCAGATAATCCACTAGTCATGGCAGGTTTGGACTTGTGGTTAGAGTACCACTAATGTAGTGGTGACATTAAACCATTGCAGTACCACCTTTATCAACCATCCTGGTGTATCTGTTCACACACAAACTAAACTTTATTCCATCGGCAGTTAATCATGACTTATTTTGTCTGGTGCTATGAGACTCAAAAACTACAACTTCATCAATCCAAGTCATCATCCTTATTGACAATATAGAAGGATGGTCATTTTCCTACAGAGTTTCTAATTAAAGACAGAAAATGTCAATACAAACCTATATTCCTTCGGATCACCATACATTCCTTAACTCTTGGGGGCGATTGGCTTTGGCTTGAAATGTCAAAAAATTCAAAGCAATATTTATTTTTCCCCACGTCAAACAAAGTGCAGTTAAATTCTGTTCTGTTGCTCCCTGGGCGTAGGAAGTTTTCATCTAGCCATGTCGTTCTTTCACCAGGACGTCTGAGAGCTTCCTTGTACACAGCAACCTTCCCATTGATGGCAATGCATGGAGGGGAGACAATAAACACCAGAATGGACGACTTGCACATCACTTCTGGTGCCACCACTAGTTTGTATCCAAATTTGTGGATGAGGTCTATGGGCCCTGTTGAGGCGATGACTGAGTTGGTCTCTAATGATTTCAGTAACACAGTGACATACACTTCTTGGTCAATAGGTGGGCAGTCAAACTCCACCCACTGGGATCTAGAGAGAAAGATTCCTTTGCTAATTCGCATTCCCAATGCCTCATTAGAGCTTAATCTTCCTAGTTCATACAGGCTGTTGGTGAATATCACGTCCAACGAAACCACTGTCTCATTCATAGCACACAATTGTTTATTAGTGAAAAGTCCAACCTGAAGGGAACTCCTGAGCACCTCAGAGGTCCTGTTCAAGTCAATGTGAAATACAGGCCATTCCACACTTAGGAGGGTGCTCCCACCCCTCCAGTGAATTTCAGTGCCATTATCAATCTCAGAGATCATTCTGAACCAATAGTCCCCAGCAGTCTTGAAAGAGAAACATTCAAACCCTACTATCCCCCGTGACTGGCTTGGTGGAAGCTGTTTTTTTGCAATGGTCTGGTTGGTGCTGGCATCCAGCAGTAGGATGGATACATTCTTTGCTGTCACATTACCACTGACAAAGTACTGAAAATCAACAGACACCGTGTCGTTACTTAAGGCTACATGACCTGGTCGCTCCAAGAGGAGATATTCCACTTCACCAAGAACTGAAAGAAAACAGTTTCACAAAATTGTTAATAAGCAAAAAGAAAAGTGAATAATACCCATTTCATGGATATTATGGACAATCAGCTGCTTTAAGATGTGGTGCCCAACCCTTTCAAAGCAAATGAATCAATTTAGTTGAGTAAGACCTTGGCTATACAAACTGGCGCTTACCTCTTTCCATTCATGCAGAGCTGGGGTTTGGAGCAAGTCAAGCTCCATCACAGATTACAGTGTGCACAACGGGAAGAGCAGAGAACATCAGTCACACAAGCCTGAAGTATCAGTGCAGGTGATGTCTAGCAGCTATTGGAAACCACTGCTTTATAATTAATAACCATTTTATTTATAAAGCTTACTTACAGGACAACCTTACAGAAAAGATCCCTTAAAAAGTCATATCTTAGGTATGAAGGGCTTATGTAGTTCCCAACTTTAAAATCTATCAAGCAAAAGTAATTTGAGGTCCTGCTTCTGAATTATCCTTCTTTATCTTTTACTCAAAATCAAAATCTCCCCCAGCTTCACAATGTCCTGCTGCTGTTCCACTTACTTTTACTATAATGAAAACAATAGAATTGGAATTTCTTAAAGCAGAAGTGTAGAAAATACCACTCAAGTTATACAAATTAACAATACTATATGATGCTTTTTGAAGCCACCTTTCATACTGCTCGTTTACAAATCTTTCATAGAATCATAGAAGTGTAGCATTGGAAGGGACCTCAAGAGGTCTTCTAGTCCAGTCCCCTCCACTCAAGGCAGGACTAAGAATTATCTAGACCATCCCTGACAGGTGTTCGTCTAACCTGCTCTTAAAAACCTCCAATGACGGAGATTTCACAACTGCTGTAGGCAATTTATTCCAGTGCTTAACTACCCTGACATTTAGGAAGTTTTTAGTTTTAGGAAATTTATTCCAGCCTAAACCTCCCTTGCTGCATTTTAAGCCTCTCACTTCTTGTCCTATCCTCAGAGGTTAAGAAGAACAATTTTTCTCCCTGCTCCTTGTGAAAAACCTTTCATGTATTTGAAAACTGTTATCATGGCCCCCCTCAATCTTCTCCAGACTAAACAAACCCAGTTTTTTCAATCCTCCCTCATAGGTCATGTTTTCTAGACCTTTAATCATTTGTGTTTCTCTCCTCTGGATTTTCTCTAATTTGTCCACATCTTCCCTGAAATGTGGCACCCAGAACTGGACACAATACTCCAGTTGAGTCCTTATCAGTGGAGAGAAGAGTGGAAGAATTACTTCTTGTGTCTTGCTTTCAACACTCCTGCTACTGCATCCCAGAATAATGTTTGCTTTTTTTCCAACAGTGTTACACTCTTGACTCGTATTTAGCTTGTGATCCACTATAACCCCCAGATCCCTTTCCGTAGTACTCCTTCCTAGGCTGTCATTTTGCATGTGTGCAATTGATTGTTCCTTCCTAAGTGGATACTTTGCATTTGTCCTTATTGAATTTCATCCTATTTACTTCAGACCATTTCTCCAGTTTGTCCAGATCATTTTGAATTTTATTCCTATCCACCAAAGCTCTTGCAACTCCTCCCAGCTTGGTATTGTCAGCAAACTTTATAAGTATACTCTCTATGCCATTATCTATATCATTGATGAAAATATTGAGCAGAATCAGACCCAGGACTGATTCCTGCAGGATCCCATTCAATATACCCTTCCAGCTTGACTGTGAACCACTGATAACTATGGTTTTCCAACCAGTTATGCACCCACCTTATAGTAGCCCCATCTAGGTTGTATTTCCCTAGTTTGTTTAGGAGAAAGTCAATGTGAGACAGTATCAAAAGCCTTACTAAACTCAAGATATACCACGTCTACCGCTTCCCCCCCATCCACAAGGCTTGTTACTCTGTCAAAGAAAGCTATTAGGTTGGTTTGACATTATTTGTTCTTGACAAATCCATGCTGACTGTTACTTATCACCTTATTATCTTCTAGGTGTTTGCAAATTGATTGCTTGATTATTTGCTCCATTATCTTTCTAGTTACTGAAGTTAAACTGACTGGTCTATAATTCCCCGGGTTCTCCTTATTTCCCTTTTTATAGACTGGCACTATATTTGCCCTTTTCCCGTCCTCTGGAATGTCTCCTGTCTTCCCTGAGTTTTCAAAGATAATCGCTAATGGCTCAGATATTTCCTCAGTCAGCTCCTTGAGTATTCTAGGATGTATTTCATCAGGCCCTGGTGACATTAAGACATCTAACTTGTCTACGTAATTTTTAACTTGTTCTTTCTCTATTTTAGCCTCAGATCCTAACTCATTTTCATTGGCATTCACTATGTTAGACGTCCAATCACCACCAACCTTTTCAGTGAAAACTGAAACAAAAAAGTCTGTTAGCACTTCTGCCATTTCCACATTTTCTGTTATTTCCCCACCCCACACACCCCTCATTGAGTAACAGGCCTACCCTGTCCTTGGTCTCCCTCTTGCTTCTAATGTATTTGTAGAATGTTTTCTTGTTACCCTTTATGTCTATAACTAGTTTAATCTCATTTTGTGCCTTGGTCTTTCTAATTCTGTCCCTACATACTTGTGTTATTTGTTTACATTCAGCCTTTGTTATTTGACCTAGTTTCCACTTTTCGTAGGACTCTCTTTTCAGTTTCAAATCATTGAAGATCTCCTGGTTAAGCCAGAGTGGTCTCTTGCCATATTTCCCATCTTTCCTATGCAGTGGTTTGCTCTTGTTCCCTTAATAAGGTCTCTTTGAAAAATTCATTTTATTTTACTCATTTGCATCACAGAGGTGCTTGAGGAGTGAAAAAGCTGAAAATAAAAGCAATGGTAACTGCAGCATTTTTTCCTGTCTAAGATGTGGTGCAGCATGTCGAAATGACGTCATTTCATTATAAACCGAGTGGTTTTACTTTACATCTAATTGTAGCATGACCATGCTTGTGCAGGTTACCAAATTATTCTGAAACATGCTTTGACTAGCAGGGAAAGACAGTATCTAACGCACAGGACCTAGAGAGATCACAGTTCTAATCCCAGTTCTGTTATAATTCTCCTGTGAGACCGCAGGCAATTCACTTAGGAATCTGAGGCACAGAGAAGTTACCTGCAAAATGAGAATGATACTTATCTGCCTCCCAGGGGTGCTGTGCTGTGAGACTTATTTCGCTAATATCTGTAAAATGCTTTGAGATCCTTGGATGGAGGGTGCTATAGAAGTGCAAAGTATTAATTATAAATGAATAATACTTCACACTTTTAAAATCTGCAGTATGTGTTTGTAATTAAGGCTGCAATTTAGTCATGGAGGTTGTGGAAGTCACAAAATCTGTGACTTCCAGTGGGCTCCGTGACTTCAACCTGCAGTGGTTGGGAGCTGCAGGGTCCCCTGCCGCCCACTGGGGCAGGAAGCTGTGGGGTACCTCTGCCGTCTCTGGCAGCCCCCGCAGCTCCCAGCTGCCGCAGGGGCACCCCGCCGCTCCCTGCCACTGGGAGCTCAGGGCTCCCCTGCTGGGCGGCACAGGGGAACCCCCTGAGCTCCATGCTGCCTGGGACAGAGGAGGACCCCCCCAGTTCCTAGTGGGTGGCAGTGGGGGACCCCTAGCTTCCTGCCACCAGGGGTGGCGCTGCTGGAGAACCCCAGATCTCCCTGCTACCAGGGGTGGCAAGGAACCCCCGAGATCCCGGCCGCTGCGGGCAGCCAGGGGTGGCAGGCAGCTCCGGGCTGCTGCGGAGGAACCTAAGCTCCTGGGCCATGCAGGTGGCAGGGAACCCCTGAGTTCCCAACCCCCGCGGCAGGGGTACCCCGCAGCCCCCAGCGGCTACAGGCAGCTCCTAGTTCCAGCAGCTGCCCAGCTTGAAGTAGTGTGGGGATCCTATAACAGGGTTCAGAAAAGAACTAGATAAATTCATGGAGGATAGGTCCATCAGTGGCTATTAGCCAGGATGGGCAGGGATGGTGTCCCTAGCCTCTGTTTGCCAGAAGCTGGGAATGAGCGACAAGGGATGGATCACTTGATGATTACCTGTTCTGTTCATTCCTTCTGGGGCACCTGGCACTGGCCACTGTCAGAAGACAGGATACTGGGCTAGATGCAGGGGTGAAAGTAACTTACAGGACTTACCGGTACTGCCAGAGTCCTGAGGGGGGCATGGCCTCAAGCGGAAGAGGCGAGGGCTCTCAAGATTTAAATGCCCTGGGACACCGGCTGTGGCTGGGAGCCCCAGGGCCTTTAAATCAACCTGGGGCTCCCAGCTGCAGAGATGGCTGGGAGCCCCCGGGGCTCACAGGCAAATTAAAGTGCCCGGGGCTCTGGACGCCGCAGAGCTCCGGGCCCTTTAAATCCCCACCACAGCTCCAGCTGGGATTTAAAGGGCTCGGGGCTCCAGCGGCTGCGGGGAGCCCTGAGCCCTTTAAATCCCGGCCCCAGCCCTGCCGCCGGAACTGCGGGCGGGATTTAAAGGGCTCAGTGCTCTCCGCAGTGGTGGGGAGCCCCGAGCCCTTTAAATCCCGGCCCCAGCCCGGCTGCCGAAGCGGCGCGCAGGATTTAAAGGGTTCGGAGCTCCCCGCCGCTGTGGGGAGCCCAGAGCCCTTTTAATCCCGGCCGCGGAAGCCGGTGCGGTCCGGCACGGTGTACTGGCTCTTGCCGGTACGCCGTGCCGGACCGGACTGGCTTACTTTCACCTCTGGCTAGATGGACCTTTGGTCTGACCCAGTATGACTGTTCTTATGTTATGTTCTTATGATCTGCAGATCCCCATTTTGTCAGGGATATTTTTAGTAAAAGTTAGGGACAGGTCATGGCTTCTGTTTTGCTCGTGACCTGTCTGACTTTTACTAAAAATATCCATGACAAAATCTTAGCCTTATTTATAATTACATTAAAAAACAATGTTGGAAGAACACTAAGGTTGCAAAGTCAAGCATTCAAAAGTTAGGAAATGTCTGAAATAAGATTGCCTGTGCAACCTCCCTTCAGCTCCATTGTGCATATGCATTTTGATACAGTCTTGAATTATATGATTATATACTATTTTCTCCACATGACTGTGTTCCACTTTGTGCCCTGGATGGATGGTGCTCACTGAATGGGTAATTATTGAATATTTCCTTTTATCCCCATCATTCAATGTGTAGTCCCAGGCCTTATTTAAGGCATACCATCCAAACCCTATACTGATCATACGGAATTATTCATTTCCTCATCGGCTTTTCTATGGTGCTCTCATCATAGTATCTTAGTGCTTTACAAACATGAATGAATTTATCTTCACAATACCCTAGTGAAGTGAGGTGGTATTATCTCCATTTTACACATAAGGAACCAAGGCACAGATTTAAAGGCAAATATTGTCAAAGGTGTCAGCTAAATTTTTGATTTCCAATTTCAGAAGGTCTGATTTTTCAGAATATTTAGCATTTTATAGCCCTTTATATGTCCAGAGCAGAGCTCCCATTGACTCAGTTGCAGTTGTGAGCACTCAGCACTTTGGCAAATCAGGCACTCCGAAAGTGAGGAACAGACACTGGCCACCTGTGAGAATTTTTGCTTACGTGACTTGCCCAGCATCACAAAGAAACTCTGTGGAAGAAGCAGGGATAGACTCCACTTCTCCAAGGCAACATTCAACTGCCTTATCCATGAAACTCTCTACCCTTTCTCTTCCTGGAATTCCCTGCCTCATTCACTACACACCTGGCAACTTCTGAAACAATGAGGAAGAGGTCCTACAGAAAATAGCCTCATTCACTACACAACCCTGATTCATTCCCAGAGTAGGTCCAATTTGTGCACTGAATAAGTCAGGGGTCCTGTGGAAAAAAAAGGTATGTGATCATATAATTAAAGACTGTATCATAATTAGGGGGCTACTTAAATTGTGGAGAAATCACACATTTTTTGTGAGTTGATCACAGCATAAATAGCAAATTTTGTGGATGTGTTACACATCCGTGAAATTTGTTATTCATGCCATGACCAACCCACGAAAAATGTGTGATTTCTCCGCAGCATTTCTCAAATTTGGGGCCCCAGCCCAAAAGGGGATCACAAGCATATTGGGGGTCACGGTATTGCCATCCTTACTTCTCTGCTGCTGCTGGTGGCGGCATTGCCTGAAGCTGGATGGCAGGAGAGCAGTGGCTGCTGCCTGAGCACCCAGCTTTGAAGGCAGTGCCGCCTCCAGCAGCAGCAGAGAAGTAAGAGTGGCATACCATGCCACCCATACTTCTATGCTGCTGCTGGCGATGCTGCTGCCTTCAGAGCTTGGCACCCACTCTGCTTTTACTGGGGGCAGCTGTCATTGGGTTGGTCACTTTGACCGAGACTAGCCCACAGTGCCCTTTCCCTATCTTTGTATAAGAATAGAAATATTCTGGTCATACACTGACAGAGCCCCCACTAACCCAATAATAGTGGGGGATTTCAATTATCCCCATATTGACTGGGAACATTTCAGTTCAGGACGAAATGCAGAGATAAAATTTCTCGATACTTTAAATGACTGCTTCATGGAGCAGCTGGTACAGGAACCCACAAGGGGAGAGGCAACTCTAGATTTAGTCCTGAGTGGAGCGCAGGAGCTGGTCCAAGAGGTAACTATAACAGGACCGCTTGGAAATAGTGACCATAATACAATAGCATTCAACATCCCTGTGGTGGGAAGAACATCTCAACAGCCCAACACTGTGGCATTTAATTTTAAAAGGGGGAACTATGCAAAAATGAGGGGTTTAGTTAAACAGAAGTTAAAAAGTACAGTGACTAAAGTGAAAGCCCTGCAAGCTGCATGGGCGCTTTTTAAAGAAACCATAATAGAGGCCCAACTTCAATGTATACCCCAAATTAAGAAACACAGTAAAAGAACTAAAAAAGAGCCACCGTGGCTTAACAACCATGTAAAAGAAGCAGTGAGAGACAAAAAGACTTCCTTTTAAAAGTGGAAGTCAAATCCTAGCGAGGCAAATAGAAAGGAGCATAAAGGCTGCCAAATTAAGTGCAAAAACGTAATAAGAAAAGCCAAAGAGGAGTTTGAAGAACGGCTAGCCAAAAACTCCAAAGGTAATAACAAATTGTTTTTTAAGTATATCAGAAGCAGGAAGCCTGCTAAACAACCAGTGGGGCCCCTTGATGATCGAGATACAAAAGGAGCGCTTAAAGACAATAAAGTCATTGCGGAGAAACTAAATTGATTCTTTGCTTCAGTCTTCACGGCTGAGGACGTTAGGGAGATTCCCAAACCTGAGCCGGCTTTTGTAGGTGACAAATCTGAGGAACTGTCACAGATTGAAGTGTCACTAGAGGAGGTTTTGGAATTAATTGATAAACTTAACATTAACAAGTCACTGGGACCAGATGGCATTCACCCAAGAGTTCTGAAAGAACTCAAATGTGAAGTTGCGGAACTATTAACTAAGGTTTGTAACCTGTCTTTTAAATCGGCTTCTGTATCCAATGACTGGAAGTTAGCTAATGTAACGCCAATATTTAAAAAGGGCTCTAGAGGTGATCCCGGCAATTACAGACCGGTAAGTCTAACGTCGGTACCGGGCAAATTAGTCGAAACAATAGTTAAGAATAAAATTGTCAGACACATAGAAAAACAAACTGTTGAGCAATAGTCAACATGGTTTCTGTAAAGGGAAATCATGTCTTACTAATCTATTAGAGTTCTTTGAAGGAGTCAACAAACATGTGGACAAGGGGGATCCAGTGGACATAGTGTACTTAGATTTCCAGAAAGCCTTTGACAAGGTCCCTCACCAAAGGCTCTTAAGTAAAGTAAGTTGTCATGGGATAAAAGGGAAGGGCCTTTCATGGATTGAGAACTGGTTAAAAGACCGGGAACAAAGGGTAGGAATTAAGGTAAATTCTCAGAATGGAGAGGGGTAACTAGTGGTGTTCCCCAAGGGTCAGTCCTCGGACCAATCCTATTCAACTTATTTATAAATGATCTGGAGAAAGGGGTAAACAGTGAGGTGGCAAAGTTTGCAGATGATACTAAACTGCTCAAGATAGTTAAGACCAAAGCAGACTGTGATGAACTTCAAAAAGATCTCACAAAGCTAAGTGATTGGGCAACAAAATGGCAAATGAAATTTAATGTGGATAAATGTAAAGTAATGCACATTGGAAAAAATAACCCCAACTATACATACAATCTGATGGGGGCTAATTTAGCTACAACAAGTCAGGAAAAAGATCTTGGAGTCATCGTGGATAGTTCTCTGAAGATGTCCACGCAGTGTGCAGAGGTGGTCAAAAAAGCAAACAGGATGTTAGGGATCATTAAAAAGGGGATAGAGAATGAGACTGAGAATATATTATTGCCCTTATATAAATCGATGGTACGCCCACGTCTCGAATACTGCATACAGATGTGGTCTCCTCATCTCAAAAAAGATATACTGGCACTAGAAAAGGTTCAGAAAAGGGCAACTAAAATGATTAGGGGTTTGGAATGGGTCCCATATGAGGAGAGATTAAAGAGGCTAGGACTCTTCAGCTTGGAAAAGAGGAGACTAAGGGGGGATATGAAAAAGGTATATAAAATCATGAGTGACGTGGAGAAAGTGGATAAGGAAAAGTTATTTACTTATTCCCATAATACAACAACTGGGGTCACCAAATGAAATTAATAGGCAGCAGGTTTAAAACAAATACAAGGAAGTTCTTCTTCACGCAGCGCACAGTCAACTTGTGGAACTCCTTACCTGAGGAGGTTGTGAAGGCTAGGACTATAACAGCATTTAAAAGAGAACTGGATAAATTCATGGTGGTTAAGTCCATTAATGGCTATTAGCCAGGATGGGTAAGGAATGGTGTCCCTAGCCTCTGTTTGTCAGAGGATGGAGATGGATCGCAGGAGAGAGATCACTTGATCATTGCCTGTTGGTCCACTCCCTCTGGAGCACCTGGCATTGGCCACTGTCGGTAGACAGGATACTGGGCTAGATGGACCTTTGGTCTGACCTGGTACGGCCGTTCCTATGTTCTTATGACTTTCGGAAGGGTCAGAATATGGGCAGTCAATTTCCATTGCATACTGCTGCTGCTTTCTGGTATGAAGGTGGGTGCATCACTAGCCAGAATTTGGTCCCAATAGTATGGATAGCCTGCCTTGGGTTGTTTTCAGCCTTTTGTGGGTCCTGGTTGTGATGCCAGTGACCTGCCAGTGTGGTTATAGCAAGAATTGGCTGCTATTGCAATCAGAGTTTTTTCTCCTAAAAGTGAAAATAATTTTGTATTTCTGGGTATTATTCTATTTTTTTTTTAATTATGGTTAAATCCAACTAGGCTTCTCAGCTACCAGTATTTTACTGGCAGTCAGATTTTTAAAAAGTGTACATCTTAGTAATGATGATAAGGTTTAAGAAGAATATTTTATTTTACTGCAAGGTAATTTTCCAGATTATACAGGTATTTTTAGTATGTACTTCTGACGTACAGAGATGGGAAGGAAACAGATGGGTGAAAAGATGGGTAAAAGCAGATGTGTGTGACCATAAATCAAATGAGTGTATATACAAAATTATTTGGCAGTTATTTTCTGGACCATGGAGTATTCTTTATATTAGAAATATTGTCATTACAAGAGCTAAAATGATAAAAATGTTATCATGAGGATTTAGCATCCCTAGCCTCCCCTGGTAATTAGACTGATTGAACAAAGTTCCATTTAGTGTAGGAATCATGGCTTTTACGTTTGTGGGTTAACTAGGTAATGTTTGTATGCATGGTTGTCCCCTCAAAAGTTATAGACATTGTAATATTTCATTTCACCCAGACATATGTGGATTAATCATTTATCTTCACTGTGTCTCTCAGTCAATACTGTATTGTTAAGTTTGTATTTCAAGTTAAACTTGTCTGATTAAAATGACAGGGAGTTGACAGCTACATGCCATCACAAAAAACAAACATCCCCATTTCTACTGTGCGCTAGATTACATCCCAAACTATTACAATTGAAAGGCTTGTTAAATGTAGAACTGATCTCTTGTCATAGTGCTGGGAGCAAAGATGTGGGTTTCTGTAATGGGGCAGGTGCAGTATTTAATAATTGTCTGTAATTCAGTTTTTTTCGCACATATTTTGAGAGCAAATAGCTGTAAATGTTGCACCATTTATACCTGGTCTTCATCTTTTTGGCCAGTACGAAGCTTGTTACCACACCACATACATAGAAGCAGACTAAATCAGGACTCCAAACTTTTCAAGGCTGTACATGAAGGTTGGGCAATGCATGGCTTAATTTTCTTGCTTGAGCTTGAAAATTTACCGAGAGTCAAAATACCAACTTCACTTAATTTAAATGTTAGGGATAACATTTTCAAAACATCTAAGTGATATAGGAGCTTAAACCCCATTTTCAAAGTGAGTTAGACACTTAGTAAGTCATGTCTCTCTGAAAAGTCAATGTTTTTTAAGCACCTAGGTGCCTGTTACTTTTGAAAACTGGCATTTAGGCTCCTACATCACTTAGGTGCATTGGAAAAAAATTTCATTGCTCTACATTCCCCCACTTCCTTTGAATTATGTGAAATACAGTGATATAGAAGGTATGCCATATAACATTGCTCAGTTAGTTACTGATGGCAGCCAGGATTGCTTGCTGATACCTACGGAAATCTGTTCAGTATATTCTGTTTCTTATTCTGAACAAATCCACAGCTGGAGAAGGTCCTCTTTCTGTTCTGATACAAATACAACCTTTATTTAAGTCATTTAAATTTTTCACAAGTCCAAGACTATATTTCTGGGCACTCCTGAGATGGATTCTGTGTATGTTCCCAATGCACCAGATCATCTGTTAACACCACTACACATTAACATTTTTAAATGACTTTAGTTAAATATCTACAATACTCCTTTTAGAGTTACAATACTCACCATAATCACAGAGCACAACTAACAATAGATTTGAAAAATCTTTCAACATCTGTTTCATTCTGATCAGTGGGCTCCCAGGTCCTTTTATTCCTCATGTCCTTTTCCACCCCCAAAGCACACGCACTTTTTTCAAGAACACCTGAAAATTAAAACTTAAAAAAATTAGAACCTTGTTGAATTTGCTTCACAAAAGAAAAACCTGAGCATTAGTTGAAAAACTTTTGACAAATAATTAATGCATTATTATTTAACAATATCTCCATTTCCTCTTCTATCCACCTTACAATCAGCCACATCTCTCCAGTGCACCTAGACATGCATGGCTACAATTCAGTATATAACAAAGTTCACCTCCCAAATGTCAGTTCCTGTATCAGAACAATGAGATTCTCTTTTCGCTTTACCCTTTCAACCAACCTGTTAAGGCCTGGATAGCAATCCCATTGCAATGACAGCTGTAGTCAGCTTTTACATAAGGATCTGGATGCGCTAAAGCAGGGGTTCTCAAACTTCATTGCACCGTGACCCTCCTTCTGACAAAAAAAACTACTGCATGACCCCAAGAGGGGAAACCAAAGCCTGAGCCTGCCCGAGCCCTGCTGCCTCGGGTGAGGGTGGGGGCCAAAATCCCAAGTCCCGCCTCCCTGGGCCGAAGCCCTTGCTCTTAGGCCCTGGGCACTGGGGCTCAGGCGTTGGGCCGCAGCAAGTCTAACATCAGCCCTGGCAACCCCATTAAAATAGGGTCCCGACCCACTTTGGGGTCCCGACCCACAGTTTGAGAACCGCTGCGCTAAAGCAACATAATTCACATAAAATACAAATTGGTTAAAATTGAGAATACAACATGGATTCTGACCTCGGCACACATAGGTATTGGGGGATTATTGCTAGTGTTCATTGGATCATAGGACTGGAAGGGACCTCGAGAGGTCATCTACTCCAGTTCCCTGCAGTCATGGCAGGAGTAAGTATTATCTAGACCAGGGATTGGCAACCTTTGGCACGCGGCCGGTCAGGGAAATCCACTAGAGGGCCGGGACAGTTTGTTTACCTGCAGCATCTGCAGGTTCGGCCGATTGCAGCTCCCACTGGCTGCGGTTCACCGTTCCAGGCCAATAGGGCCTGTGGGAAGCGGCGGCCAGCACATCCCTCGGCCCACACTACTTCCCGCAGCCCCCATTGGCCTGGAATGGAGAACCACGGCCAGTGAGAGCTGCGATCGGCCGAACCTGTGGACGCTGCAGGTAAACAAAATGTCCCGGCCCGCCAGCGGATTTCCCTGACAGGCTGCGTGCCAAAGGTTGCCGATCCCCGATCTAGACCATCCCTGACAGGTGTTTGTCTAACCTGCTCTTAAAAATCTCCAATAATGGAGATTCCACAACCTCCCTAGGCAATTTATTCCAGTGCTTGCTTATATAAAACCATCAGTAACTTCACTTTCTGTTAACTGTTTTGTTTGTGTTTAAGAGAATCCTCATTAGCACAAAAATGAATCAATACAAATCTGTCATTGATTCTCAAACTGCCCTTTTGGTTCAGGTTTATCAGTATATTTAATAATCACTGTTAGATCTACAATTTGTTTGCAGATCCTTGATATTGATCACAGGGGGAAGGTGCTAAGGTTTGGCGTTTTCCCCATCTATTTTATTGGTGATATCAGATATTTTAAGTCTAAATTTTGTCAGTTTCACCTGCAGTTGATTGTGCCACAATTATAGATGCCATTTTTGAAAATTTGTCCTACAATGCATATTTTTTATTTTTGTTCCACTTATATAGATCAGAGTAATCACAATTTTGTTTTAAAGTGCATCAAGTAAATCTCCATGAAGCTTATAGTAAAAATAAGTAGAGGAGGACTATGATAGCAGCAACAACAATTTCTTTGAAAAGGATGTTACAATCAATCCAAAAGATAAGACCTTCCCAAAAGGCACTATTATCAAAGCAAGGCAATTATTATTATTTGCATTATAATTGTGTCTTCCCCACTATGCTAGATACTGTACAAACACAATGAAGAATGATTTCTGGCTCAATAGAGTTTATAATATAATTCTGTGATTCTATGAAAACAGGTAGATACAACCAACAGATGGGGGAAGAGCACAAAGATGACAGTTTTAAGTCTCTCGGTCACAATGCAGACCATTCAATTTGTCAGTAATCATAAAAACAGTGAGTTCATTTAACATTGACAAGATTGTTAAAGTCATTGATCTAGAACATAAGAGGAGTTTTGTCTCTTGTGTTCCCCATGTCCAGGGCCGGCTCCAGGCACCAGCTTAACAAGCAGGTGCTTGGGGTGGCCAAGGGAGAGGGGAGCACCTGCGGCAATTTGGGGGTGGCAGGTCCCTCATTCCCTCTAGGAGCGAAGGACCTGCCGCTGAACTGCCGCCGCCAATCGCGGCTTTTTTTTTTTTTTTTCCCCCATTGCGGCCGCCGGGCGCGGGCGGGGGTTTTTTTTTTTTTTTTGCTTGGGGCGGCAGAAATGCTGGAGCCGGCCCTGCCCATGTCTATCTTTCCTCCACATTCTCTTACCCAACAGAGAGACTGATTAATAGTAGCATGCACAGCTTGGCAAAGCAATAAGTAAAAGGTAACATGATAATAAAACCACACATGTCTGAAGAATGTAATCATCACCAAGTCCAAGGCCTTAACAAGATTTTAAAAAGGATTAGACATTGATATAGGTAATGAGAACATCCACAGTTATATTAGAGAGCAGGCAGATTATACAGTGATAATTAAGCCTTATGCCTCAAGGCATAAATCCACTGCTAACTGACAGAGGTTAGGAAACAACTTCTCCTATGGGCAGATTATTCCATAACTGCCTATTATGGGTATTCTTGCACTTCCCTTTGCAACATGTGCTACTGGCCATCATCCGGGACAAGATACCCGATGAGGTGGACTATAGGTCCTGTATGGCAATTCCTCCTTTCCTATCATAAGAACATAAAGATGGCCATACTGGGTTAGACCAAAGGTCCGTCTAGCCCAGTATCTTGTCTTCTGACAGTGGCCAATGCCAGATACTTCAGAGGGAATGAACAGAACAGGACAATTGGCTGTGAGTGACTCCAGTGTATCGGGGGAGGAGGATGTGCATCGGAGGTGAGGAGTGGCTGTGAGTGACTCCAGTGTGTGTGTGTGTGTGTGTGTGTGTGTTTGTCTTGGGGATAGAGGTGGTGGTGATGAGTGCCTCAGTTTCCCCATCTGTAAAATGTGGATACTGACCTCCTGTGCAAAGTGCTTTGAGATCTAATGATGAAAATCATTAGATAAGAGGTAGGTTTTATTATTATCATCTTTCTGTGCCTCTGTTTCCTGTCCCACCCTTTGCCTGTCTTGTCTATTTAGCTTATAAACCTATCAGGGCAAGGATTCTGTCTTACTAAGCATATGCACAGCACCTAGCACAATGAGTGTCCCAAAGTTAGTTGGGGACTTTAGGTGCTACTGTAATGCAAATAATAAATAATAATTGCAACCTTCTCTTCTCTGGCCTTCCCGCTTCAAGCTTTTCCCCTTTTCATCTATTCAACATTCCCCCGATAAAATCATCTCCTTAAATCCTTTCCAGTCTTTTAGGACAGTGATTCTCAACAGGAGTACGTGTACCCCTGGGGGTACGCAGAGGTTTTCCAGGGGATACGTCAACTCATCTACATATTTCCCTAGCTTTACAACAGGCTACATAAAAAGCACCAGCAAAGTCAGTACAAACTAAAATTCCATACAGACAATGACTTGTTTATATTTCTCTACATACTATACACTGAAATGTAAGTACAACATTTATATTCCAGTGGATTTATTTTATAATTATATGGTAAAAATGAGAAAGTAAGCAATTTTTCAGTAATAGTGTGCTCTTACACTTGTATTTTTATGTCTAACTTTTGTAAGCAAGTAGTTTTTCAGTTAGGTGAAACTTGGGGGTATGGAAGACAAATCAGACTCCTGAAAGGGGTTCAGTAGTCTGGAAAGGTTCAGAGCCACTGTTTTAAGCTGTACCTACATGGAGAATTTTAGAAATTCTCCCACCATTGGCCTAGTACCAATGCTGCTCAACTGGTGGAAGCACTAGTGTAGATCAAGTGCCAGCGTGCTTACCACTGATTTGTCTAGATCTGCTCAGAGAAGGCTTCAATATAGTGATAAAAATGTTTGCATGCGGTCTATACTAGCGTTCTCACCTTCGCTAGCACTGCTGGAGCATCCGTAGTTGGTGACCAACTGTGAGAAAACTGCTAAAAACTCTCAGTGTAGTGAAGAGCTTGCAGTCTCACATTTCAAGTTCTGAGTTTCAGTTTCAATCCTACACCTATTTACATCTCTGCTCTCATTTCTTCCTGTTCCCTCTCTGGCTCCATACACATTCCTCAATCCTCTCCCCTTATTGCTCACTGCATCTTTTTCTCCCCTCTCAGCCTGGTGCAAATATTGACAGACTAGTATATTTAAGTCAAGTGGACTTATGGGACACAGCCTGCTAAATGTACATAGACTGTTTGCACCTATTCAAATGAGTTTTCCCACACACTTAAAATTACAGGACTCTTGCTTCACAGTAATGCTGCTGACTCTACTGATTTTATACAAAACAGATAGAAAACTCTTTACCACCCAGTGGATTCCTTTAATTTCCGGATCTGTTTTTACAGCAACTGCCAAAGATCCAAGAGCCAGTGTGATGGCACAAATACCTGTTCATTACAAGCTTCTGTAGGTGAATCATTATATTATGCAGCAAATATTCCCTCTTTGTAAAGGAACATAAGGCTTCACATAAAGCAGATTATATACTACACTTCCTTTAATAAAGGGCCTTCAATAATTAACCAGATGCTTAATGAACACTACTTGAGGATTTAGTTCAATAAGGTTATAAAATGAACTTGACTTAAAGCAACAGCTTTCCACTCTCACAATTCTGACCCACTACAGTGGTAAGGGGGGGAGCAGCAGTATTGGTGGCTCCCACACTTCTCCCAACAGCAAGTGCTCACCCTCCTCCTCCCTCTCAGATCCCCAATCTTCTCTTGCTGCCCTCTACTCACCCTGAGAAGCCTTGAAACCCCACCCCTCCTCTGCAATAGACAAAGAGATCCATTCATCTCACCTGAGCTATCAGCCACTTCCCTCCTGCTTCTCTGCTCAGATGTGATGCTGACACTATGCCAGTGCCTCCCTGTCCTCAGCAACTTCTTGGCCTCAGGAGCAGGGTGGGACCAAGAAGCGGGCAGAGGAGTGGCACGTTGGGCAGACAGGCTTGGAGGATGTGAGGGGTTCCGGAGACAGGCAAGTGAATAGAGTCAAGTCTGGACTGGCTCCTCTCAAGACTCATGATTAGGCCTCTCCTCTGCAGCAGCTCTTTCATCCACACAATAGTGCCCCCTAGCAACTCATCAGGAAACTGGCCAGTTTTTACAGGGACACTGTCAGGAAAAAAATAAAAATGGTCAGGGAAAATAAAGTTTTACAAAATCTAAAACCCACAGAAATGTTGCCAGGATTTTTTTTAAATCCGGTGAAAAACAGTGTCCTTAATGTTTGTTCGTTAATAAACATTCTTCAGCAGTCTTTGCAACCTAAACATTGAAGCATCTTACTCGTGCTTGAGAACTTGAGAGTGAAATCAACCAGAAACTCTATATCAGCACAAGTATGAAACTGGCTGGCAAGTTCCTTTATATTGCCCAACATGAAAAGAATGCAAACAGTATAAATAGTGAAAAGAAAATAATAGTTTTTAAAGTCTCTTAGTTCTACTAATCTGTATTATCTGTACTTCAGGAAAGGTGATTAATCATTTTTAACCACTATTTCTTTAACTGCCTTTAGGATTAGCTGATTTCCTAAGGGTTAACACCTGCTGTGAATTTCAGATCTTCTAATATAATCCCCCAACTCATTATTATAAACAGAGTAGTCTAGGTGGCATCATATTTTATCAAAAGCTGATCAGTGTTGGACATATGAGCAAGACAATTTTGCATTGTTATTATATGTGGTTTTATTCAAATTAGAAGTCTTATCTTCAGTTGAAAGACATTGATGGCACTAGAAATGCCATGTGTAAGAAAGATATTATTACAAAGATGGTAAAATCTGCTTTCACCATTTGGGGCCTAATCTCACCAAGTGCTGAGCTCTTATTGACATCAGTATGCTAGGGTGCTCAGCACCGTATAGCAAGTAGCCAGCAACCTTCAGCCTCAGGACGTCTATAACTAGTTTAGAGATCATATGGATGGATGAGATTTCCTTTGAAGGACTGCTGTGAGGAATGAATGATAGTTTACTACATATCAAGGGATTTGGAAGAACTTCCAAGCAAGAATAAATAATGAATGTCAAAAATTAAATATACTGTATTGCCTTTGGTGGCATCAGAGATGGAATTCAAGCATCCAAGCTTTTACCCTTATGGATTTCTTTTCTTTCCCTTTTAAAATCTTTTCTCTGCTATTTAATTCTTCCTGGACTCCACTCATTAGTGATGCTTTTCTGAAATCAGTTGAGCTACACTGATTTATACCAACTGAGAATCTGGTCCAGAGTCTGAACAATCACAAACCACAAACATTAGAAACACGTAGAGAGAAATGGAAAAATGATTTCAATCAAGATAGGATGTTTTTCTAAAAGATATGCTGTAGGAATTATCTTGGGGAAGTTCTATGGCTTGTATTACACAGAAGGTCAGACTAGATGATCACAGTGATCACTTAGAATCTATGGATCCATGATTTCTAGGCTTTCTAGTAATTTTATTTTTATGTAAATTTTTAGTTATATTGAACTGTACAGGACAGTATTTTCAATAGTTTTTGAGGTTTCTAAAATGTATTATTCTTTTTCCCCCTTTTTTATTCCAAGGCTGTACATTGTAACTAAGGATATTGGAATTTATATTAATTATTTTTATTACTTGTATTACAGTAGCGCCTAGGGATTCCAGTCATGGATTGAGGCCCCACTGTTCTGGCCATGTAACAAAAAAGATGGTATCTAAACAGTTTGGAATATAAGACTAGCACAGGGCCAGCTCCAGCTTTTCTGCCACTCCAAGCAGCAAAAAAAAAAAATCTGATCTTCGGCAGCTCTATCGCGCCACTTGATAATCGCACCACTCGATTCTTCAGCAGCAATTTGGCGGCAGGTTCTTCGCTCCCTCTCTTCCTCTTCGGCAGCACTTCAGTGGCAGCTCAAAGAAGAAGAGAGGGACTGAGGGACCCGCCGCCGAATTCCGGCTGAAGACCAGGAGGTGCCTCCCCTTTGTATTGGCCGCCCCAAGCACCTGCTTCCTTAGCTGGTGCCTGGAGCTGGCCCTGGGGGAGCATAAGGAAACATTGACAAATTTTAGGCAAAAGAATAAGAAAAAAGTAGTACCGATAAAATTAATGTTGAACTAAAAAGGACACTTTTAAAAACAAACAACACATATGGAGGTATAGAGTTCTGATGAGTACTGTTTCTGGACAACCCCCATAACTTAGCCCAAATCCATGCCAATAGAGCCTTTGTGCTACTATACACCATCATGTATTCTATAAACATAACAATATGTGGTAGGGTGACCAGACAGCAAATGTGAAAAATCGGGACAGGGGTGGGGGGTAATAGGTGCCTATATAAGACAAAGCCCCAAATATCAGGACTGTCCCTATAAAATCAGGACATCTGGTCACCCTAATATGTGGACTTTGCAAATGGATAAGAAAAAACAATCAGATCAAATTTGGGGCTTACTGACCTTCAGAGTGACCCTGTAAGCAGGCAGTCTGAGACTTTGGAGATGGAGGGAAACAGAAAGACCCAGAATTGCCAGTAAATGTAGACAGGCAATATGTCTATAATATCATGTGAGGACACGTTAACTAGTGCTGTGTGTTAACATATTTATCAATCTAGGTACTTCTATGGTTCCCTTCACTGAAGTATCTGGTCATCTCACAGACATTAATGAAGATCTTCACAACACCTTGGGAAGTATGTCAGTTTCACAGATGGAGATTTAAAGTACCGAGATTCAGATCAAATCCTCAAAGGTGTTTAGGCTCCTAATTTCTATTAATTCCAATGGAAGTTAGGAGCCTAAGTATTTTTGAGGCTCTAGACCTAAGTGATTTGCCCAAGGTTTCATAAGAAGCCTCTGACAGAACTTGAACACAGATCTCCTGAGTCTCAATCCAGTGGTTCAAATGAGAGGCAATGCTCAGTAAAAACAAGAGTCCAACTGTAGATGAAATCTTGTTTTGCCTTTGGTGCATTTCCATGTAGGCTGGTAATAAATTTTCAACTAGCAGGGTTATCGAAGCTTCTCAGTGACTAAACAGGTACATATCAGAGCACTTCTCATAACACATTTTCAAAGAAGGTCCAATGGATAAAGGATGAAGGATAAAGAGTGGTACAAATAGTGTATGTATTGAGATTTGTTGGTCAGCAGAAGTTAGGACTAGCTGGGCTTACACTAAATTTCCCGATTATCTTTTCTATGCTGTAACATTAAAATATTTTAACCACAAATAGCTGCATTCTCACATTTTTCTGCAGGTCCCATTGCTGTACGGAACTTCTGTACTTGAGGGCACAGCTGTATATGTGTGAAAAAGAAGTGTTTTGTTTTGGGTTTTTTTTTTTTTTAAGTAGGGGGTGGTGGAAAGGCGAATTGAGGTTGGGAAAAAGGGTGTTAGAGAAATGCAGTGTGTTATATTTTTAACTAGCACAAACATTAGCCAAGGAAATACAAAAAAAAAGTCAATATGATTGTTTGCATCAAGATATTGGAAATATTTTCATGTGAAATTTTTTAAAGACGACTAAAAGTATTGGTTTAATTAAAATTCATTACTATGAAGAAGTAAAGGTCTGTAGAAGTGTGCATTACTGACAATTCTCTTGACAGTTACACTGCTACAATCCCACAGAAATGCATGAGGTTGCACGGGTGCCACTGAAGGCAGGATCTGTCCCACTGGCTGAAGAAGGCAGCCTGGAGCCCCAGGGAAGAGAACCGAGAAGAAACAACCAGCGTTTAGGTAGTTGTGTGCAGGAGCCGGGTCCCTTCTGCCTGGGGAAATTGCTGCAGTAATGGCACGTCCCTGTTAGGAGCATGCACTGAGCCAGCCAGCCCACAACACTGTCACAAGCCTGGGGGCTGCTGACCGGCAGGACACGGATCCTGCCGGAGCTGGGGAGCTGCTGCCATCCGCACCACAGCCGAAGGGCAGGCGCAGGCAAGGATTCAAGCCCGTTTCCAGCGCTCAGCGCAGGATCCAAGCGAAGGGGAGCAGACGCATCCCCGCCACCCACTGCCCTGTCAAGAGCAATGGTCTGCAAACCCCGCCCCTGGGGAAGCCCTTACCTGAAGGGAAGGACACCTCTCGTGGCCAGACATCTGCGCGTCTCTCCCGCGGAGCCTGGCTCAGCAGCAGCCGCCCTGTGGGACGCGCCCGGGCCGAGGGGAGCTAGTCCCGCGCCCGGGCTCAGGGCGCGCCTCCCCCTGGCTGACTGGCATCGCCCTGTCAACGCCCCCGCAGCGCAGCGCAGCGCGGCGCGGCGCTCCCCTGGCCGGGCGAAGCAGCGGGAAGCGCCGTGGGGCGCGGGATGGAGACGGGAAGCCCACGCGGGGACGCCCTGCCCGGGATCTGCCGGGGCGGGGGAGGGAGGTTCACGCCTCTGAGCGGGACAGCGGGCAGGAAGCGCGAACTCGGCGAACAGAGCGAGCCCCGAAGAGGTTTGCTGCCCCATGCACCGACCCCCTTAGGACAAGCTGGATCCCACACCCAGCCCCTAAGCGGCCGGGCAGCTTATTAGCCCGACGCTGCCTATTTCAGCACAACTGGGCCAGGCGGGGCTCAGAGCCTCAGGGGCAGAAGCTGAATTCAAGCAGAGACAAAATAGTTTAACTCTCTCACTCCTTATGGACTATAACAGGGTTCAAAAAGGAACTAGATAAATTCATGGAGGATAGGTCTAGCAATGGCTATTAGCCGGGATGGTGTCCCCAGCCTCTGTCTGCCAGAAGCTGGCAGTGGCCGGCAAATGAGGAGAGATTAAAGAGGCTAGGACTCTTCAGCCTGGAAAAGAGGAGACTAGGGGGGGGATATGATAGAGGTATATAAAATCATGAGCGGTGTGGAGAAAGTGGATAAGGAAAAGTTATTTACTTATTCCCATAATACAAGAACTGGGGTCACCAAATGAAATTAATAGGCTGCAGGTTTAAAACAAATACAAGGAAGTTCTTCTTCACGCAGTGCACAGTCAACTTGTGGAACTCCTTACCTGAGGAGGTTGTGAAGGCTAGGACTATAACAGCGTTTAAAAGAGAACTGGATAAATTCATGGAGGTTAAGTCCATTAATGGCTATTAGCCAGGATGGGTAAGGAATGGTGTCCCTAGCCTCTGTCTGTCAGAGGATGGACATGGATGGCAGGAGAAAGATCACTTGATCATTGCCTGTTAGGTCCACTCCCTCTGGGGCACCTGGCATTGGCCACTGTCGGTAGACAGGATACTGGGCTAGATGGACCTTTGGTCTGACCCGGTATGGCCGTTCTTATGTTCTTATGTTAAGTGGATCACTTGACTTGACGATTACCTGTTCTGTTCATTCCCGCTGGGGCACCTGGCATTGGCCACTGTCGGTGGACAGGATACTGGGCTAGATGGACCTTTGGTCTGTCCTAGTGTGGCCGTTCTTATGGAGGCTTTCTCCCTGTGTTTCAGACATTTACATTTGCAACCAACCTTCTCAGTACAAACTCAGTATTGAGTCTTCCTCAGTCCGAGCCTCCCACCTTGAGAGCAACCCCTACTCCAAATGAGGTCAGCCTGGATAAACTGTTTGAGAGTTATTTTTAGTCCACATGATCCAGGTGGTCCAAGGACTAAATGTGTGTCTCCAGCATCTACTTCAAAGTAAATGCTACAGTTAAACGCTCCTCTCTTAGGGGAAAAACAAACACACAGAAAAGGACGGCTGGCGGGGGCTCTGGGATCTCAATGCCAAGTGCCAATACCATGCACACTCCACCAGTCCTCAGCCAAATGGCCTGGCCCTGTCTTCTCCTGAACTCCTCTGGGTTTTGTGCCTTATGCTGGGTGTGTGGGTGTGGAGAATAAGCTGGATGGGATACACGTTAGAACCAGGACACAATGACCATTTAAACTGACTCTTCAAAGCATGATGGCCAAAATTTTCAAACCTGCTTGCCAAAAGTTAAGCACTGAAAACCACATTTTGGTGCCTACATCAGTGGCCTGATTTTCAGAGGCACCATACCACAGCTCCCATTAAAAGCACTGAGAGCCACCAGTGTCAGCACCTCTGAAAAATCAGGCCACTTCTATTAGGTGCTTATAAACATTGATTTATTTACTTAAGTGTAAGCCCCGTGCTTGACTAATGCAGATGTTGTTTTTATTGTTGTCTAAGAGTGGGAAGGTAGCAGGGGAAGAATCTTCAAAAACCTTCTTAGAGCAGAGGTGTAAAATTGAAGACATAGCAATAAAATGCTTCAGTTAAGCCAGAGCAGCAGCCTCTAATATTTGCAGTGCAGATATGAAGCTGAAGCTACTGCATTTATGAATATTCCTCATACTCAAGATTTATAGAGAGCACTTAGATACTATTATGAAGGGCACTTAAGAAATGGATACTTAATAAAACTACCTTCTTGCAGAAAGACACTGCAGCGTAAAACAAATTCTTCCTTCTGTTTTGTGCAATGAACTGACCCCATGTACCTAAGGTCACTGCTAAAACTAGTGTCCTTATTGCTTGGATTACACTGGTCTACAATTTTTGAGAAGTCATCTGCTTCAGAGATAAAATGTGCTATTTATTATGTATTTTGATGTGCTGAATTCAAATATGACAATTAAAACAACTGATTAGCTACTGTTTCTAAGATATTTAAGTTTTTACATTTTATGTCTATGTATATTGCGTAGATAGTAGAGTTTTAATCATAAATTGTAAACCTAGGCCTTTTCATGTGTTTATGGTTGCTTTACATGATAATATTTCACCTGTCCTGTTTATGTAATACTTTAAAAATCAGCAAAAGGGTTATATAAATAAAACTGATTATGAAACAAAAGGCAAAAAACTATTATGTACATAGTTTAGTCCTATTCAGTGTCTACTCGGCGCTTCTTGGCTTGTCTCTTGTATTCATTAAATGGAGCATCTCTTGTCACTGTCCAGCAATAGTCTGCAAGCATTGATGGGCTCCATTTGTCCTGATAGCGTTTCTCCATCGTTGCAATGTCCTGGTGAAATCGCTCGCCGTGCTCGTCGCTCACTGTTCCGCAGTTCGGTGGAAAAAAAATCTAGATGAGAGTGCAAAAAATGTATCTTTAGTGACATGTTGCAACCAAGGCTTTTGTATGCCTTGAGGAGGTTTTCCACCAACAACCTGTAGTTGTCTGCCTTGTTGTTTCCGAGAAAATGTATTGCCACTAACTGGAAGGCTTTCCATGCTGTCTTTTCCTTGCCACGCAGTGCATGGTCAAATGCATCATCTCGAAGAAGTTCACGAATCTGAGGACCAACAAAGACACCTTCCTTTATCTTAGCTTCACTTAACCTTGGAAATTTTCCACGGAGGTACTTGAAAGCTGCTTGTGTTTTGTCAATGGCCTTGACAAAGTTCTTCAACAGACCCAGCTTGATGTGTAAGGGTGGTAACAAAATCTTCCTTGATTCAACAAGTGGTGGATGCTAAACACTTTTCCTCCCAGGCTCCAATGACTGTCGGAGTGGCCAATCTTTCTTGATGTAGTGGGAATCTCTTGCACGACTATCCCATTCCCAGAGAAAACAGCAGTACTTTGTGTATCCAGTCTGCAGACCAAGCAAGAGAGCAACAACCTTCAAATTGCCACAAAGCTGCCACTGATGTTGGTCATAGTTTATGCACCTCAAAAGTTGTTTCACGTTGTCATAGGTTTCCTTCATATGGACTGCATGACCAACTGGAATTGATGGCAAAACATTGCCATTATGCAGTAAAACAGCTTTAAGACTCGTCTTCGATGAATCAATGAACAGTCTCCACTCATCTGGATCGTGAACGATGTTGAGGGCTGCCATCACACCATCGATGTTGTTGCAGGCTACAAGATCACCTTCCATGAAGAAGAATGGGACAAGATCCTTTTGACGGTCACGGAACATGGAAACCCTAACATCACCTGCCAGGAGATTCCACTGCTGTAGTCTGGAGCCCAACAGCTCTGCCTTACTCTTGGGTAGTTCCAAATCCCTGACAAGGTCATTCAGTTCACCTTGTGTTATGAGGTGTGGTTCAGAGGAGGAGGATGGGAGAAAATGTGGGTCCTGTGACATTGATGGCTCAGGACCAGAAGTTTCATCCTCTTCCTCGTCTGACTCAAGTGAGAATGATTCTGGTGCATCAGGAAGCGGCAGTCCTTCTCCGTGGGGTACTGGGCGTATAGCTGATGGAATGTTTGGATAATGCACAGTCCACTTTTTCTTCTTTGACACACCTTTCCCAACTGGAGGCACCATGCAGAAGTAACAATTGCTGGTATGATCTGTTGGCTCTCTCCAAATCATTGGCACTGCAAAAGGCATAGATTTCCTTTTCCTGTTCAACCACTGGCGAAGAGTTGTTGCACAAGTGTTGCAGCATATGTGTAGGGCCCACCTCTTGTCCTGATCTCCAATTTTGCAGCCAAAATAAAGGTGATAGGCTCTCTTAACCATCGTGGTTATACTGCGCTTTTGTGATGCAAAAGTCACTTCACCACAAACATAGCAGAAGTTATCTGCACTGTTCACACAAGTATGAGGCATCTCTGCTCACTTTGGCTAAACAGAAATGTGTCCCTTTGCAAAATCAAACACTGACAAATAAGACAGCACGACACTGTATGATTTCTAGAGCTGATATAGGGCAATTTGTTCAGCAGAGTGATGTAAGCTTCGTTATGATTGCATCACCCATGACTTCTAGGAATAACATGATGCAATTCATATCATGTATGACGCAATACCAGCTTCAGATTGCATCATTCATTGTTTTGCCTAAAAAGCAAGTACTGTCCAAACCCAGTCATAGATTTATTCATAGATCCAGTCAAAGATGTATTTTAGTAATTTCTGGTTTAAATTGAGATCCCTTCCCTTTATAACTCACTTATCCTCCGCCATTCCCAAGTCAAGGGTCGTATATACTGACCCAATAGCATATCTTGAAAACTAGAGCCAATCAACAATTTTAAGCATCATTTTCGTTCTCAGTGACCCAGAATTAGTAAAGTTTGACTACATTTATTTCAGAAGCATTTTGGCTGTAGAGCAGTGTTACATCTCTCTCTCAATCTGCTTAAATCTATCAATATTTGTTATATGTAAAGAATATTTCTGCTTTCAGGCACTCAGATACTATGGTGATGGGCATGTTATAAGAACATGAACATTATTTTGTATTTTTGTCTGAAAATATGCAAAAAAAAAAGTTTTGGGCTTTAACAGTTATATTATTCAAATGATTAGGAAGATAAAGCATCCAAAAACATTGAGTATTTCTTGCCTTACCCAAATACTGAAATCATGCAATTGGTAACTTTCATCTAACTATCCAGCAATTCCTCTGAGTTCCCCCCTTTCCCTGGTTCACTCATTGTGAAAGCCTCTCTATTTTGATCAACATAAGTTGAAATCTTTTCCACATGCTAGTCTTGGTCCAGGGTGTTTTAAGCTTCAAAGGCAGACTGCCATCTGGAATGCGGTCAGAAACATTCAGAAAGCTAGATAAACACTTGCATAGTAATTTGGACAATTTTCTGGAAAGCATAGAGTAAAGTGTTACAGTAATAAAGCAAGACCTTTCAAACCCATGTTCATCATCCTGACTTAGACAACCCAAGCATAGATATATGCTACTAACATTGGTCATTTCTTTCCCCCTGGAAACTGATGGACATATCGTTTCTTTATGCAGCCATGATGACCACCCACGTTTTAGTACTTGTAAAAGTTTTTGTTTGTTTGTTTTGGGGTCTAGTTCTCAAATCTCACTTGACGTTATGGAGTTCTAACAACACTAAATGGCAAAGCACAAGCAGCAGCCATTCAGGCGGTCTCACAGTTCTCCAGGGACAAGACTCGGGTGAGATGCCTCAACCCTAATCTAGAGGGGTTAGAAGATAACTCAGTCTTTCTTGCCAACTCAGTCCTTGGCCTGTCTGATCACTCTGGTAACAACAATCCCACTTCATGCCAGCAAGGGGTGGCTGATGTGGTCATGTGCACTAGGAAATGGACTAAGGCCACCAGCTCATTCCACATAGGTCTCTTAAGATACCGGCTACTCTGCTGCCGAGAACAGATGTAACGTAATATCAGAGCGCTTTGTGTGAAATGGGTGATAAGCCATACTCAGTTACCCCTTTTCCCTTTCAGTAAAGAAGTTGTAAAATAATTTTAATAATGACTGAGCAGTTGAGACTAGAGGGATTATGTTGTAAAAAAGTCTTTCTCCACTGGAGGCTCTGTTGAATTCCCAGCATTCAAATCAACGCCTCACTTATGCTGCCTATGTTTAACATCTGAAAAACCCTATATTAGTGAATGTTTCACCAAGTTTTTCCTCTATGGATAAGACTTTTTTTCTAATTTAGTCACAAGTACATAAGAAAACAATCTAGTTCTTTCATAGTTATTCAAAGGGTCTGGAAGATCTGGCAATATACTTTACTCATAATACTGCGCACTTCTATAGTGCCATTCATCCAGTGATATAAAAATGCTTTAAAAACAGTAAGTAATCTTCAAGGCACCCCATGACAGAGGTTTTATACCCATTTTATAGCTAGGTAAATTGATTCACTGAGAGATTTAGCTGAAGTTACAGACAGAAACAAGAATAGAAACCAACTCTTCTAACTCCCCCTCCCCCCAGGTCCCTGCTCATGCTTCCTTCATACCAATCTCTCTGCTTATCATCTCCTCTGCCAAAAGCAATATAATCCAAAAGTTTGCAATAAGGAAACAAAATTCTCCCTTTGTGATCATTTGGTTGAAATTGTAAGGTACTCAGATAATAGAGTGATGAGCACAGTATGAAAACCTAGATAAGATTATTATTCCGTTCATAGCACCTTGCTTAGGTCTGCACATAACAAACATATTGTCATGCGAAGAACTGTCTAATTTTGTTAAAGCACTAAATTTCAGCAGGAACAATTTTTTCAGAGAACTTATTTGACCAGCACTGATTTTTGAGGCAGCTGGCTAGCAGCAGACAAAATGTCTAGTTCATTATCATTAAAGCTGGTTGCCCTTAAATAGTTTTTGGTCCCTGCTGGAAGTTAGCCCAAGAGAAAGATAATCACTTTCCCAAAATATTCCTGAAAAACAAAACAAAAAACAGGACTGTAGAAAGATCAAAAATAGTAATTGTTCAAGCATTACTTCTGGTGACATGTGGCAAGATTCAAGGTGATGAAATTTCTAGCATATCCAAGCCTACATTTATGAAGGAATAAGGAATGGTCTAGCACAGGGGACGGCAACCTTTCAGAAGTGGTGTACCAAGTCTTCATTTATTCACTCTGATTTAAGGTTTCGCATGCCAGTAATACATTTTAACCTTTTAGAAGGTCTCTTTCTATAAGTCTATAATATATAACTAAACTATTGCTGTATGTAAAGTAAATAAGGTTTCAAAATGTTTAAGAAGCTTCATTTAAAATTAAATTAAAATGCAGAGCCCCCCGGACCGGTGGCCAGGACCCAGGCAGTGTGAGTGCCACTGAAAATCAGCTCGCATGCCATAGGTTGCCTACCCCTGGTCTAGCAAATAGTAAGAAGCTCTCAAAATACAAAAGCACAGGGTTGATAATAATAGGTGAAGGGAGGCTAGCTAAAGTGAAAAGGAAAGTGGAAATATTACAGAACCATAATTATATATCCCTTCCCATCACTTCATCTTTTATTCATATTGGCTCCAGTTTCCCCTAACTCTCAAGTAACCCTTTGTCTATATGGCACAGGCCAAAACATTTTGTGTTGTTATTTCACCATGTCCTTTAAACAATCCTTTGTTTCTATGGTATCACAACCACTCAATATATTCCTCTTTTTTAAGTGATTAACTCACTGGGGCTTATTATACTAGACAATAGGACTAATCCAGCACCATTGGGGTGAATGGGAGTTTTGCCAGAAGCTTCAACAAGTGGTGGATCAAGCCTGTTTTAGGCTTGCAGGATTCTAATTCCTAATTCTGCAGTCCTCACTTGGCACAACTGACATTGTCTTAATTGGTCTAATAAAAAACATTTATCATGGACGCGGGAAAAAAAATCTAAAGTTGTCATATTTAAACAAGCATCTGAAAAGAACTCTACCTACATAAAGATAATCACTGAACACCTACAATATAAAACCAAACTGAATATATTATATATGTGACAATTAGTTATGCCCTGATTTTTCATTGCAAATAGTCCCTGTTTACTTTAAGAGTGCTCATGGAAATAAGAGAACCAAAAATGTCAGCTTGAAACAGTTTCCTCCTGCAATCTTTTAAAAGAAAATTTTAAGTCCTATCTTGGAATCAGTCCCTTTTCCTGTGGGTATCTGGATTTATAAATCAAAGAACTAGGAAGTCTTGGCCCTAGGCTCTGAAAATGCTGGTACCCACAACTCTAGAATATGTTTTTGAGTATGTGTGCTCTTTTATATTATTGGGGTGTAAGTCTACCCAGACAATCAAAAGCAGCAGACCCTGTGCAGACTCAGGCCATTGGACAGAGTTCCTTTAACTATTAGAAGAGCTAACTGTTGGGGAATTTGCAGATGATCATTTGTATCCTGCTGTTGTCACTCAAGAGATATTTCCAAACCCTTTTTTTTTTTTTTTTTTTTTATTAGAAAGAAACCTTTATTTGTAATAACAATTATGGCGAAAATCAGACCCGAGGTTCCATGTGCTGAACCCTAGACTATGTACTAGTGGGAAAAGTGGCTACTCAGGGATTAAAAAATAAATGTTTAGAGCTCTGCGGAAGTATACACTTCCTAATGGAAGTGTGACAAGGCACTTCTGCTGAGATGTGTCTAACCACTATATTCCAGCAAAAGATACATAGTATCTTATTCTTAAGGATACAATCTAAGACAGTGAACATTTAAAGACTTATCCTACCAAACTGCCAGGCCTCTGACTTGTGACTTCAAAGTTCCCCCAAAGCATTTAGAAAACAGAAATAGACAAATTAAGAAAATCATTTTATTTTTATTACTTTGTGGCAACAATTTTCTAATATATACAATTAAATTCTAAATAAGCAACATAATTTAACCCATGGAGTTTTCTCTCCCTATACAAAGAAAAAGGACCTATCTTGAAAAAAGGCCAAGGAAGTACCATAAGGCTAAAGCTAAGATGTATGTTGTACCATTATTGCTCAACTGAGACAAACTAAGGGCTCTATATGGGTTATTCCTGAGTAGGGGAATGGACGCTAGGAGTGTAAATTTGTTACTTTCATCATGGCTGTGGAGAGGAAAAGCTGCCCCCTTATGAAGAAGGTTTCAGCCACCTGAACCAGTGGATCTTTTCCTAACATTCATGGCTCTCCAGCGAAACACTGACAGCAAGAACATCCACTTTAGGTGTCCTCTCTGCCTCTCAGTTCTTCAACTCTTTGAGAGTACATTGTCCGGAGTAACTTGTACTGATCTGTCCTGTTTACTGGGGGGAGGTGAAAAAAGAGAATGTGGTGGAGTTCAACTGGTCCCTTCTTCCCCACCCATAAATCTGGATCCCTACAAAGCTGCTGCGGAGACAGTACAGGGCATTGAGAATGCCCTGGTACCAGTTCTTCCCCGTGTAATTCCTTTCCCTGCCTGATCAATGAGTTTTGGCTCCCCTCCACTTGAGGAAATGCAAGGAGAACAGTGCCCTAAGAGAGCACGGCATAAAAGCTAACTAGGGAAATGTACTAAGGGACAGCATGTCTTCGCTCCAAATGAGCATCCTACAAGAGCCTGCAATGAAGGTGTGGGAGAGGAACCAAGGCAAATTTAAAGCAGAGGTACACGGGAAAACAAACAGGTAAAAAGTAACTTTTCATACCTCTATCAAAAACATGAGCCTGAGTAGCCCTTCAACCTTGACCAAGCTGTGGTGATATTGTAAGATTTCTAGAAATATTTTCAGACAATTAAAAGAACCTCTCTCTTTCCTTTCTTTTAACTTCCATCTGATTATTATTGCCATATCTTTAATTCAAAGCTACATCAATGCGGTCTTCATCCAAACTTTGAACTGAATTCTGCAATAATATATCATAACTGGTTATGTGGGAAGCTTAAGTCATGTGGGCCTCTGACACCACTTACCATCGTCTATGTAACTTTAGCTCTTCTAAAACATATAACTAATATACAAATCCACAGGGGTTACAGAAAGTTAGGGCTGTGTAACTGAATTCTGTAAATCCACAGCATAGGTAAAACCAAAGGATTTATACCTCTTGACTGTTAAACATGAGGGTTTTTCTGTTCCTCCTTTTAATATTAAAACACTGGTTTCTGCAGACTAAGGATATGCAAGTTAACAAACCGTCTCTCCAAGACAGACACATGGTAGGCAGCTTTGATCAATGACTTTTCTTTAGAAGTGCAAAAGGAAAAACAGGTCATTATGCTGCTGGACAGGATGCAGTGACAGAATAATTGATTTCCCTCAACACTGTCTAAAGGAGCTGGCAAAAGCACACACAAACAGCAAAATAATGAAGCTTTTTTGGGGAGGGAGAGCAAAGAAAGGAGGAACTCTGCACTCACAATACTTCTTGTCTATTTAGCATTAGACATGACACATTAAACACTATGTTTTCCAGATTTTCATAACATAGGTTAGTCTCTATTAAGGCAGGTCATTTATATCTATAAAGAATTCCCTGGGCTTCGACTCCCAAAATTTGGGATCCTTGCTAGGAAAATTTTTTATAGTTCCTGGGAAAAGGGAGCATTCAATATTGATTTGTTCCTCAGACCTCAACATTCATAAACCACATCACATTTCTCATCCCTATGGATATATGTCTCTGATCTGAACTCACAGACACACAAAATATACTGAAGTTGGAGAGTACGGCGAGGAAGCTTGCTTTGGCATGTACACACTTCTATTTCCTTGCTATCATCTGTATGCAGTAAATGACAGTGTTCTATGTTCTGTCTGCCTTTGCAAACAGACCACAAAGGATATTTCCTCCACTTTAACTCTTGTGAAATCATCTCACTTCTCCTGAAGTAAAAAGATAAATGGACTATAGAGTAAAACTTACGCTGACTACGTGTATGTCAGCTTGCCAATTTGAGATCAGATGATTTTGACTCCATGATTCCTGTTACAGAAAGTAACATTCCTCTCCATTCCAAATAGGACCACTCAGCATTTGAAATAGCTGAAAAAGCTTTTTCATCACAATATTCACCACTGTCTTGATTAACAAAGCAAAATCTTAAAATCTGTCATTTGAAGGGCTCCCCCTTCTGCTCTCTTGTGTTCAACCATTATATGATAAACATGCATGAACTACAATATCGTTAACTTTGTGTCATAAATAAGTTTGGATAGAATCTCAAGCCTTCCACTGAATCATCTCTGCAAAGATGGCCCATCTTTTCAGCTAGAAGCAGCCTGAAGAAAGAGAAAGAACATTTGTAATATTTGGTAAGGGCAATATGATAATCAAGGAGTTATTAAAAATTATCATAGTTACCTCTCTTTGGCTAAAAGAACAGACATCCCCACAAGCTTGGCAAACTCTTCAGCTGTAAGAGAACCCTTTTCAGATACCTATCAGAGAGAAAAGCATGGCATTAAAATAGTGTTGATCTTTTCCTTTCTACTACAGAATGAAAGAATTTTCTCCATTATTTTAGTTCAGTCTCAGTTCAGAGGGTTAACTGTTACAAATTGGTAACAAATACCTAGTGAAGACTACTGCTTTATCTGCATTTTTGTTTAAAAAACAAAAAATAAGCAATTTTCGTCCAATACACTATCTAGCGTTCCAGAAGTGTGCTAAGTATGAAAAAGGAAGAACGCAGAAAAGGATAGGAACTAGTCAAACAAATGAAACCGTGTGTCTCTTTTTCGTGTGTATGTGTGTGTGTGTGTGTGTATGTGTACATGTACGTGTAAAGATAACTTGGGAGAAGTGGGCAGGGAAAAAATAGCCCATAAATAGCAATATACTTGTGCAATCAATAGTTATAAAGCACAGTTACACTAAGTCTTCCCTAAGTGATTTTGTAAACAATGAAGTTTGGAAAAGGAAATGAAAGGCATCAAAGTTGGAGGGTCTTCAGTTTAGAAGCTGAAGTCACCCAGAAGGAGGTGGGGAATTGGGATTAATTAATTCAAAAAGCCCACTGCTGGTACTAACTTCTGAAAACCAGCATTCCATTAGGTCTCAGGACTTTGGCAGGCCCAAGAGAAGCCAGGTTTTCATGCAAATGAATTGTCCTTATATTTCTCCATTATTGTAGGTTCAAGCAGCCTTCCACACCCACACATACATGCCTTCTCCTGCGACCCTCATAATTTGAGGGATTTATTCTGCATTATCCATTGCAATTTCTAATTATGTTGGTTATCCTTTACAGACTCTCATATCAAAGTAGGCCCTATATTTAGATGTGGTAAAGCTAAACCATTGAAACCTAGGGGTGAAACACAGAGCATACTGAGTAGATTGCACAACTTAATATGACCCCTGGGTCATTATAATTTTCCTTCCCAACCACCTATCCCAAATGACTTCAGCTTCTATGTTGTTGACCCCTTTGATTCTCCTACCTCACCTGCCACTCAAACCATTCCATGCCCCTGTTTCAAACCCCACACTGGCTTCCTCTCATCTTCCCTCAAAAACCAATCTTACTGTATCTTACTGCACTTGGAAAGCTATACACAAGTGTGCTCCTAACTAATTTCCGATATCATGTCTACCTCCTTTCCCCCTTATCACCCCCCCCCCACACACCTCACTCCTGTTCCTTTTGCAACCTTATCCCACTTGTGTCTTCTTCAACACCTATATCCCTGACGCTTCCTTTTCTTGGAAGACATCCATCTTTCTTAATTCAAGTCCGTTCCTCACAGCATATTTGTCTATGAAGCCTAGTGTTATGTCAAAAAACGACACCACTTTGTGATAAATCCACCTTCTCCACTGTGTGTCTGACCTTATTTATAATGTCCATGTGTCTGCTTAAAGCTGCCTGAGGAAGGGACTGTGTTTTTTTTACAATGCTGAGCAAACTTGCTGAAGACAACAAATACATACATCATCACCATAAAATTGACTAAAAACAAAAGGAGAACCAATGAGTCTATTTTCTTGAAAGAAATGCAGAAAATTAACAAAAATGCATGAAATGTCCTAAAAGAAATCAGAATTTAAATATTTCAGTCTTAATACTCAAAGGTGTTATTTGCATTATAGCTATGGCATTTGTTTTGAGAAAGTATTTGATGTTTAAAAGTGTCCCTTTTAATGAAGGAACATTGTTCTGCACATTTGGTTTTATATACATTTTCTGAGGAGTCCATGTCAAGTCTCAAGAGCAAAGGTGCATCTGGTAGCACTAAATTTTCTAATTTGACAGGACTATTTTCTTTTGGAAACACCAACATGTAGCCTTCTCAGCTTGTGAAAATTAAGAGTGTGTGCTATGTTCTATAACATGCAAGGGAAACACAGCAGATGATGTGGCAGTAACAGCATTTCAGGTATCAAAATGGATCAGAACCAGTATCGGCTAACTATATTGTGCTCTACTACCCCTTTTTAATGAATCAAAGCTACCTCTATGCAGTACCCTCTAACACAGGCAGTCTCCTCAAAGTAACAAACTCAATGTAAAATATATATTGCACATACTATGTTTTGTTACCCTATAAAAGCAAAAACAAGCACACATTCCATACCTACATTTAATATCTGCTTTCAATCAAACCACACACAGTCTGAAGCCCAATTTAGTTAGTTAATGTATGGGCCAAATACCATGCCATCAAATAAACTCTTCCTACTATGCAAAAGATTTGGGGAAGGACTTTAAGGTAATGAAGTCTGACAAGAGCTCTAAGAGAGATTTATTCCTTGAGGAGTGAACACTGATCTAGAGCAGGTCTATACTACAGCACTACATCAGCGCAGCATGTCTGGTGTAGACATGCTCTGCCGACGGGAGAGCACTCTTCTGTTGACATAATTACTCCACCTTGACGAGAAGCAGAAGCTATATTAGTGGTAGAGCATCTCCTGCTAGCGCTGGTGTGGACAGCACAAGACTACTCTGTCTGGCCGGGGGGGGGGAGAGAGAGAGAGAGAGAGAGAGGGGGGGGGGGGGGGGGGGGGGGGGTGTGTGTGGGGGGGGGGGGGGG